>NW_022474723.1:0-346814 GCF_009176365.1 Aspergillus alliaceus
ATTAATATTAAAATAGATATTAAATTATATTAAGAATATTCTAAATTTATATCTTTTTCTATTAAAAGATTTAAAAACTCTAATCTTAATAGTCTTAATTATTAAATAATATTTTAGTTAATCTATCTATTCCTAAAGTTATAAATTTATAATACTATAGCTATTAGTTTATTAGTAGTAAAATTATATTTATATAACTAGCTACTAGACTTCTAGAATTTACTTTATTAATAGACTATAATATTTTAAGTTAATATAAGACTTAACTTATATAGACTAGTAATTAATATATTATATCTAAATATTTAGATAAGAGCTCTATAAGTATTAGCTGCCTTATATTATAAGATAACTATATCTAAATAATAAATCTAATATAATTCTAAGTATAATCCTATTCAGGACCTAAAGAAATAATCTAAGCTAAGGTCTGGATAATATATAATTATACTTTATAAAACACTTAAGTCTAAAAGACCAGGCCTACTAAGTATATATACTCAATAGTTAAGGAAGTATAAATAAGTTAATTACTAACTTAATACTAAAGATATATTCTAAGTAATAATAATAATTAATTATAAAGAACTAAACTAAGTATATAAATAAGTATCCTTATATATTCTCTATTAGCTACTTCTATAGTAACTTCCCTGAAAATAGATCTGGGGATATATCCAATCACCGTGTGTAGTCCTGTATACTCCATCGTATACTCCTTTGGGGGTAGGTAACGGAGTAGGTATCATGTGACACAGGGATCCTTCTTATCTTATCTTGGGTAGCCATCACCTGTTCTTTCATCACTGTAGTCCTATCACTTTCTGCCTTGCGCGTCCGCTTTCCTCGATAAGGCACACTAGACAAGGGTCTGTAACACATAGTAAACAACCCTCAAGGTAACCCTCAGGAAAGAAACAAAGACATACTACCAATTGTTGGGTACTTCTGATTATAGTGTAGAAAGATTGATTTCTTTTAGCTGCAGGAGCAGGATGCTGCTAAGTTCTACATACAAAGCGGTGAAAGGGGCGGTACAGCAAGGTAGGTAGAAAGGAACAGGAGCGACAGCGAACGGAAAGATAGTGGTGGCGTGGAACGCAACACTCCTGTCCGAATACCCAGGCGTCACAAATATCATGACTATTAAGATATAACTCTACTATCTATAGAGAATAAAGTACTGAACCCCCGGAGTATTCTTAAGGATCCTGCAACGATTAGTCTTGTATCCATTCCACTGCTTGCTATTAGTGATTCTCACCTAATTGACAGGTGTTCTGCCCCTGTATAAGCAGATCCTTTACACTAGGGTTATGGTTCTACTAATACCGGTATACCGTTGCGGTAGTGGTCATACCGGGTTCCCCTACTACCCGTCAACTGCTAGGACCTTACCATACTTTTAGTCTTAATCGCTTGGCTACCTGTACGTCAGTTTCCCGATTCCCTTACGCGGTATTGCCAATCGGTTTCCACCGCCTTCTGTAGTCGGTCCCTACTTATCTGGCTGTCTCTCCGATAAACTCGCAGTAAAACCTAGAACAGACAGACAAGTAGCAACGCCCACAAGCAAAAGAGTTACTTTTCCACCGTCCAATCATTAACCCGAAGACATGGAGAATAGTATAGCGTCAGAAGGCAAAGACCCATCAGTCTTTCTGAGTGAGATCATTGGTGCTCCGGTCACTGTCAAGTTGAATTCAGGTGTTGTCTACAAAGGTTATTTCATCCCCCAAAAGCCATCGTTTCCCCTTTCCCTTCCCTCCCCTTTTCTTTTGCTAACAGCGATCAGGTGAACTCCAATCAGTAGATGGTTATATGAACATCGCCTTAGAAAAGTCCGAGGAATATGTGAATGGAAAGTTAAGGCGGAGCTATGGAGATGCCTTTGTCCGAGGAAATAATGGTATGTTCCCATTACTTTTAGCAAGATTATAGCATTAACTCTCGGTGTACTTCCTGTAGTGCTTTATATCTCTTCGAACTGATATCCGTTTTCTTGTCATGGCAATTCAATTGCATCATCATCCATCAACCCCTCACCAGCTCTGAGAAGGAGGGACATCTACTTGACATCCGACAAGATGTGAAAGAACGGAAATTGTTGTTACTGCTCTCATATGTTATGTGGCCTATGAAGAAGCATGAAATCGAACAACCGACATCTGCTCTATACCTATGGCAAGCGCTACCTAATTCACTCCTGGCCATCTTCCCAGAACAGTACCATCCATAGGGGAGTTTATACTACGTATACCAATCCTTGCATGTTGATCACACGGATAACCTAGCAACCCTTAATATGTGATTGTGCCATGAAGATTCCCAGCCTTAATCACGGGTATTACTGATAATGCCCTTACTGTTCTTGGTATACGTGGCCACAAATAAGCCACACTGTCTGAGCTATGATGGTATGGATCCTGAATTGTTTATATAACAGTGTCTCCTAGAAGACGGGTACCAACGTCAAGGGCTCTCGGGATACAACAAACTCAATGGTAAACATAGAGTGCCTACTATGACGAAATCAATATTTTTACATCTGTATATGTAGAGAAATACGATGCCAAATGGAATTGAAGCACAAAGCCACTAGTATCAGAGAGGAGAGTATAATTTTTAAAGATTTCCCGGAGCCTATGATAGTAAGTAGATATTATGCCTGATTGAATGAAATACGGGAGGAGGTATGGTATGGGAGAGAGAGTGAGGAGGGGTCTTTTGCCCCACTTGAAAAAGAGAATCCAAACTGTTTTGCACCAATAATAACCTTAATATCTCGGAGAGGAGAGTGCTGCTCGTGGGGTTTACTATCTCTCTTCCCCCTTTTGCTTCTTTGTCTTAGTGTCCTAATTTCTTTCTTTCCGTCTTTTTCCTATCATTTGTTTCCTCTGGCAGATATTGTTATCCCCTTTAGCCTTTCTCAAAATGACATTACAAGCAATCCAATATAGTGATGGCAACCTTGCCATCATTGATCAACTACAGCTCCCGCATGTCGAAAAATACATTACAATTCAGACAAGCGAAGAAGGTTGGCATGCGATTAGGGAGATGCGAGTGAGAGGAGCACCCGCTATTGCTATCGTAGCGGCTCTCGCACTTGCATCGGAGCTTGCCACTTTAAAGACTCGCCATAAACTATCCTCAAAAGCCGAAGACACGCAGACTTTTATCATAGAGAGGTTACGTTACCTTGTGACTTCCAGACCTACAGCAGTCAATCTCAGTGACGCAGCAGGTAAATTAGAGAACATAGTGACAGAGAGTGCTAAAATGCCCGAGTCTACAGGCCACGGCGTTGCTACAGCGTTTATTCAAGCTGCCGAAGCAATGCTGGCGAAAGATGTCGACGATAATAGAAAGATTGGAAAATATGGCGCGATGTGGATATCAAAAAATGCTCTCTCTGATAACGACTCAAAGGCAACAGTCCTTACGCATTGCAATACGGGGTAAGTACACTTAACACCAATGATTGTGTTTTCTAACCTGTATCGGCAGTTCTCTTGCGACTTCGGGGTTTGGAACAGCATTAGGGGTAATTCGCGCTCTCGCATCCACGGATACCCTTCGACATGCCTATTGCACCGAAACAAGACCCTACAATCAAGGCTCTCGTTTGACAGCATTCGAACTAGTTCACGACGGTATTCCTGCTACCTTGATAACAGACTCGATGGCAGCTGCATTGCTCGCGAGAACCGAGATAGGCGTGAATGCAATCGTGGTGGGGGCAGACAGGGTAGCAGCTAACGGTGATACTGCAAACAAGATAGGCACGTATGGTCTTGCTGTACTTGCAAAGCACCATGGTGTAAAGTTTCTTGTGGCTGCACCACTCACAACTATTGATCTAGCTACCAAGTCGGGTGGTGAGATTACTATCGAGGAGCGCCCCGCGTCCGAAGTTACTATGGTTACAGGCTCCCGTGAGGATGGAGGGGCTTCTGAAACCGTCAAAGTGGAAACCGTATGCATAGCAGCGAAAGGAATCAATGTTTGGAATCCAGCATTTGATATAACTCCATGGGCTCTTATTGATGGTATCATAACTGAGAAGGGTGTGGTGGAAAAAGGCCCCGACGGATCTTTTCACTTGGATGAACTTTTCAAGGACTGAGGAGTGATCAAAGCCCTCGTGTTATCCTGATGGACGCTCTTTTCTTTTGAGGTCTGCGGTTTCTCGAAGCCATTAAGCAGTTCATCAATCTTGCTTTCTAGGCTGCTCAGATGGTTCTCTAGAGCCAGAGCTGCTTTCTCGCCTCTGGAAAGTATAAGCAAAGGATGTCTGAGACGATATAGGACAGCAGTGTTTATACTTGGCAATATCATTAAATGTCTGTAGTGGTGTTAGTGCAATGGGTATGAGCTGACTGGTGTGTTGCCATGCATAGAAGCCAAAAATTTTGACTACGATGTTGATACATGGGGAAGAGTCTTACTTGCATGATGTTGGAATCATTTAGATGGTCATTCTGGTGCGACATGGTGGTCTGGATAGTAAAGAAGCTGTGGGGATAAATCAACGTTCCGTACGGTACTAGTATTTATTTTGCGGAACAAGGATCATAGTCACCTGATCATCCATAAATAGTCACTGGCAGTTGAGTCAGGAATCTTTCATTACTCTGTGTTATTAGTGCGCCTAGGAGCTTCCAAGGAGTAGGTTATCACGGATACTGGAGTACCTAAGGCACCTGCTGTGTCTTTATTGATCTGTATTTCGCTATGTCAATAAATGGACCAGCGAGTCATCTTACTATATATTTACCTAGTCACAGTACATAGTAGTCTCTTGTGATCCTATGGATGGCAAGGCGAGTGAGTGGGTACTGGATTGAACGCTGCTGAGCACGCTTAAACAAGAATTGTAAGTCTCGAACTACTTCAAGTGCGTGCTGGGAACCTAGCCACGTTCATTATCCAGTTTAATCAATACATACGCACGTAATATTGAGTTTTTCTGTTATCTCTGTCCTAGTCTATCATCCCTCTACCTACATCGGAATCTACAGCTTTCCTTTTCGGCGGCCGAAGGTGTGATCACCCTCACTTCGACATTCTGTCAAGGTAGTGGACCTTTGCTAATTGGAACTCCCCAAGATAAGCTTTGAGTGCCTGTTTGAAGCTTATGCGGTCATTCTTCAAAAGGCCTTCGTGGGCAACTAAAGGGGATGAGGATTTGGAATCTAACGATTTCTACCGCCGCGCTGGTCAAACATACGCAGACATCATCGCTGCGAGCAAGGAAGCCCGAGATAGTCCACTAAATCGTTCTGCCAATACTTCTACAGAGGACGGTAGGCCTTGTAAACGTCGACACATCTTACCCGAACCTGTGCCAAGGAGTACCGCATCTCCAGTACTTCCTGATGACGGGAAGGAGAAAAACGATATACAAGTTAGATCTTCTTCGAGACTCGGTTCCTACAATGCTTCACCAGAGTATAGTGGTCGCAACGACTATCAGACGCCGGTGCAACCAGCAGCAGGCAAAATCGGTGCTGCTGGCCTATCAAACGTTAAGTCCTCTATCACTGGAGCTTCTCAGCCAGTTCATTATGAAGTCTACCCAAATACTATTACAGATATAGGCGAGCCACAAACAGTCAACATCTCGATTTCTCGCGATGCTCAAAAAAACCAGCTAAAGGCTGCACGTACAGATCAAAAACCCGATTCAATGGAAGATGATGCGGTTGTTCAGATTCTTATCACCTCGAAACTGGAGAACACAAAGTCGCTGATAGTCCACCGAAAAATCTCACAGTCGCTAAGAGATGTTCGCCTGGCCTGGTGTAACCGTCAGAGTATACCGAAAGATATGCAATCATCCATATTTCTGACTTGGAAGGGCAAGAGGCTATTCGATGTCACAACATGCAGGAGCTTGGGGATTGACATGACAAGAGGCATCGCTGACAACTTAATATATGGTGATTATCTCCAACATGGCAGCAAGGAGGTCATTCGTATTCACATGGAAGCTGCCACCGAAGACAATGTGATGCCGACCAACGATCGGCAGGCATCGCCTATAAGTTGCTCTCGTTCGGCCCAAGAGTTTACAACAATAGATGAAAGCAGCAAGCGTTTAGCAATAGAGATCGTGTTGAAGTGCCCAGGGCTCGACGACTTCAGTCTGAGTATTATTCCAAGCATGCAAATCTCGCAACTTGTTGATGTCTTTCGCGATGCGAAAGGAATCCCGGCAGGACAGGAAGTATACCTGGTGTTTGATGGTGATCGTTTGAATCCCAGTCGTTGCCTCACAGACTACGACATGGCCCATGGCGATCTAGTGGAAGTTATGATCAAATGAATCGTGTATTTCCTCCTTCGGTCTACCCATGAGAGTTATTCAATTAGGTTTCATCATACCTGTTTTCGTCTACCCTGTTGCCCGGTGATAAGCGGCAAATATGACAGATACCCTGATTGCGATTGGGTTACGGCTGGGCTTGCGCTAGATGCGTTATATCGTCAAAGGTAAATTCAATATCATAAATATATTCACTAGGTGCTTCTCAGTAAATAAATATATATATATATATATATAGATAGATAGATGCGACCCCGATTATCATCGTAGTAGTACATCAGCGACAACTTGTGGGTTTATTCTGCTGGTTGGGACATTACCCGTGTCCGCAAGTGCTATTCATTTTTTGCAGTTTTTTTTGGCTTTTCTCCGCTGTCAAATAATTTGCCTCCAACATTACCTTTTAATGTCGCTGCTATTCTACACTCCATTGTCGATTGAACAGTAGCTACTCCGAGACGAAACCAGATGAAGTTAATAACTGCAAATTTCTTGACCTGTGCCGTCAAAGGATGCAAGACATCACCGACGTCGTTCCCACTTCACTTTAAGGATGCGGAGCTTGAGCTGCAGGAACTCGATTTTCAGCCCGAGTTTATCCGTAATATCGTTCCCCGAATTGATTGGGATGCATTGCAGACAATGGCAAATGAGGTAGGCCCAGTGCATACCTCCCTATTATGCGTGTTTGTACAAGACCTGCGCTCACTTATTACAAAGCTTGGGTTCCCTAAAATTCTGGATAAGAAGCCTGAGGGTGATGAGCTCAATGATGAGCAAATACTGAGGGAGCTACACCGGCTATTATTGGAAACACAAATTATTGAAGGAAAGTTGATATGCGGAAACTGTGGGCATGAGTACATGATCAAAGAGGGGATTGCAAATTTCCTTCTGCCAAGTCATTTGGGTCCGTACTCTCGCTACCCCTCCCCTTCTATCACTCGCTGACTCTGCTTAGTCTAACACCTCATGCGTCTTGTTTTATAAAACTGTCGAGAGATGAGTGCTAGGTCGCAATAACATCAGACATATAGCTCACCTCCTCGCGTTACTGGTAGGTAATCCAAGCATCATAATCACGCTATATTACATGTTACACACACTTCCTGCCAGCGTGTCTTGTTTCCGGTTGAATGAGATATTCATCGCGAAGTATATTTTGTTGGACGAAAAATTTGAGCGATAAAAGAAATTTATATGTTACATGGCTGTTGCAGCTTATTCAGAAATAATATGAAATACAAAGCATTGCTGTGAGGGGAAACACAACAAAGGAATGAATAAGGAACAGAAATACACATGGGCTTGTATGATGCGAACAGCTAACCTAAGCCCTAGCCAAGACGCCATAATCACAACGCTGTATCTGTCAAACAAGTCCGGAGATTAAGCCATGTCGGAAGCAGTGGAAACAAAGATGGGGCCTAAGCAACGATGGAGGTTGCAGTGGGAACAGTCCCATGCGGACAGAGAACATGCACCTCAGTTGAGAAACCCTTTACATCCGGTTGAGCCACAAAGGCATGGAATCCTATCATCGCTATCCCACTCTCTTTCAAATTTGTAGTCATACGTCAGCTCCTCATCTGCGGGAAGATTAGTATATCGATCGACCCTTTGTATTCCATGAAATACTATGTGTAAGACTTACCTCTCTCGATGTCTCTCAAAGCATATATAACAATACGCTTGCTACCATCGACTTTAATAATCTTGGCAGTGCAATTCGGTGTACAGCTATGGTTGATAAACCTAGCAATGCCTCCTCTCTTTGTAGCATCTATGACCGTATTCTCGTCAATGCGAAAAAGATAACTGCTGCCGATGCCGCTCTTCAAATACTGCCTTTCTCTCATGTCCGCAACCTGCTGCCGTACTTTCTCGCCTACATATTCAATGATCATGTCATTTGCTGATATATTCTCTTCGGCATAGAGGCCCCAGTTGTGGATGGCTGACCGAGCAAAGCGCACTGGCTTTTTTCGTTTCTTCAATTGATTGAAGCGAAGAACGTCGCCATCACCACTTTGAGTAGGAAGGGCCTGTTTCTGTGCGTTGATATCCGCAATCAACCGGCGATTATTGACCCTTGTCGACCTAGATGTCGACTTAGAAATATTCTTCGCCGCAGTAACTCTTGCAGCCTCAGCAGCAGCAGTATGAGGATCATTCTTTGCTTTGGCCTCGCGCTCTTCACGAGCTTTCTGAACTTTGATACGATGTGGCAGATACTTTGACTTCTCTGACTCCAATATTCTCTTTTTTCCTTCTGTTCGAGCAGCGCCTGTCGTATTGGGCACGTAATAGCCTGCGATGCTAGTCTCTTCGCGTACGGGGCCCACCTGTCCAGGGCAATTGAGGGCTTTGATTTCCTTTTGTCTCCATGCCCATGCCGACAGATTCCCAACATTGGATTTGGGATGTCCAACGAGAATATCTCGAAGAAAGTGCAGGTCTTCATCATCCTTTATTAGGCTTTGCCAACCATCGAGGTCCATGATAATTGCATGGTCATCATCTACAATGGGCCTAGGCTCATCTTTCGACACTCGCCATTTCACCTCTGTTCGGGATTCTTCGCGCACCCCGGCACCATCAACCTCATCAAGAGGAGCTAGTATACCGCGACGGTCTTTATCTATGGTTGAGGATTTAGTGCCAATACCATCTAAGCCCAATGAGCTGGCTTCTCCGTCATCACCCTCCTCTCGCTGGTTATTATTTCTCTCGCTTGATGGTTTTGAAATGATACTCAAATCAGCTTCTGACCCCTCGGCACTTATGTTCACGGCTATAGGTGCTGGAACCCTTTTGGTGCCCTCGTTCTCCGTTTCTTTAGTAGGGTTAACACCGAAAAGCTCGTCATCTTCTTTCTGTCTCTTTCGTGCCTCAAGTTCTTCGTCGGTCCTTTTCCGTTTCCGTAACGCCGGGGAGATTTCGCGGCTATCCAGATGTAGGTTTTCGCTTCTTGATTGGTTGTCCCTTAATTTTTCTTCAAGTTCATGATTTTGGCCCGGACCAGCCAAATTTACAGCAGGAACAGCCAGAACCTCGGAAACAAAGCCGTCGCCATCGTCGGAATCTGAAGTCCTTGAGCTCATCCGACTCGGGGGCCGGCTGTCTTGCTCATCGGTGTCTTTAGCAAAGGGTGTCCTTTGCTCATCGTCGGAGTCATCAACGTCGTGCAACTGTTGCAGCCGGTGATATAGAGGTCGGACTTCTCTTCTTCGCATCGGCTGCTTGCGCCTTTCATCCAAGAAAGCAGTATCTGTGCGATCGAGATGACGAGCTTTTCTGATACGCGGCAGCGCAAGAATATTAAGAGCAGATGAACTGAAAGGACGCCTTGTGTCTGACAGCTCTGACCGCGAGTCCGGTGTCCCGAATGCACTATCAATCCGAAACAAGGGCCGTTTTATGCCCTCTGGATCGGCGATACCCAATGCTTTTCTTTTCAAGGCATGCCGGTCCGGGTCGAGGTAATCATACAAAGCAGGTGCAGCAATGCGTGACTTCACATCCTCAAGGAGCTTATCTTTCAGGTCTCGAATTAAGATGGTTAATACTTCTTGGCAGGGGTCTAGGTCCATCGCTCGTTGTCTTTTTTCTTCTTCAATGTCGAGATCTGCTTCCCTTTTCATCCTTTCTCTTTCCGCTCGCTGACGTTGTTCAGCACGGCATCGTTCAGGGCTTGGACTGCGCTCGTAGCCCGGGTTCCCATAAGGCTGGCTTTCCATATTCATGATATAGGTGAAGAGAGGCTTCATGTGGCACATTTTGTAGCAACGTTCAGTTTCTTCTTCGCCACGCCTAGAGTTTTCAAATATAATATAATACCCAGTTTTGTCACAGCGGATGTCTTTCCAATTAAACAGCTTGAGTCTCTTTTTAAGGTGTGGAACAGTTGTACTAAGGACCGGAACATAGCAATGTGCGATGAAAATATACGGATCCCGTTTAATCTGACTCAAGATGGGTACTTCCTCTACCAAAGACGGCATGGCAGGTTTGAGAAAGCTTGCTCTCGGTCCTTCAGGAATTGTAGCTATAAGGCGAATAGAGGATTTTCCTGAAGGACCTTTCGGCGCCGTCGGAGGGGGCTCATTCTTCTTTGTTTCTGGTTCGGCTTTCGCTTCTTCTGCAGATGGAAGATTGTTCTTTTGTCCCATCCTCTGGGAGTCAATTGCCCTAGCGACAATCTTGTCTGACACAATGCCATCGCGATCCAAGTCAACCCTGATTCTTCGGGTCCCAATGCGCTGTTCTTTTCTGCATTCGTAATACGCTCGCCTGGCCGCGCTTGCCGCAAGGACTGGACCACCACCCCTAAATGAAGCGCTGTCTTTGTACTTCACCGAGCATATCCCGAGAAACCTGCCAGTTATCGGATCTGTCCGGTTGTTTATCTCAGAAATATCGCCAAAACTCGAGAACAGGGCACTGATTGGCGCAATGGGGGTGAGAGGGTCAAAACCAGTGACAACTATCTGCGAGGGAGGCCCGGGTCCTATAGTTGCTGAAGCATCATAAGGCCAATGTTTTAGCGTATAGGGTGCTGGTCGATATTTCCTTTTCTGTTTGCAACCCGCACCTCGTGTGTAGTTTGGAATTCCTAGACGAGGGTCTGCTGGGTAATTGTCTTGGTCGCTCAATACAATATCGACATAACGAGGTTTCTTTCGTTTCTCCTTCGAAGATGATCGCTTTTCAGTATCAGGGTCATAGACCAGCTTGTAACCTCTGATACTTCCGGTGCGACGACCTTGAGACTGTGGCGTTGGCGGGGTATGAAGAGGGGTTATGCCAGATTTCAGCTCCTCGGTCTTGGATTCAATAGCACTTTCCGCAACAATCCCATCTGCTATTTTATTCTGGGGTGAGTTCAGTTTATGAGGCGGCGATGACTCTGCATTTGTTAGCGGAGTCAGGGTGTCAAGACGTGCTCCGTGTAAATTCGCGCCATTTTGAGGAACAGACGAGGTAAAGGCCGGAAGACTCGCGCCTGTAGAGGTTACAGAGCTCCCCACATATGAATCGGGTGACCTTTTTCTTGAATCCGTAGAAGGCCATGGTCCGGAATCCAACGACGCACCGCCGTTTGTCAAGCTGAGATTAGCTCTTGCTTCTGTGGAGCACGCTAACGATTCCTCGCCATTTTCACCATCAGTTTGAGCTTTGGGTCGGGGTCGCTCCCTAGATACTTTGAATCGTTTTTGCTGGAGGACAGATGGGGCAGTAGGGAAGAAGTCCGCAAAGCCTGCCGAGGAGCGCGACATACTGGGAGATGGCTACAAGCCAAAATCAGACCAACTGCAAGCAGGTGGCAGCATCCTTGACCGCTCTGTTCGATTAATGCGCAGTCATACGGCCAGAGATCTTTCCCGGCGTAGAGAGTACTAAGGTGAAACTAAAATCCGGAGGGACGGTTTGGGCTGTGAGGAAGGTGGAAGGCGGTGGTTTATTGAGAGCAAAGAGAAGGGGTTGAATTGAGATAAGAACGGGGAATGTGAATTTCTTTAAGGAGGTCAAGATAGCAGAAAAAAGCGCCCGGTCCGATGTGTTCTTGAATCGCTCTACCAACGCGACAAAGGAACCAAGACGCGAAGGAACTCACGAAGTTGGAGCGGTGGGGGAGGGGATTTCATGGAGCCACGCCGAAAAGACAGTACAGCCCAATGGTGCAAAAATATCTGTTGCAATACTTCGAGCTTTTGCGTATGTTTGGGGATGCTGTTGTGGAGGTGTCTTTTTTTTTTCCCTTCCCTTTGGGAACGAGGGACAGAAGGGACTTGTGAAAGCCGCCGTTTGGTATTCTTAAGTTAAGAAACAAGAGCATATCTTGCAAGTTTGTTCACGTAAGTAGTCCACCCGCACGCAGAAATCATCTGTGATTAAACAGAAGGGATAATCTAATGCAGATTTTCACTATTCTCAGTTTAATTCCATTTCTCGGAAATATTGATATTTCGGCTGGTCAATAATCACTATTCTCTCTCACTCCTCTCGAATTCTCCGAATTCGAGTATCTATTGTCTGCGGTTCCGAGGCCTTTCCCTCCCTGTATAGCAAGTATATCAACCATTGGACCAAGCACCGGCTTCTATCCGAATTGGGTTCTTCTTTACAAACGCACCCTCACTGCATCATGAGCATGCCTATTAGTACTACTTCGGGTTTAAACTCTTCCCTGGAGATGCTTCCGATCAAAGACACCGGGTATCTTCAGTTTATCCAGTGCCATCAGTTCACGCCAGATCCTGACATTGATTCTCCCAACAGGAAATCGCTTACTTATTGACATAGGAGGAATCATGGGACAAACAATATAATAAGAACCAAAAGAAAGTCGAGTAATTTTGATAAATTTTGGATCAGATTTCAGGGAAGATTCTTATCAATTCATTTAAATAGCCATTGGAAAATTAAACTTGCCGCTACGCCACTCCCCCATGGCTTTCAATTTACAAATACACAACCAAGAATTCACTTCCTTGATTGACTGCTAAAGTGTAAAGTGTACAGCGCCCTGAGGCAATATTGGTACCGCGGCTGTGTATCACAGAAGGAACTGAAATTGCCCAATCAGTTATATGCAGCTATCATACAGAGAGTGTGTTGGCATACGGTAATCACCTGCGGAATGTTGAATGCCTTGGGCAAAGACTGACAGCTGTTGAGAAGACTGCAGTAAAGACAAGAAAGCTGATATACTTATGTACAAACATACGCCGACCTGCATGAGTTTGTAAATTCGTACATTCCATGCAAGTATTATATACTTAAGTGCATGCCGCGAGATGTACAAGCGTATAGTAAAAAATCCTAAGCATGTTTAGTAGTACCCATAGTATTTCTATGGTTATGGAGGCTAACTAGTATTGAAGGAAGCTCCTGACCTAGTACATGACTTATTTGTTGGTATAGGGGTATATAATATATAGGTAGAGATGAGGTCCAGAATAGTACGAAGTACATACGCACATAATTCAGGCTCACCTAACTCTCGTGAGGGTGTCATTCTATTTTTTGTTCTAACAGGTAGTTATATCAGAAATCAGGTGGGCTAGAATTAGTCTATAAAGCTCATCTACTAGAAGAGGCTGGCGATTCAAGTACAGCCCTAAGGACCTAAAAGTGACTGTTTGGTGGTAGTTCCACCAGAGCAAGGGGACTAAGCCTCGATAACAATGTATAAAAATAGCAACTTCAAGAACTGAAATCCTGGGATATGTATAAAAATAAACACAATATGCTTCGCCCCTAGTTCGCCATATTTGTTTTTGGATCGGAACATCGATACGGGGTAGACTAACCAAAAATTTCAAAATTGCCACCTCACCTTTGTTAACTAGCGAGGAAACTTTCGGGTTCGACCTGTTTCTATCAGGGGAACTTCAAAAAAAAAAAAAAAAAAAGGGAGCAAAGAAAGGTAAAATAAAATCAACAGTGTGGATAGAGTCATGTTTAGCAGTTCTAATGTGCCTATTAGTACAGATAGTAATTAATCACAGACTGCCAGAAAAAGGGTGGGTGAACGGTAACAGCTTCCCGTCCAGTTTGACAAACAACCTAGAATTGTGGCAACCGAGCAAGAAGCTGGCTGCATATCCATGATACAAAATATTTCGCGTTTTCCTTCTTTCGCCCCCTTTTTCTCACTTCTTCTTGCACTCCTGCAAAAACGAACTAGATTGTTTGCAGTGAGTAGCAAGAGAAGCTTACACTTAAATATAAATCCAGGTTAAATGGTGAATGAATTGATGTATGAGATACAGAGCACTTAAAAATATTATACCATAGTATATATGTAGAGGTTGGTACTGTACTCTGTACATGAGTACATACATATCTGTTTAATTTGATAGGGCGCTGTGAGAAGCATATCAGCCGCACAGGAATCATTAACAGGGACTAACAATTGGGCACTATTGCCTATTTATGAAAAAAAAAAAAAAAACTATACTAAACCTTACTACCTAATGCACGAAAGTGTTTGAAACCCGTAGGAATATACCATATAAAAAATAAAATATGGATAGAGCAGGTATTATTGTTTGAGAAGTTATTTTTGATTTTGGGGTGGAGCCGGTTGACCTGTTTACTCCATAATTCTTAGTAGTACTACTCCCTAGGTAAACTTAACAACTTACCCATGCCATGGAAGGACTTCAGCCGAGAGTCACGAGTGAAACACACCAATAGGTCCAACAGACTGTGTGAGGCGTAGGGCCGACATATTATTGGCCAGTTCCACCTTGAATGAATGGCTGCGCCCTGGAGCCGGTCCATAGCAGCTTCCCTGGTCTCTCTCTGTGTGGGCCGATCTCACAACATAAAACATAGCTCCTCCCCCTCCTTCCAGCTGATTGTCGGATCTAACTCAACTTCCCCTTTCCTACCAATTTGTCCTACCCCCTTCTTCCCTCATTAAACTCTCCTCCTGTTAATAGCGATAGACGGTCAGATCTTGTCGTCCAGCTGGACTACCAGAAGTGTGTTTGCGTTATTCTGCCAAGGTATCTTGGGATTGTTTCATTGACAGGTTGTTATTTGCCAGGGCACACTTTAAAATTAACCCCACCACCGTTTACGACATTTGCTTTCAGTATCTGGAGGCAACCTTCGTTGGATTGGAATACCAAACAGCCCTCTAGTTATTCGCCCGCTCATCTTTCGACGTTTCACCTCTTTCCCTAACTTCTCTTCTCTCCCTCTCTTCTCTCACTCTCTTTTCTTTCCAACTTTAGTCAAACATGTGGTACGTACTCGAGACCCCAACCTGACTGAATTATCTCTGGCTGACAAAAACCTAGCGGAATTTTCGGTTACATCAACTACCTCGTCGAGAGGGATCGCAAGTATATTCTTGACACTCTCCTCAACGGTTGGTACCCTCTGTTACCATCCACCTGATGGCTTCCGTTCACTCTTATCCTGGGATTATCTGTGTTTTGTTCTGACATGTTGTAGGACTGTCGCGCCTCGAGTACAGAGGCTACGATTCTGCCGGTCTCGCTATAGATGGTGACAAGAGGAATGAAGTTTGCGCTTTTAAGGAAGTAGGAAAGGTCGCCAAGCTGAGGGAGCTCATCGATGAGTGCAAGCCTGATCTGACCAAATCATTTGAGTCTCATGCTGGTATTGCCCACACTCGTTGGGCCACCCATGGAACTCCTTCCCGCCTGAACTGCCACCCACACAGGTGAGTCTCATCCTTTGAGCGAACTAACTCGCTTAGATTGCTGTATATCGTCCCAATATTATTTGCTGATATCTCTCGTTTGTAGGTCCGACCTGAACTGGGAATTCTCCGTTGTCCACAATGGTATCATCACTAATTACAAGGAACTCAAGGCTCTGTTGGAGAGCAAAGGATTCCGTTTCGAGACTGACACAGACACCGAATGTATTGCGAAGCTCGCAAAATATCTCTACGACCAACAACCGGATATCGAATTCACAGTCCTAGCCAAGGCTGTTGTGAAGGAACTTGAGGGTGCTTTTGGTCTTCTCATCAAATCCGTACACTATCCTCATGAAGTCATTGCGGCCCGCAAAGGTTCCCCGCTTGTTATTGGCGTGAGAACGTCGAAGAAAATGAAGGTGGATTTCGTGGATGTTGAGTACTCAGAGGATGGGGCGCTTCCTGCAGAGCAAGCTTCCCAACATGTGGCCATCAAGAAGTCAGCGACTGGCCTCCTCGCCCCGCCTGACAAATCCCTTTTGCATCGGTCACAGTCCCGTGCTTTCCTTTCCGATGATGGTGTTCCCCAGCCAGCAGAATTCTTTTTGTCTTCGGACCCTTCTGCCATTGTCGAACACACGAAGAAAGTTCTTTATCTCGAAGATGACGATATAGCTCATGTTCATGAAGGCCAGTTGAACATTCACCGCCTCACAAAGGATGATGGCACCTCCAATGTCCGCGCAATTCAGACGATTGAACTTGAGCTGCAGGAGATTATGAAGGGAAAGTTTGATCACTTCATGCAAAAGGAGATTTTTGAGCAGCCCGAGTCTGTGATTAACACCATGAGAGGACGATTGGATGTTGCGAACAAGCAAGTTACTCTTGGTGGTCTACGGCAGTACATTTCTACTATACGGCGTTGCAGAAGGATCATTTTTGTTGCCTGCGGAACAAGCTACCATTCCTGCATGGCTGTGCGTGGGGTCTTTGAAGAGCTAACTGAGATTCCTATTTCAGTTGAACTTGCTTCCGACTTCCTGGATAGACAGGCGCCAGTCTTCCGTGATGATACGTGTGTTTTTGTTTCCCAGTCTGGTGAAACCGCTGATTCACTCTTGGCTCTGCGCTATTGTCTTGAACGGGGTGCATTGACCGTTGGTATTGTTAATGTTGTAGGGTCGTCGATCTCTCTCCTTACGCACTGCGGTGTGCACATTAACGCTGGTCCAGAAATCGGTGTGGCCTCTACGAAAGCTTACACTTCCCAGTTTGTTGCGATGGTCATGTTCGCACTATCCCTTAGTGAGGATAGGGCATCTAAACAGAAGAGGCGGGAGGAAATCATGGAGGGCCTTTCCAAGGTCTCCGAACAATTCAAGGAGATCTTGAAACTTAATGAACCCATTAAAGAATTATGTGCAAACTTCAAGAATCAAAAGAGTTTGCTTCTGCTGGGTAGGGGCGGTCAATTCCCCACTGCGCTTGAAGGTCAGTCGCCAATTTGAAAACATATTGTTCTTAACTAATGTGCCATGTAGGTGCACTGAAAATTAAGGAGATTTCCTATCTCCACTGTGAAGCTGTTATGTCCGGTGAATTGAAGCACGGTGTTCTTGCTCTTGTTGATGAAAACTTGCCTATCATCATGATTCTCACGAGGGACAACCTTTTCTCGAAATCTTTGAACGCTTATCAGCAAGGTAAGTTGGAAGTTGCCCCCTATGTAACATTTCTGTATTGTCTAATGCTTTAATAGTTATTGCCAGAGGCGGTCGTCCTATTGTGATCTGCAATTCCAATGATCCAGAATTCTCCTCAGCCCAAACTGTGAAGATCGAAGTTCCTAAGACTGTCGATTGCCTACAGGGCCTCCTCAATGTTATTCCCCTTCAGTTAATCGCTTATTGGCTGGCTGTGTCGGAAGGTCTTAATGTTGATTTCCCCCGCAATCTTGCAAAGTCGGTCACAGTTGAGTGAGTTCTCGCTATACGCGTAGCCGAAGCATGATAGATTGAGGTTACCGGGTCTTGGTGGGCATGCTTGCTATTCCTCGATTGAGTTCTGTTTTTATTTCCATAATTGTCCGGTAGAATTTAAACATTGCAAGCAATGATTTTCGATAACTTGAGTAAGTTTGACTCAGATACTTTGTAATGAGTATGCTGTTTGTGTTGCTTAACAGTATGGTGATGTTCTTTTCTTACCTGCAAGTATGTGCATCTCAAGAGAATTTATCTATATGGTACTAACCCTTTGTGTCTGTTTACGGAGCAATACATACGTATTCTATTGGACCGGTACAGGACTTAATTAAACCCCTATAAATACTAGGTTTTTTATTATTTACTTTTTAACATAGTCTAACCTAGATAACTATTTAGAGAATTTAACTATTGTGGGATTCTCTTTTAATAGTTACCATCATACTGCAATAGCAGTTACTGTGTATGTTTTGATATGAGAGGGGCACTAGGTTGGATGAGGCCAACCGCTCAATCTGGCCCACAAGAGTGGGACAATCCTCCAGTGTTAGAAAATAATAATCTGTTGAGTATTTCTTCTACACAGTACTGAACCTTCTATCTCCTATCGGGGCACTCTCCGCCTAGATACCTAGTGCTTGCCACGACCTGACATGTACGGATGCGCGGTAATAAATCGCATAGAGATAACGTAACTGGTAAACGAGCGGGCCATGCCAGTCGAGCGGGCCACCTTTATTCCATACAAAAGAGTACTTTTAGAAACCAAGTACCTCAATAACCAAGGCTAGTAGTGATCTGAATCTTAGTATATATACTAATTCAATACTGCAGATATAGATATTAAAAAGAGAAAGCTCTAGATCTAATAATATATCAGGTAACATAAATTAAATTTTTTTTGGTAATTTATCTATAATTGTATTTAAAATGTGAGAAAAATATTAAAAATATATTAAAATATAATTTCTATTCAAATACCCTATATTTATATCAGTATCAAATATTATATTACTACCATCTCTGGTTGTTGAGATAACTGGATTATGAAAGTGCCATTTTATATGGAATACAACATGGCCCGCTCGACTGGCATGGCCCGCTCGTTTACCAGTTACGTTACCATAAATAGGTAGAAATTACGTAATCTACATAGCTTCTAACGTAATCGGTAAACGAGCCGCCACTGCAAACGAGCCGCCACCACACGCGTTTTCAACGCGCCTCAATTTCTTAGATGATTAAAACACCAGCCATACCACCAAAAATGCCTAAATCATCAAAATCACGCATTGAACAGGAAGGTAGAATCCTACTGGCCATATCAGCTATAAAAAGCAATGAAATTAGTACTGTGAAAAGGGCAGCTGAGGTTTTCAATATATCTCGTTCTACATTACGTGATCGCCTAAAAGGAGCCTCTTTTAGAGGCGAGCAGCGTGCCAATGGTCATAAATTGACTACTAGTGAAGAGGAATCGCTTAAGAAATGGATTCTATCACTAGATAAACGTGGAGTACCGCCTCGGCCTGCACACGTACGAGAAATGGCCAATATTCTGCTTTCAAAGCGTGATACTACTTCTCCCCCTACTACTGTAGGAGAGAAATGGGTATACAACTTTACCAAGCGTACACCTGAGCTTAAAACCTGCTTTGCACGTCGCTATAACTATCAACGTGCTAAAGTAGAGGATCCTAAGGTTCTGGGCGCTTGGTTTAAGCAGGTAGATGAGGCTATTTAAAAATATGGCATAGCTTCAAGCGATATCTACAATTTTGATGAAACGGGGTTTGCAATGGGTCTGATAGCTGCAGCTAAAGTTATTACTAGATCTGATGTGCCAGACAAGCCATTTTTATTGCAGCCAGGGAACCGGGAATGGGTTACTGCCATAGAATGTATTAGTTCTAATGGATGGGCTCTACCTCCCTGCATTATTTTTAAAGGCAAGGTGCATATGGAGGCCTGGTACGAGAATGATAGGGTTCCTTCTAATTGGAGAATCGAGGTCAGTCCTAATGGCTGGACAAGCAATAAGATTGGCCTACGTTGGCTGCAGAATCATTTTATACCTCTTACTGCCGGCCAATCTGTGGGGAAATACAGTTTACTTATTCTAGATGGCCATGATAGCCATCTAACGCCTCAATTCGATCAGATCTGCGTAGAAAATGATATTATACCAATGTGTATGCCTGCGCACGCTTCTCATAAGCTTTAACCACTTGATGTTGCTGTTTTCTCGCCTTTAAAACGCGTGTATGGAGGCCTGGTTGAAACTAAGATGCGCTGCGGGCTTCATTATATCGATAAACTCGATTTCTTAAAGACATATCCTAAGGCCCATACAGAGGCCTTTACCAGCAGCAATATTTATAGTGCTTTTAGGGCTACTGGCCTAGTTCCTCTATTTCCTGAGCGCGTTCTATCTCAGCTGGCAGTTCAGCTTAAGACTCCTACACCTCCGGGTAGTAGACCTAGCAGTCAAGGCAGCTCAGCGCCTAAAACGCCTCATACAGTCAAGCAGCTAAAAAAGTCAGAAACTAGCTTCAAAATGCTGCTTAAGGATCGGTATAGCAGTCCTGATTCGCCTATTAAAGCTCGTCTAAATCAAATAATAAAAGGCGCTGAACAAGCCTTACATAATGCAACAATATTGAAGCATGAATTTGAGCAATATCAGGCTGTATATGAAGAGGAGGCTAAAAAGCGAAAGCGCTCTACTAAACAGATTACTTTTGAAGAAGGCACATCAGTATCTGAAGCCCGA
Source organism: Aspergillus alliaceus (assembly GCF_009176365.1). Taxonomy (NCBI): domain Eukaryota; kingdom Fungi; phylum Ascomycota; class Eurotiomycetes; order Eurotiales; family Aspergillaceae; genus Aspergillus; species Aspergillus alliaceus. Next base: position 20,280 of record NW_022474723.1, read on the forward strand.
CTCCTTATAGAGCGCCGAAATCAGGCAGATGAAGCTATACAGGTAGATAGAGCCTTACCTACTGAATCAGCTCCTAAACGCGCCCCATTTAGATGTTCTGGCTGTGGTGTACAGGGTCATAAAGTTACGCACTGTCCGAATCGATAGAACTACTCATTGCTATATAGAAGTCTGAATTCATGGTGTTTTGACTATTTTAATCTTTTATATGGGGTAGGGGTGGCGGCTCGTTTGCAGTGGCGGCTCGTTTACCGATTACGTTATCTCCCGCCGGGTCCGTGGGGTATCCCCATATATGTATGCGACGCATGGTCTTCCGGTCGTCTATAGCCCTTACTCATACGAGCATATATATGAACTCTATTCCTTTCTCAATTGATTGAGTTGTTCTGCTGCGATAGACTGGAACATGGCCTCTTTGAAAGGACCGGGGGCTACCCCAACCTATGACGGTGAGAAAAAACCAGGAAGCGAGTTTTGATTGATAGCTGGCTTAATAGTTTCTATAGGCTCTGGGCTTCGGATTGCGATCGTTCATGCAAGGTGGAACATGGGCATAATTGGGCCTCTCGTGGAAGGGGCCAAGAAGAGCCTTCTGGCAGCTGGTGTAACTGAGGACAATATCACAACCCAGACTGTCCCAGGTAGCTATGAATTACCATTTGCAGCACAGCGGTGAGTGATTTTTGTTTTAAGCCACTTTTCACTGGGATAGCATTCTGATGCCCAACTTCGTTCCTCCCAGAATCTACGCAGCCTCCCAGCTCCAAGCAGCCAAGAGTTCGTCCTCAGGTGAGGGGATCAGTGCCACAGATCTGCTCTCCTCCTCTACTATAGACATTAGTAAGGCACCGCCACAATCGCCAACGTCTACTACTCCAAGGCCATTCGATGCTGTTATTGCCATAGGCGTTCTCATTAAGGGCGAAACCATGCATTTTGAATACATCGCAGATGCAGTCTCTCACGGATTGATGCGTGTCCAACTAGATTCGGGCGTGCCCGTCATCTTTGGGGTGCTTACCGTTTTGAACGAAGAACAGGGTTTGGAAAGGGCCGGGTTAGGCAAGAAGGGAATGCATAACCATGGCGAAGACTGGGGCAATGCTGCAGTGGAGCTTGGAGCGAGAAGAAGAGAGTGGGCTGAAGGCAGAGTAGCTTAGAGGGAAGATTACTTTCTTTCTTAGAATACAAGGAATTATTGAGGTCTACCATGATATTGTAAACTGACACCATGTGTCGCAAGTCTTTGTGGAAAGAGGGATAGAACTTACTATTTGGTGCGCTACACAATCCTGGGTTAATACATTGAAATTGAGGAGAGAAACGTTCTGCACCTATATTAGGATATTCTTAGATTTCATCTTTGGTTTGCTCATTCTACTCCTCCATTTGTTCGCCAAGGTTGGCGCCATCCTTGGCTCCTTGTTCTTCCTCCTCGTCCTCCCCTTCTAAGGCTCTCTTTGCTGCTTTTTCTGCTTCTTCGAGGAGTTGTTTAGGTACCTCCTCATGTCTGCCATGGGTTGGCCCGTCTAGTGAGCTAATCCAAGACATTTCCAACTCGAAATCTTTGTCCTTGCTGTCCTCATGTGCGACATAAATAATTCGAGCTGCCTCTTTTACAGCATCGACCAAGCTCAAATTACCCGAACTTAGATCTAGCTTCTCGAGTTCAGCCTTAGCAGCTTGTCTTCCCTTCCCAGTGGCTGCACCATGATAACCCTTTACAACGACTGTCAGCGCTCAATCGTCAATTATCAAGTTTCATGTTTGCCCTACCCAGTACAGCCCGCTAGGCTCAATCATGTATAGACCTGGTCCCCCAGCTTTAGCTCCATCAACCTTGCCCCCGGAACCTGATTTCGGCCCGCTGCCGACCTGACCATCGACGGCAAGCTCGGCTTCGCAGTCCCAGCCACCCACAATAGCAGTCACGCCAAAAGGTCGTACACTGGAGTAGAGGGTATAGGCTTGTACGTAGCTGCCCAAGCGATTTGATAGAGCAGACACTGGGATAGGGCCTTTGTATACGCTTCTCCATGAAGTAGCCTCGTCCCTAGCCCGAGAAACAAAGTGCCGGCCGTCTGGAACTAGGCCGGCAGAAACCTTTTGAGACCCATCCATAAACATCAGCAAGAGTTTTCGATGACCAAGAAAGGGTTTCTCCCATGCCAGTCAAACCTAGGCCGTGACTTACGATACCAACATGCCGATCCACTGTTGCTATTCTTTTATTTGCACCCGGCTTTAGAAGCTTACTAGTAATGATCTTCTCGACAGCTAACACAACGCCGTCTTTGCACCTGATACCAATGGCTGTTCCTCCATTTTCAACTGCCTTGGCTGCATATTCCACCTAAGCGTGTAGAGTTAGCTTGGTTAGTGTCTAGAGACCCAAGGCATGACTGTCGGAAGTCGGCTAACTACCTGAAAGTTACGGCCATCTGGCGAGAAGACAGAATTGGAAAGATCGTAACCAGTACCGATGGATGTCTGTGTTGTAATGATGTTAGTGTTGGAAGAACCTTGTCAAGGAAAACAGAAACGAACCATAGCTGTTACTGATTTCGTCTGTCAGAAGGCAAATTTGAATACAGTACTGCTTCTTGCTAAAGTAGAAAGGTAAACAAGTAATGTGCTGGCAGCAGTGTTAAGAAATGGTAGGTAGAGAGGAAGTGATGTTGAAGCTCCGAATGATAAGTAAGCTAGGTAGGTATTACTACTTACGTATGACCGCCCTACCTCCGCGTCACGGGGTTTCTGCCTATCGCAGAGGGATAAGTCACATGATATTACACAGTCTCTCGAAATAAGTAGATAGTATACTACATGCAACGTATGTGAAAAAGAATGCTACTTACTATCCTCCCTTTCGGTCCTATAGGTCTCGGTTGGTGATAGTCTGGTAGTAGAGTATTTGCGGTATATTTTGCTGACGGTGTTCGTCAATCTCTACTCTCAATAAACGCTTCAGTGTAATTCGCACTCTGTAAGTGCCCAATCTGCCCACTTCTTTGGGCATCTACATGTCCCTTTAGCTATTTCTCTCCTGTGGACGATTAATAGACCCTCTCTGCCCTTAAATAAATAGCATCATTTACTTGAAAGCCTTCATAAGCCTTTTACCTCATCCCCCTTTACCAGCAATTTGAGTGTGATTTACTACACCACTTACTGTTACGTGCTCAAATACAACCTGCGCCCTTCCAAAGATATTTCACTTCTTTGTACTGTTTCTGTTACAGATCTCGTTTGTGAACCTTTAGACTAGTGCCTTGCCAAAAACCAACCAACGACTCTTGCTGTCTCAAACATGTCTGTGCCCGCAACACATACATGCTTATTCTGTGGGCAGATGTCGCGCAACTCTAGCGCACTTGCTACTTATGCCGATGGTTTCCATTGTAGCAAGGTAGAGTGCCCTCGCTCATATCTTGATAATTCAGTAGATTCCTGACTAGCAGTCGTATAGTGCAGCTTATCAGTGTCTGAAGATAATCTGCAAATGCAAAACGACCTTGTGACACTTTTTTCCAAGCAAATGCGTATGGACATGCCGATATCGTCTGGCAATCAGGAAATGCCACCACATACTCCTTCCCCGATCACTTACAGTATCACGCAGCATTATCACCACTCTTCACATGTAGCCCGCTGCCCACTTCCAGCAGGATATCCGGAGCAGAGTGAATCCTTGAGCCTTAACACAGCTGCAAATTCGATATATGAGACTCTGAGGCTTCACAATATCAACCCATCGTCTCTTTCGTCGACACAGCTACATTTATTTGAGAATGCGCTGCCGGAGCAACGATCACGCTTGATCCAGATCTGGCAAATCTGCCCTGAGCCTAGCGGCGCGTCCAGCGACCCAAGGACCGAGCGAGCGAGCCAGTCGATCTTTGAACTGGAAGCAGATGCGTCATGTGCGGGAACGTCCAATGCAAATGGTCCAGATCATTCTGCCCAAATGATGTATACTGATGACCTCGAGATGTGCGATTCGGTGCACGATAGAAATAACGATGACGAAGGACATCAATATGCCGAGCCATATATGGTTTCTGGCTATGAGATTCTTGTGCAGAGAGATTATGAGCTTTCTACTGATAAGCTTGCGCCTGTGGTGAATGAGCCAACAACGGGGTCACCATACAAGCTCGCAAGCGATCCTATTTATAAGAGTCAGGGCCATCGGTGGTGGGAATGTCCTCAGTCAGATGTACAGGAATATCAATACGGTGTTTTCGAGGAGATGGATCGGTATGCGGACTGTGGTTTCATACGCTCCAAATGGCTTGCGTAAATTCAGATTTCATAGGTTGTTCTCAGGGAGTGTTCCAAATGCCTGCTTGGCAGATTACCTGCTATTATTAGCTCTGCTAGGTCGCTGTAGTATCCTAAAGGACTTATATTAGCTCGCTCCACGCTATGAAATATGGTCAGCACTGGCGTGCGGTGCGTTGTTCTACTACATGGAAGAAGGCGTGATGGGTAATAACGAGGAATCACATATAGAGTAGGGTGGGTCAGTCTACTCTAGATATTCAGTTCCACAGGGGCTTACTAGAACAGCTAGTGAGCAGAATTTGGAGCCATTCTTGCAAGAAGCGAATAGAGTGTAGAGAAAACAAACACAGATAAGTGGGAAATATATAATGATAATAACAGAATGGTTGTACTGGTTCACATACCTATCTCCGTGAAGTGCTTTGTTTTGCAATCAAGGAAAGGGACATAAACTTCATGCACATGCATCTCTCTGTGGTTCCTCTCGCCCTCTTTTGCCTTTTTTTTCTTCTCTTTTCTTTGTATCTTTCTTTCTTTCTTTCCCTCCAATTTTTTTACTCTCTCCAATTCTTCCCTAAACAGGTGCCCCCAAGAAAGGGCGCGCATAGGATATAAACATCGCAAAAGACAAGGGTAGCAATGGAGGTAGATAGGTCAATAGAAAGAGCTGCTTCGTGGAATGTTCTTTCCCACGTATCTAGAGAAGACATGGACGATAGAAGTATCGAGCCTAGTTCGAGCAACATGAGTATCTATAGGGAGTAGCATCGAGATTGATCCAAAAGCATAAAGTTGCTGACCTTCTAGTACTCCTCGTCGAGAGCTACCATGGCATCTGCGAGGGCATCGGCCGAACGTTTGGCTTCGTCAACAGCCTCAGCAGCCCGCTTAAACTTGAGGCATCCTTGACCAGGCAAATGACACCACTTGGCCAAACCTTCTGCTTCAGGCGTAGCCTCAGCAAGGGCCTCAGCAGAGCGCCGGACGTCTTCGCTGGCATCAGCGGCACGCTTAAGCATGTAGCAGCCCTGAGCGAGCCCCGTGCACCGTCTCTGCAAGGCTCCAGCCTGCACACTAGTGGTAGCAAGAGCGGCAATGACAACAGAAATGAGTTTCATCTTTGATGGTAAAAGAGAAAGTATTGACTTAGACTGGTTGGGTTGGATAGATAGAGTTTGATAGGCAGTTCCGATTGAAGCGAAGATAGATACCGAGATTGTCAATCATGACATGAGACAGGTAAGGATCATGTTCATTATATAGAGGACCAAGACTAGAAAAAAACAGCAAAAAACCTGACTACTTGAACCTATAAAGCCATACTCCCGTAAAGAGCTTGCCCTATTCAAGTGTGTAAGAGGAAATCCAATCCGAGTGAAGAAGAAAAGGTATCACAGTCCTGAATAGAACTTATTGAATAGGGAATCAGGGGTTTGTTCAATAAGAGCTGCAACAGAGATGGGAGGACTCGCGAGCATAGAAACAGTAGAAAGAACAGTATTGCATATATGAGGGAAAGGTTCTGTCCAAACCTGGCTCGTCCTAGATATGATTGTTTTCTGAGCGTAATACACCTGTACGCTCATTGAGTCCTATTCAGATATGATTTTGTGAAAAGAATAATTTATCATAGATAGTGTGCACTGGCCATTGCCTTTCTTTCTTTCTTTTTCCTAGGACATTAATTTTCAGATTAGACGGCTAGGTTTAACGTTTTACTGTTTGGAAAGATATATTTTAGTTGCTCCCGTTACTGGAATAGGTCATCAATAAGGAGATGCCTGCTGGAGACAAACCAGGTACTAGAGACACAGATTGATATACCAAAGAGGAAAGGTCAGCGTTTATTGAGGATAAAGAACACGAACATCGTAATAGACGGGACGACCTAAAATTTGGGTGGGAACTCAGGTTGTTGTAAAGACTCCATCCTTCACCTCCCTCTTTGTCCATACAAAGGAATCAAAACCAAAACCAAGAAAAAGGAAGAGGGCGGGGTGGAGCGAGAGAGAGAGAGAAGGCCCATAATCAGAAGACATAGATCTCTCTGAATTGAAAGTTACAGACTTTTGTGGTTGAGCGATTTCACTTGATTGAACTGATTGATTAAATTGATTGATGGACCCTAAAGATAAGATCGGCCCGTATCATTTCTTGTCCAAGAACAGTTTGGCTTTGAATGGGTGCCGAGACGATCCGCCGTTTTTTCCGGCGTCTCGTGCACTCCCTGTCGGGTAGCCTTGGCCGCTTTCTTACCCGTTCTTTGTCTCTTCCCTCTGCACGCCTTTTTCTCACTTCCAGCTTGACTTGCTTTTCGTCTCTCTCCTCTCCACCTCTTTCTCTCGTTGTCTATTGATCAAAATGTTTTCCCTAAGGACAGCGCAGTCCGCGCAAGTAAGTTCCTAGGCAGCTCCAGTCAATGGCTGAGTTAAATTGTCCTGTTCTCGTTTTACCCTTGGCTATTGCCTACTTCCCTTCCGCCCGATACAAACGAAGTTCACAAGAGTCTCCTTTTTCCCTTTTTTCTTTTGTTGTTTAACTTCTATCCCCTTCTCTCCCTCATTTTTCTCTATTAGTCTTGTAACAAGATCAATTCCACGTCTTGGATATTTCATTGTCATTTTTTCGGTTCATTTTATCATTTTTTCTCTCTGTTTCTTATCTTTGACCACCATACACGTCCATCTATCATGTGTGATATTTTTTCTACCTCGTTCGCTAACGTTCATCTTGCCAGACTTTCCTCCGTCGCTCTGCGGTGACAGCTCCCATTGTCCGCTCCACCGTCCCAGCAAGATGTATGTTTCCATATATTTTCCGTATAAAGAATGCTTGTTTCGGTTGACTCGCGAATTTTAGCTTTTGCTAGTGTTCAGTCGGACATCTTCAAGCCGACCAAGTATGGCGGAAAATACACTGTTACGCTTATTCCAGGTATATTTACATATTTCATACATCCCTAACATTCGCTGCCGGATGTGCTGACGCATACACCTCCCCTCTGATCAAAGGTGACGGAATTGGGGCTGAAGTCGCCGAATCGGTCAAGACTATCTTCAAGGCCGACAATGTACCCATTGAGTGGGAGCAGGTAGATGTCAGTGGCGTGGATACAGGTAACAAGCACTCGGAGCAACTCTTTAAGGAATCCATCGCTTCGCTCCGCCGCAACAAGCTGGGTCTCAAGGGTATCCTCTTCACCCCCGTTGAGCGCTCGGGCCACCAATCTTTCAACGTTGCTCTGCGGCAAGAGCTTGATATTTTTGCGTCGATTGTTTTGATCAAAAACATTCCGGGCTACAAGACACGCCACGAAAATGTTGACCTTTGTATCATCCGTGAGAACACCGAGGGAGAATACTCGGGCCTTGAACACCAGTCTGTCCAAGGCGTTGTTGAGTCACTCAAAATCATCACTCGTGCCAAGTCTGAACGTATTTCCAAGTTTGCTTTCGGCTTTGCCCTTGCAAATAATAGGAAGAAGGTCACCTGTATTCACAAGGCGAACATTATGAAACTGGCCGACGGTCTGTTCCGTAGCACTTTCCACAAGGTTGCCGAGAACTACCCCACTCTGGAAGTCAACGATATGATTGTCGACAATGCATCTATGCAAGCCGTGTCCCGGCCCCAGCAGTTTGACGTCATGGTCATGCCCAATTTGTATGGTGGTATCCTTTCCAATGTCGGTGCCGCCCTTGTTGGTGGACCGGGCGTTGTCCCTGGCTGCAACATGGGTCGTGATGTCGCCGTGTTTGAACCCGGCTGTCGCCATGTTGGGCTTGATATCAAGGGCAAGGATCAGGCGAACCCTAGTGCTATGATCCTCTCTGGATCTATGCTTCTGCGTCATCTCGGCTTGGACGACCACGCGAATAGAATTTCCAAAGCTGTGTACGATGTCATCGGTGAAGGGTGAGTGATCTCTGGCTGGTATCATTCGTCCTATTACTGATATTGTCGCCCCCAGTAAAACGAGGACCCGTGACATGGGTGGACAGGCTACCACCCATGAGTTCACCAGGGCTGTCCTGGACAAGATGGAGGTTGCTCTGTAATTGAGAATCTCTGTGCCCGACTAAATCGCTATTCTCATGATAATGAAAGCTTGTAGTAGGTCGCTCAGTGAATGCCGTGCTGGCTACGTGGACTTGTCTCTTTACTGTGTATTGTGTTCACACTGAAGCAACATCGACGGTGGCCTACTCATAACTGAGGTTCTAGACAATCTTGTGGAGCTAGGGCGTGTAAAATTATATGCTATGATCCTGAAAATAGAAAAGTCGTTTCAATCATTCACCAGCAGAATATATCCGCCTGATATTCGTCACGTTGCAATGGCACGCCGTCCAGGTAGAGATGTGGTTCAAAGGCCCAGATCCTAGCAATAGTCATTTTAGGCCGAACTCTTTAAAAGCAGCAAATTTGGGCTCATAACTCATAACCCCACCCAATTTGGTTGAGTACAGAACACCAAAAGAGCTAGTCCGATTCATGAGCGCCTAAAGGACTCAAGGCTAGTTTCTCAGCTGGATGAAACTGGCTGCGAGCTAGTAGTAGAGCAGGCAAAACGTCGTTTGTGGACCCTGCTCAAATCAGTACTGATGTCCGTTTGTTCTCTCTTTCTCTCTTACACGATGAGCCGAAGCACGAAGGCTATATCAACTTTATCGTGCGTATGAAGCCAACCACGACCGTCCAATCAAAAGGCGGGACGTCGCTTTCTGCCAGTGTACTTGGAATTCTGTTTCACAATCTTGCCCTTTTTCGTCATCTGTTCCTTTTTTCGCATAATCCAAGCCTTATCACCTTTGCGAGACGATAGCGTTCTTCCGTGCTCCGTAGCCTTTCTTCTAACGTCCAAGATATTAACATCCTCCATACCATTCACGACGCCTGTAATATCGCCTTGTAGACCGCCACCGCCAACAGTTAGAACGAGGTATATTTTGCTGTTTTTGGTCCCAGGGTCATCTTCTAGTATACCTGCCCCGAAGCCAGCTTTGACGGCAGCACTGCTGATCATTGTTCGCTGTGCATCATTTTTGGGGTAGAATTGACAAACAGCACGACCTCCACGTCGTAGACTAGCATAAAGACCCTCAAAAAAACGTCGTAAACGTCCTTCAGGACTAACGTCACTCGTCTCAGCATTACAGAGCCACTGGATAGCACTGATACTGATAGCTGCATCAAAAGCGCCGGGGCGAAATGGTACACCTTGTCCGACGTCAGCAAGAAACAAGTCCCCTTCTACGTCTCGTTGAAGCGCGATATCAAGCATGCTAGGCGAGATATCCATGCCTATCCAGGTATGAGGCCCACCATGTTCAGGAGGCACTGCAGAAAGAATTTCGCCGGAAAGACCGGAGCCACAGCCAACATCAAGAATCAATGAAGGAGATCGAAGCTCAAGAAGCTCAAGCGCTCGATTGGTCATATCGGACTGTATGTTACGAATTCGCGATGATGTGGTATATTTGCGAGATTCGTTGTCATCATAGAAGAGGTCAGGAGGCCTTCAGTTAAAATTCTCGGTTAGTGAAGAGTTAGTCCGATATTGATGGCTGTGAGAACGTACAAGATATCCTCAGGACGTGACATGGTCGCTAAATAATGTGAAGTTTCTTCTCGTTTCTCAGCAAATAGACGTATCACCACATATATATGCCTTCTTTAGAGTCAAGAGTTGAGAAGATAAGCTCAATGAGATATTCAGATCGTAAGTTCAGAAGAAAAGAGTTGAAGGATAGAGCGACTCTAATAATGATATATAGCTCAAAAGAGATCGGAGTGGAGTAATCGGCGAGATATTTTAAATTTTTTGTCTCTCCTTTTTTGAGCAGTGCTTGGGTGAGGGACGGCTAAGTTGGTGCCTTACAGTAGTACTTTGAGGCCTGAGGCATAAATTCACTTCACTGACCTTCATTGGTATCGTAGCGGTGGACTAACTACACTTTTAACAATTAATCGTCCTCAACTTCCGCTAATCTACCCCTCCATCGACTTATATATCATAGGCTCTAATGACCCAATCGATTTTCTCGTTGCAAAGAATAAAGACCCTTCAGATTTTTTTTTGTTTGCGCTCTTTTCAACCTCCAACTCCATAGATCACAATCACCGGAGCTACGGTAGCACATCAGCTTCCCAACATGTGGATCCTACCATTGCTAGGGTATTTAGGTGTTATTGTAGGATTCTCATTTCTTACTTTGGCTATAGGTAAGACGTGTGCGAGCTGCCTTTCTAGACGGCTAGCAATATTATTCGCGGTTGCGAAGCCAGATATACACAGCTGTGATCAGTACTGATGTCGAGCTTGACTGACGCACCTCTAGCCTCTGGGCTCTACTATCTGTCGGAGCTTGTAGAAGAACATACGGTCCTCGCGCGTCGGCTTTTGACCCGTTTGATATACAGTATTATCCTCATCCAGGTTCTTCTGTTCGTGTTTGATCGGTTTCCTTTCTCTTTATCTCTGCTCAGTATCGGCTCGCACATCGTTTATGCGAGCAATCTAAGGAGATTCCCTGTCGTCAAGTTGTCGGATCCCCTTTTCATACTGTCTTGTGTTCTTGTTGGACTAAACCATTGGCTCTGGTTCCGTTATTTTTCGAAACCCTTACCTGCCTCGCGAGCTGCATCCAACTGGCGCCAACCATACCAAGCCAATGTGGAGGATATGCCGACTTTCACTGAAGTCGCGTCTTATTTTGGGCTTTGTGTCTGGCTGGTCCCCTTTGCGCTGTTTGTTAGCCTCAGTGCGGGTGAGAATGTCTTACCCAGCATAGGATCCGAATATGCTACGGGTGGCCACGTTTCAACCGCAGAGCTCGCTCGAGGTATGTTACCTTCAGATGGGAAATCCAAGAACAAGGGCATGGCAAAGGTTCTGGTGGATAGTGTTCGTGACTGGGTCAAAGAAAATGGCGAACTGATGGGATTTTGGAGGGGCGAACGCTCAAAAGTGTTCTGAACCCTATGTATTACTTTAACCGTCAAAGCCACATTAATGAGTAATTTTATGTTCCCGTCTAGTTTAGCTAATGGAACTGGTCACTCTTGACAGAAACAATAAAATAAAGAACAGCATGAGTTAGTTGGTCTAGCTTAAGTCCGGATTCATACATCTTTATGGCTCTAAATAGGCGGAAACTCGATGCATTGAAAGCCTTGCAGGTATTGATATAGATATATAAATAAACGGGTATATTACATTTTCTATTTCGTACTGCACCCTGCACCGTAAGTGAACCCCAACACAGAAAGGCATAAGAAGGCCAAGAACGAAGGGGAGAACAACCTACGTAATGGATGGATGGACAGTCTGTACAAATTATGCATAGCACCATCCTCTGCACAGGTTACAACCGGCAAATAATTGTCCTTTTTGACACAAGGACAGACGAACGAGAGGAATTTCAGACAAGGAAGATGATAGCAAAAGCGCAAGAGCCATTTCAGATTGACATTAGTATTAGATATTCTGTTGGGGTACTTAGTTAAATGCAGTCAGGTTTGTTGCCGTATATTGAGTCATTTCAAGTTCGTTCAAATCATGATTGGTCTTGATCGTTGAGACAATGCCATTGTACAAGACCAATGGGAAAGCAAAATGATTGTTCAGGAGGGGCTCAAATAAGAACAGTGTGTATATGAGAACTTTAGAAAAGAAAAATAAAATGGAGTACCAGATCAGACTATCACCATCAATTTAGTAACTTCCAGCAAAACTTAGCGGGATTTACTCACCGTCGTCACCGCGTGCAGAAGGAACAGAGGAGTTATGGTTTACCTCCATAAAAAGGAGTGAGCTCTCCCTTCTCTTTGATTTGATGGAACGCGAAGCTTCAAGATTTGGAGCCAACGTCCTGTTCGTTGTGGGCGGAGCCGCCTGTTTCTGATGATTACTTTCTAGGAAGTTGTTCGAGGTCTGTTCGTAACCCCATTCATCACGGCCATGAGAGTCTGTCTGTTGGCGGAAGGCAGATTGGGTTTGTGAAGGAGTGGGCATCTCTGCCAGTACCTGGCATTGTGCAAAACGAAAATTCTCTGGAGATGTAGAGTTATCTACAGCAAGCTCCTTGGTGTCTGAATTCGAGCCTGGTAGGTCGCCAAAAATTCCCTCAAAGGCAGTGAGGAACATCGAGAACACGGGGGCTGGAATGTTTAGCGTTGGGGCAAAAACTATGCCGACGTTCCTGACTGTCATTTTGTTGACATCGGAATTGTTCACGATGATTATTAGAAACTGAACCAATGCTCGCAGCAAAGCCAGGTTTGGCCTTGGGAGTCGATGGACAAGTGAATTAAATGCCGCGATCTTACTTTGCCTTTCATTGAGCTCTGACGCATGGATCATTAGTGTCAATATTGCAAATGGGATTCCGTGCTTACCAAGCACACGCAGAAACTCGATATGAAGTTCGCGAGTCAGTACAGTCGTGGGTAATTCTCGCAGATATTGTTTGAACAGCGAGGCCACGGCATGTACATCGTAGTACTGATCGTCGGCGAGGAAGTCAACATCTCCCTCAGTATTAAACCGTTCTTTCAGCGCTTTAACGACGATATTTGACCCGCTTAACCGAAATATCCCTTCCTCTGATTCTGCACCCTTGGCCTTCAAATACTCGATGCAACGGTAGACTACAGCAGGTAAATCAACGTCAACACTTTGCGGCGCGCAGAACTGTACTGCCTCCACTAATGGAATCCCAAAGACCGGTCTGACAAGGTCTCTCCTATCACCTGGGGTAATACCATGGGGCTGAGTTGACTGAATTGACGAAGAGTCATAACTTGCTTGTAGCTGCGAAGCAAGGTCTACTGACGATCTCGTGCGGAATCCCCAAATGCTGCGTTTTTTCTCTTTAGTACTGCTAGCTGACTTATTACCCCACGCTCCCGCGTCTTGGATTACCGCCCCATTAGTCGGCCCAGATATGATCCTAGACGATAGCTGGCCAGGGTCCACCAAATGATTTGTTGCTTGGGTTGAATCGGTAGGATCAGTTGATGAAATCTGGGGGGAAGCGGGTGACATGAATCCCTGTTGCTCGAAAGGTGGCCCAAATACTGGAGGTTCAGCAGGAACGGCATCCTCATAACTGAACCCTTGAACTATATCGGTACCTTCAGGATCCGGAGTGTCGGCTACTCTGTAATTCTTGTTTCCGTTTGAGGGCATTTCGGGTTCGACCGTCGTGTTGGCCAGCTGAGTTCCAGCGACCTGTGTTTGGGTATTGGATGATCCATTATTGGAACCTTCGTTCTCGGAAAGCCCTTCTACATATTCCAAGAGTGCCTCCACCCAAGAATCTCTCTCCTCGTCACTCTCAGCGCATAAAACATGTCGCACAAGAGCCGAAGAATCCTTTTTCTTGGGTTCCAAGATGAGGAAAGCGTGGCGATATTGATTATCGTTGTCATCTTCGCCTCGTGCAGGAGAGCTATATTGGCCATTTGCGCTCTGCGACTGTTTGCCAATTTGAGCGTTGTAGATTTTGATGGTTCCAAGGTGAGGGCCGCCTGGCGATTCAAAGTATTTTAACTCTGGGCCACGCAAAACGAAATACCGAGCCTTCCAACCGCCAAAATTCTTGCCTCTTTTTGTCAAGTAGCCTTCTTTTCTGGGCTTTCCATCGGGGCCACGTAGAATGTCAGAACTAGGCTGTTGATAACCTTTTATCAAGCTTGTTTCATCGTCTCGTGGCTCAATGGCATCGGACGTGAGAAACTGGCAGATAACCAGAGCCGCCTGTTCGTTAATAGGAGTATCGAGAAGGGATTCGAAGTAAAAATTTAGCGCGGCTCGCCTCGAATCCACCTTGGCCGGGGAATGTCCACTGAAGATGGATCGGTCTGGTAGCTTTCCAGCGAAACTAGATAACTGTTTTACTTGGTGATCGAGATGTGGAAGGGCCGCGATGACCTTTTCAACACGCCAGAGTTCCAAGTTTTCGGATCGTAAAAGGATGCTGAGTGTGAAAACAGGCTCCTCCTCTGAAGGCCTAGACGCCAAGTAGCTGTTTCGCGAGGGACGGAGTCGCGATGACGACACTTTAACTAGAATCAACGGCAGCGCATTAGGAGATAGTAAAAGGCCTGGGTAGTCCTCTGAAACTAGTCCTTGATAGATACCATTTGGTTTTGCCACTGTGAATCTAGAACTATCGAACCCAACAGCAGCGTCGATTGACCGACCCGCAATGTCATTTGGAAAGCTGGGGTGTGCAGCGCTAAGGGGGGTTTGATACTTGCTGATATGAGGAGATATAGCTAATCCCGAAAGGCTACTTCCTGACACCATCTGCGGGGCCATGTTGATCATTTCTCTGGGTAATCGAGGTAAAGGAGAGTTTGGGGGGCGATCCTCAGGCCGTGGACTGATAGGCAAGCCAGGGCTCTTCGGGGCCCTAATGACGGGGAGATCGCCGAGAGTCAAGCGAGGGCTCAAAGGGGTTGAAGACTCAGATTTCTCGCTGATTGGTGCTGTTTGCTGCTGCAAGTCATTCGCAGGGGTCATCATTGATTGCAACGACTCGTCCTCTGAAGAGCCAAAAGCGATTCTCTCTCTTGCCAGGGCAGCTTCGCGTTCTCGGTCATCATCATCTCGTGTTTTTCTCCGTCCCCGCTCCATGGGCAGTTCATCCACTGTCAAAATATCCTCATACTCGGATTCCGAGTCGTATACCTCTGGATGGTCCAATATCGCGCGTTCTCCTTGGCCCAGATTCAAAGGTGCAGGCGGAGGCTTTCGCACTGGATGGGGAACTCTCTGTTGTTTATCTTCACCCGACACCGTATCACTAACAGGGGAGCTAGAGCTTGCTAACGAGCTTGGACTCGCAGTCGCTAACTCTTGCCGAGAATATCCTAACGGCGGGGGTTGTTGCGAACCTAATCGCCGATCTAACTCGCCTGTATGACCTGTTGAAGAGTTCTTGGTCAGATTGTCCGGTAAACCGCCCACGACCACGTTCTGGGATCGGATAGTGCTCGAGGATTGGTCTCGCCCGCTAGAATTGGGACTATATGGAGATACGCCTTGAGGCTGTGAGTCCCTTTGCCCAGAAATCGCTTGTTTAAGGGTTGTATCTTCAATTTCGGTAGTTTTATGCTGTAAGTGTTGCTCGTTATTCGATGGTAAAGATGGCGATGAACTTTGTAACTCCTTCAGCTTCTTCCTATATCGCTCTTTCTCTTTCAAAGAACGCTCAAGATCTTTATTTAACCCAAGTATAAGCGTCCTCTGTTTATCGACCAACCTCCAAAGCTGCGAATTTTGAGATGCTGCATGATGCTTCTCTTTCAGAAGATGTATGATTACTGCTTCGGCTGACCCTGCAGTGGCGATAAGATTCTCTATATCAGCTTGGCTTAGAGCTGTAGCATCGAATGAAGATTTATGGGGTTGCGAGGCTGAAGAGAGAGATGATATCGCAGAGTCGATTGAGGAAGTGCGGGGCATAATGCGTTGCCCCGATCGCTCCCCAGACATCGAGACAGACGATATCGGAGAGGATGTTGGAGATTGGTTCGGTTCCATTGGTTCCGAAGGTTGACGATGCTTGGTAGAAACTGTTTGTTCGGTCATATCTTTTTCATACTGTTCAGGTTTATTCAAGTGTGGGCTTCCAAATGCGCTCGATGAGACTTGACTGGCACTGGATGGAGGAACCGGAAACGCCGCATAAGCTATTGGGTGTATAGTCGACTGATTCGGGGGTGGAGAAGTGTAGCCAAATGAACTCGTTGACTGGTTATTCTGCAAGGTGGGTTGGTGGGGTGACTGGAGGCAATAGCTTGTATATAAGGGAGATGGTGTAGGTTTACAGAGAGCAGCAATGGCCACAGTCCCAGGCAAGGCCTCTCCGTTGGATCGTGGTTCCAGATAATCACGGGGGATGAGATCTCCAGTAAATATTGAATGCGAAGATGAATGATATCTCGCTGAAGGTGACCTTAGGGGGCTTGTAGGTAGCTGGTTGGTGTTGTTGCAATTATCATTGCTACCCTGTCGCAGCTTCGGCGACATGGCAGGTTGTTTAGGAGTTGGAGCTCAATTAGTAAATGTGGAGCGCTAGAATATGGCGGTTAATTGATTGGCACCGCTCAGGGGTTGGGGTACTTCCATTACTACTAGTACTAGTACTGAATACAAGGAATACAAGGAACAGTAACAAAGGCACTGAGAAAATGAGTTAGATACATAGATGAATTACAACATGATATTATCACCGCTTGAAGTTACTAGACACTATCATTGCCTACAGGTATGATTGCTAAGGTAGGCTAATAGTAATGTGTTAGTAGTCTCCTTCCCATACTTAGTGAATACAGATAGTAAGGCTCGGGAAAATAGCGAGAGAAACGGAGTTGAGCTTACCTGTACATGCAACTGAACCTACCTTCGTTTTTGTTTGTTCTTTCCCCATCGCAGTAAACTTATTGTCATTCAAGGTTGGAAGTACTCCGTATTGGAAATTGAAAGGGCTTACGGAGTACAGCTTAGCGTTTGGTACTGTACTATTACGGAGTACCGATCTGTACGTAGAGCTCAATATGGAAAGAAGTTATTTTTCCACTATATATTCTTCATTCAATTCTAAATTTTATATGGGTTTCTTCGCGCTGCAGAAAGTATCTTATTTTTTTTTATTCCAAAAAAGGATCAGAAAAACCTTGTCTTTCTATATTATGAATTATTTACCTTATAACCATTAGAAAATGAATAGAATAATGCTACGATCTATTTTTTATGATCATACATACTGTGAATAGATATCTAAGACGCTAAGGCTTAATAAAAACCGAACAAAATCCTATGCTGAGCTGTTGCCACTATCTACCAGTGCATCGATTTATTTTACAATGACCACCGCACATTCGGATCTTTATCTACATTATTAAGTAGGATGTTTTAAAAGGTAGTAGTGTACATATTCGAGGGAAGGGGGATGAGTAGAGATCGTGATAGGAGCCTAGGCCCTCCCAATGCTAGGAAGAAGAGTTGAATATAAATATAAATCTCAAACAAGAGTCGAGGGAATCTGGATGTCTATTCGTCGACTAAGGTGCTCAAAACGCTTTTGATCTCGGTAACGCCTTTAGTGTCCAGACCTTGAACGCCAGGGAACCATACATAGAGGGGGAAAATTTTGGATGGTAATACAAGTCATGCTATATTTCCGGCCATGCCCATAAAAATAGCCTGAGCAGCTAATTGGAGGGACCAAAAACCTACCTTCTTAAAACGTCGCTTGCGTGCTTGCTCATCAACCACATCTCGTGCGAATGCATCGTACACCTGCGAGACATCAGCGTGCCTTACTCTAACATTGTTGGAAGAAAGATCGTAGACTCACCGCTGCTGAAAGATCGTCCATTAAGCCGCTATCGAAGATAGTCCAGCTACCATCGAAATCGCCGACTCGTTTGACAAGACGGCAATTAACAGGCATGAAAGTACGACGCGAATTGATGTATGCCACTATGGGTCGGATGAGGGCATTGTTTATATATGAGAGATCTCGCGTGAAAAGAGGAACAACTGCCCTAACATTGTTCAAATGTAGTCGTAAGTCGGTGACTAGGAATCGCCGATCGCCCTCAGAAACCGTCTCACCAGACCGAGCGGGAGCTTCTGATACGGTATCACGATATTGAGTAGAGGTGACAGTAGCTTCTAGTCGATCGTAAATGCCAGCCATTACTTTGGTCAAGCTTTCATCATTCTCTTCTGGAAACATGATATCGGCAACAATGTCGACGGTTCCCTCATGGATCCATGAAAATGGCCCCTGCACTCCGCGGTTTAGATGATCAATATTCAGACCATCAATGCGTATTCGGTTATGCTTCTTCCACGGGCTCGTTCTGCCACCCTCTTCAATACCATTGTCTAACTGTGCTCCGGTGAAACCGTGGGTCTGCCGTGGATGAATAGTGAACAAGGAGTTGTCAAAAGACCCTGACATCATATTGGCTGACATGAAGTCATAAAACAGCCATTGCTTTCTCAATTGGGGCAGATCGCAAGAAAATATACTGATAGGGAACGGCCTAAAATTATCTGGCTGGTAAACTGTGACTAGCACATCGCTCATTTTGAACGAATCAATCTCGAAGTCCCCGGGATTGTGTTCATGCCGGTATGATTTTGGATCAAGGTCATCATCTGACCAATAAACGAATCTGCGGTCGACCACACCCCGTATCCCTTTCACCTCGACATCGCGCAGCAGTCCTTTGCCGTTGATCCATTTTGTAAATGACAATGTAACATTGACAGTCTCAATTGCCAGGTCGAATTGCGTGTAGTTTGTATCCTCTTCGGCCGATGACAGCCGCTGATCCAACAATTCCGTGGTAGGCCGGTCATTGAGCGCTGCGGCCGCAGCCACAGCAGCAGCAGTTTTGGGGGAGCCTTTGCTAACGTGGCCTGTCCCCTGACCGGGTCGTCTAGAGACAAAGACATTCTTAAACGTAATTACACCATCCCTCCACTTGGGGACAATCGCTGACTCGAACACTACTTTCACCCCAGACGATTTCGTGAGATAATTACCTATCCATCCAGCCAAGGTTTCTGTATAACTTAGCAGCAGATCGCATACACAATCATGCGGATCTCGAACATACCTTGGGCGAAAACCGTGTTGATGGCGATGATCAACAGGGAGAAGAATGTTGTTGTGCCTAAGACAACCCAAACAACATGACCTAATAGAACCCACGAAAAGAGTGCCGTTATCTCATCGAGATTAAAAGGTCGAACACTTCGAATTGAGAACCACTTGAATCGTACTTTAAGTCGAGACCAAAAGCCATTGGCTGCAGCTAATAGTTCCTCTTTTGTTGGCCGATGTAACTGTGGCATGTGTGGTAGACGGTCAATTAGATGGCGCCCTGACTGTTGCTCCTCAGGCATTTCCTGCTTTGACCTTGTCTTCTGGATAGTAGCACCATTTTCGGGAGACTTAACATTTCTGATAGAGCTTCCATTGCTGTATTTCAAGGTTTCATTATGCGCTTTCGTCTTCGGTGGATCATCCTTACTTGCGGGGATTCCTCTTGGCGATGCATATCTTGATGAGCCATGAAGAAGCCTTCTATCGAACTTGTAGGTCCTATGCGTGACATGCGATATGATCTTTTCTGAAGCCACCGCACAGGTTGTCCCAGTCTCTACTGCAGTTGAGTTTGGGGCTATTCCAAGTACAAGAAAACTTCCGGAAGCGAATCGTTTGGTGATCTGCGTCGTCTTGCCGGGAGGTAGGGATGATATCTTTCTAATCTGTCTTTTAAACAAAATGTCGCATACGACGTTGCCCGAGCTTGCTATATCATATGAAAGTGGTGTGCGATTTGTCCGGAGTCCACGCCCAAGGAAAGGATTTGTAGCTTCCCAGAAGCTGGTGTACAACCTGCGTCCGAAATTGCCAGCCATTATTGCCGTCACATGCTGGAAAGTGTACAATGGGAAGGCGAAGTCAAAAGCCTCTATATGAGTTTAGAGGGAAAAGAAGCCTTCAATACTTTCCAATACCTTCAATGGGAAGGTGATAGACAAATGTATGTTTTTCGGACAAAAATTGCATGAAATCATGGACCCGTCCTAATACAAGTTTGTCTTGTTTGCAACTGAAAACTTAAGATTTCCCACTATCTCCACCATTCTTTTACAGTTCTTGAAAATCATTACCAGCAACTCAAGCAAAATGCCAGCACCTACAGCACTCAAGGAGCCTGATCAAATAACAACGGTCGAAGAGCCTGTTGTTCAACCCTCTATAAGTTTGTTTCATTCGCCTTTCCAATGGTCACGATCAGAATACTAACCTAACCCACTCAGATCAAGATGACGAAATTTTAATCGATGCCCAAACCTCAATGGAGGAAAAAACACCAGCATTTGCCTCCACGGACGAAAATACTCAAGACGCCGATATGCGCATCGATGAGGAAGGACGTCCGGTTTTCACAGCAGCAAAAGATACCAATACTGTATATCGAGTGGAAACTCGGAAGGTGCCAGTTCCGCCCCACAGGTTCTCACCCCTCAAGGCTTCATGGAGTAGAATATATCCTCCCCTAGTTGAGCACCTCAAGCTACAGGTTCGCATGAATATTAAGAGCAGGGCGGTTGAGTTACGTACTTCCAAATTCACCACCGACACAGGAGCACTGCAAAAGGGCGAAGATTTTGTTAAGGCTTTCACTCTCGGGTTCGACGTGGACGACGCTATCGCATTGCTCCGACTGGATGACCTGTATATTCGCTCATTTGAAATTCGCGATGTTAAAGCATCGCTCCATGGAGAACATCTTAGCCGTGCGGTCGGACGAATTGCGGGCAAGGATGGCAAACTGAAGCACTCTATAGAGAATGCCACTCGCACTAGAATTGTCCTAGCTGATCAGAAAATACATCTATTGGGTGGCTATCGCAATATACTGGTTGCACAAGAGGCTGTTGTTAGTTTGATTCTTGGAAGCCCACCGGTACGCCAACCCATCCAGCTCACTGGAAGTACAAAAGCTGACTTACAACAGGGCAAGGTATATGGTAACCTGCGCAAGGTAGCATCACGCATGAAAGAGCGCTTTTAATGCCTGTGTGCAGCAGACTTTTCTTACCCTGGATCTCTATCTCTACCTTTTTTTTGGACTATGATACTGGCGTTCTAAGGCTGAACAGAAAATGGTTTCATGATAATTGACTTTATGGTGAAAAGCGGTTTGCACTAGAATTATCCTATCCATGTTATCATAACATGAGTAACGAATTTATCGAAATGAACTTGATGAAGTACAGCGTCGAGGAAAAGCTCGTTTTAGTCCTTTTTCAGCGGAGTGTAGATCTCTTCTATCCCACGATGCGTAATAATCATCATTTGCAAGCCATCTCCCACTTCAATGTGTCGCTCCACAGCGCTGGTAAACGCATCTCGCACGAGCTGCTCCACCGTCTCTCTCGGTAACGGCTCAGGCTTCTTCGGTTCGAGAGCATGCCCGTCTCCGCTACCGGGGATGTACTGGTTTTTGAAGTTGACCTGGTTATCCAGGAATGGCATGATCAAACTCGCCGCAGATCCAGCTGCTCTGCATTGTTCTCTTTCATATGAGCCTACCGGATCGTAGCTGTATAACGCTCCTTTGCCCTCGTCGTCCAAGCCGGCCAGAATAGCATGCACATAATAGGGGAAGAACCGCTTTTGGTATAGGATAGTCGACAATCGCTGA
Source organism: Aspergillus alliaceus (assembly GCF_009176365.1). Lineage (NCBI taxonomy): Eukaryota > Fungi > Ascomycota > Eurotiomycetes > Eurotiales > Aspergillaceae > Aspergillus > Aspergillus alliaceus. Next base: position 41,823 of record NW_022474723.1, read on the forward strand.
GCACATGCTCTGACAGACATAGGTTTCCCGTGCTGATATTTGTACATCTTGACCACTGCATCTAATCGTTCTTTGAGTGCTTGGCCATCAGCAGCGAAGCCCACAACCGACAAAAGAATGTGGGCGCCCTCGCCACTGTCATCATCACCGCCAATTTTGAAAACCTTAGGAACATAGCGAGAATTGATGTTATATCCTGCCACCGAGCGAGTGTCTCCAGCAAGAATAGCGAAGTCAGCACCTGTGATACCCAAAGTCGAGCCACCGTTGTCAGTGTACCTAAAGATATAGGTTAGTTCTAGTGTCCAGCCCATATATAGAGACCGAGCACATACGGATAAAATGAGTGTTCCTTGTTTGGAGCAGTGGTTGGCTGAGAGAAGGAGTAGCCGACAGCCTCGTTCTGAGGCTGGTTCCCCATGAAAGACATCATTTTGTGTGGGGATATCTTAGTATCAATAAGAGCTAGTGGATCACTCAAAGCCAAGTTCAAAGTAGGATGAAGGTAGTATTGGATGGCCTAGATTGTTTCTGTATTTGAGTGAATCTCGATCGTGGGAAGAAGTTAAGTAGCTGTTGGATGGAGCTACTACTGTTACTGTGACGCGGTGCAGTTGCCTTTGCTTATATAAGCTAAATTTAATAGGTAACTAGGTTAACTTTCCACCACAGCACAGTACCTATTGGAACACTGCAAAGCGACGCACTTATGACTGCTTCTTCTGCCTATATTGAACAGTACAGAGTTAACATCCAATTATACTGTACAGCTTACGATACGAGAGTGCACTCGGACACTTGATCGGTGCTAAACATTCAATTATGTTAGGTCTTGGAGCGTACGACAGCAGCAGCGAGGATGAAGTGGAGAGAGAAGCCTCCACACCAACGAAGGTAGTACTTACGATGCCTATTTCTGCATGAGATTGAAGCTAAGTATATTTAGCATGAGAATAAGAGACAGCCAGTTGAACTCTCGACATCAGCAAGTGAGAGTATGTCTCGCACCCGCGGATACATGTAGTTGCTACATCTAATCACATAGTCGCTTTTAGCCCTACCAATATCTAACAATGCACCAAACCGGCCAGAAACGGCTTCGAACCGAGAACTTAGCAGTCCTATCGTTGGGCCGTCGCATAAAGAAGCACAGCCAGAGTCGCACTTCCCCAACGAGCAATTTCCCTTGTCCACTTCTCGTACATTAGTTCATGACTTAACACTACCACCGGTGCCGAATTTAGATATTCCCTCATCACCACCTGGTTCACCTGATGCCAAGGCAAATGCGAAATTTGCCCATTTTCTATCTTTGAAGAAACAAGATGTTCACTTCAACGAGAAGTTAGCTCTCTCAACATCGCTCAAGAATCCTAGCCTACTTAGAAAACTGATGGAACATGCGGGCATCGACGATCAGGTGCAATACTCTACCTCTTTACCGCTTGAAGTATGGGACGTGTCAAGTCTACCAGAATGGGGATTCAAAGAGGAACTATTGAAGGCACAGAAGGCGGTTCACCAAAAAGCTGAAGAACAGCGGATTACAGCCCAGAGAGACACGATTCACTTCGTCGCTGCCACACCTACCGATTCAGATGGTGTGAGGTCTGCCCCCGGTTCACGAATAAGGCCAAGGTGACTCTTCGTGGACATGATCGAAACCTCCACGTATTTAGGAATTTTTGGAAAGGGAAGGCTATTCCCGGAGCCTAGGGAGTCAATAATTAACGCTAGAGAAATTCCTCGGACGGCCGATGTAGATGTGCTATGTGCAAAGGAGCACGAGCGCCTCTGAAGGGCAATACTGCTCCCGACAGCCCATGTTGATCTGTAGGATTACCTCAAGTCACGGTCCACATCTAGTATATCTATAGTCTGACAAGGCTTCTGCGTCTAATCTTCGCTCTACTTATTTAAAATGAAAATATCGCACGACAAGGGCCTTTTGGAGGGTTTATAGTAAAAAACTGTGAAGTAGATTGAATTAAAATAGATTAGAATAAGAGACGAGTGCACAAAAAAGTAGTTACTATTTGGTTCTCGCTAAGCGCGACTAATTCCGATAAGCGCGCCACGAGTGGCTGTTGCTAACGTAAGGGCAGTGAGCTCCGTCAGCTCTCTACTGCCTAGCTTCAACGGAGTGCGTATCACCCCGAACCGACTACCTAAACCGCCAAACCAAACTCTTCCACCAAGTCACCCTCTCATAATTATCATCGCCATCACCTGCTACTGCTCTATTCATTACTCTTTGCTTCATCATAATCACCCCTTCATCATGAACCACTACCCAGAAGTCTGGGGTCGGGTAAGTGCCCAGTTACGTGAGTGCTGTGCATCTCTAACTGTCTACCTTAAGCCTAGGGATGATATCTACGGGCCGTACAATTCGTCATACCTTCAGACCACTGGCCCAAAGACCCACACCCAGTCCCCTGCTGTGACTGGGACGTCGGTAATAGCAGTCAAATTCCATGGCGGTGTTGCGATCGCTGCCGATAACCTGGGTATGGCCCCAGGTCTTCACTCTCATGTGGGAGGCTTGTAGAGACAAGGTACTGACAACCACAGCCTCATATGGATCTCTCGCTCGGTTCACCGATGTTAAACGCCTGCGCGTGTTCAGCGAATCTGCCGTGATCGGCTTCAGCGGCGATGTATCAGACATGCAATACATCGATCGTCTTCTGGAATCTATCGACATCAGAGAAAACTATTCAACACATGGTAACATGCTGAACGCAAAGAATCTGCATACATACCTCTCCAAGGTCCTTTACAAACGTCGCTCCGAATTCAACCCACTCTGGAACCATATTCTCGTCGCAGGGTTTGACGAAGACAAGAAACCCTTCCTCAGCTCCGCCGACCTCCTCGGTACTACCTATTCAGCACCGCATCTTGCAACTGGGTTTGGTGCACATCTTGCTATTCCAATCCTTCGTCGTTTATTCCCAGAGGAGAAGCCCCTCGAAGAGATCAGTAAGGAAGAGGCAGAAGCTGCTTTGAGAGAGTGCCTTAAAGTCTTGTGGTATCGAGATGCGCGAAGCTTGGATAAGTATTCGATTGCAGTGATCACTAGTGATGGAGTCGAGGTTAAGGAAGACCAGGCGATCGAGGCCCAGAGCTGGGCCTTTGCTGAATCCATCAGGGGGTATGGAGCGCAGGTCAATTAGATTTCTCTTTGAGCGTACTGCAAGGACTTTTCTAGCAAGGATCTAGCAAATACATGAATTGATAAATTTCAACCCGGCGCACAGAACTTTTAGTAACTGGGCTTCCATGACAGACCTGCATTCATCGTCTCGAAGAATATCCATGTACTGAGATTTATCTAACTTTTATGACCTCTTCATAGTTTAGAGTCTGGCTTGTCAAAGACAACTCGATCAACGCATGATCCCACCCTTCCAGACTAACCTCAACTCGATCGCTATCTTTGTACTATAATGGGGTCTCCGGCCCATCCCCACTCCTTGTGGCCTATAAGGAGACATGAGATTTATTCCACTCCTAGGAGATCGGGACAGAAAGAAGGAGACTTCGAAATGGAACTTACGTTCCAGTGAAGAACAAATCACCAGGGAGCAGAGTGGTGCCTTGGGAGAGGAATGACACCGTCTCGGCGACCCCGAATATCATATCTTTAGTCGAAAATGATTGGACTATCTGCTCATTGACTATGGTTGATATGGTCAAAGCGTTGGGGTCGCAGATCAACTTTGGGAGTGACGATGCCTGGACCAAAAGGTGCCTAGCCATCGAAGCCCTTCCCTGATCCCCATTGCCCTCCGCCACGTTTGAGTTGCCAATCACGATGAGAAACATCGTTTCCTACGGTATATCCGAGCACACCATCCAAATCTCGGTCTTCGCAAATATTTTTGGTTTACTTACCAATAACAATAACCAGCTCGCATTCATAGTCCAGTCCCTCACCATCTTGCGCCACAGAAGACACTGGGATATCATCATGCGGACCAGTAATAGATGTGATTGGCTTGTAAAAGAGGACAGGATAGGCGGGTGGGGAGGTTGGATTCTTTGGCATGCTGCTCATAGTTCAGTTCCAAACAGCGCACCGTTGCAACATCCTTCCTCGCCAATGGTGCGGGGAGCATTTTCACATCGGCAACTTGGTCTGTGACTCGATGTTGACCAAGGATATCCCCTTGAATTACATAGGCCTTAGTCACTTTGCCAAAGTCGCCGACGCCAGTAGGCATAATGGCATCGCCGTAGTAAACGTGACCATCTTTGGCCAGAAAGCGGATGAGACGCTGTATGGAAATAAATGGGTCAGCCTATGGGGGGGTTGGTATGAGACCTAAAAAGGAGCAAGGTCAAATGCATTTGTATGACTTAATTGCTTTGTGCATATCTTCAAGAGGTTTAGTGACAGTGACATCTCTGTATATGTGCACCATGAATGAACATACGTAATGTATGCTCCTACTGGATTAACTTACCGAGAATGTAGTCATTGCCGCATCGTATACCTCTTAAATCCCAGATGGGAGTAGAGGATAAGACGGGGGAGAATTTATCCCGCTACTTGTATTGCCCTGGAAGATGTCATACTAGAGATTCATTTATTTTAACCTACCTACATTCATCTCTTGGCCGGGAGTAGGAGATACCCGCTTCCCCAGACCGGCCCGCTCACTATATTTAGTTTGTAGTACCCAGTACGGTACTGTACGTCCAACTAGTCCTGTCTGGGTACGGGCTTACACATAGGTTCCGTACGGTACGATCCTTTCCCTACCTTCTCCATCACCCATATTACCATCCAATGACGCCCTGAGCAAAGTCTTTCGAGATAGTTGCGGTGAATCATGGTCCGCTTATCAGGCCTCCAAAGGGAGGCTTTATCCCTCTATCGGAAATGCTTGAGACAGATTCGGACAAAGCCCCTCGTGAGCAAGCGAACTCTTCAATTGAGCATTTGATATCTATTCCTGTATTTCGACTAATAGGTTTTTCCCACCGTGATCTAGGAGACGAGGAGTAATTTTAGGCGCTATGCCAGGTATCTTGGCTCTGGTACGGCTGAAGGCTCGTGTAGAAGTTGCTGATGGTAAACAGGGCGGAATTTCAAAAACACCTTTCTGTCAGCAAGAAGGATTTTAATGCGATAGAGTACTTACTGCGCAAAGGCCACAGGCAGCTCGAAATATACTCCTCCCCGGGAATTCGCAACATCCAGTAGCGTGAATGATCGATCGGGTTTGGCGCAAAGAGTATACCACAAATCCACATATCCAGAAGAGAGGGGTAGGGGGACGGGAAGAAAGGGAAATTGTACGTACCATGATGTATGACCACAATATCTAGACCAACGTAGTCTCACGACGACTCGTGCTTGTTCCTGAATTCTCGTTATCATGTGACCTAAGGGAGTTTGAATGCCATCGAAGGTTCGCGCGGTTTCCCGTAGCTAACAAACCGACAAGATAAATGCCGCTTATCTTATCGACCTATCGCGGAGTAACTATGTTCGAAGGCTCTAGAGCCATCCAGTGATCTCTAGAAAATACTAATATGTGCTAGAGCATTCAGTTTGCTTATACATACAAACAGATTGGCCATGATAGTTCCTTCTAGATAAAGGTTCATTGTATATATACATATAAGAATGACAACCAGCTTTACGTCGTCTTTCAAGATTCAATTTCTACTACACAACCCTATTCCTATACCACCAGCTATCAAACCAAACAGTTACTTTTCTTGGGCTGATATCATTACACCTTAATCTCAGAAGAACCTTACTCCTACAACCATCAAATCTTGGACTACTGTATATCTGGCCTCAGAAATGGCTTTCTTCACGCACTTCTCCGGCGACTTCGCGCCCTTGTTCCACCTACTCGACGACTATGATGTCCATCGCTCCTGCCGCCCGAAGCAAAGGTCCACGCCTGTTCGCTCCTTTACACCCCGGTTTGATGTCTACGAATCAAATGATAGTTACTATCTAAATGGAGAACTGCCGGGGGCAAATCAAAACGATATCGATATCGAGTTCACAGATCCCCATACACTGGCCATCAAGGGCCGTGTAAAGCGTACCTACAGCGATGATACATCCAACACTAGCGAAGTTTCTGAGGAAGCATCTTCTGCCAATGCTCTTCAACCGACAGTCGAAGATGAAGATGAATCAAGCAACGCACCACGTGCTAACTCACCGATCGAGTCTTCAACAACGCAGATGACCACACAAGAGCAGACCAAACCACGCTACAAGTATTGGGTCACCGAGCGCTCAGTTGGTGAATTCCACCGGGTCTTCACTTTCCCGACGAGAGTGGACCAGGATATAGTTAAGGCTTCTTTGAGGGATGGGATCCTCTCGGTCATTGTCCCTAAGGAAGCCGCCCCGACGTTGAAGAAGATTCGCGTCGAGTAAGACAACCGTTGGGCGTTCTTGCAGCACTCGTTATGGAACGTCGTCTATAATATTCCGAGATGCTCGGCTATGTTGATAACTTCATCCTAAGGTTGCTTTAAGCTGTACAGATTGCATGGGATATTGTTTTGTTCGGATTTGCGTATTACTGTATGTCTTGTTTTACGATGATTTAATGTAGAATGGAACTACCTCAATTAGACATTGATCCCTATCCATCTTACCACCATAGTACGAAACTAGTAATTAGAATAAGAAACACTAATAGTTGCGCGATAGATACTAGTGTACGCCCCTTACGTCTCATAGAGCAGCTAGGCCGATATACAATCATTTTGCTCCACTATTACCGACAGGTTAAAGTTTTGGACTATCATGTAAACACCAGTGATCCTGCTCATTTATGGATCCTCTATCCAATATAATTCAAGAGGGAATAATACCACCGTATCTATACGTGGTGTAGCGTGTCCCCTGTCCATGAACGTTGGATATCAACATATCAACGTGGTATCACCCATTTCCCTAAAAATTTATGAGTCTTCTAAGAAGCTAAATATAGCGTTGGCTTTGACATAAACTAGTACCTTGATGTGTGTATATATATAACGCTCCGGTGCACATGTACAACACTTCCTCCAAGTAATCAGCAGCCTGGAGCAGCGCAGCTTTCGGATTACTACAGGTTTAAGGATAGTGAGACTTTATTAGTAGTAATGACAGAAACCGTAAATTATACCTTTCGTTAGATAGATCTATTCTCATCTGAACTATGTGTTTAGTTGTACCAGGTGGCTGGGTTCTCTAGATCCTTAGTTCGGGCATTGTGCATTATACTTCACTCTACCCCACTTGTAATGTGAATGTGAATTGTTCATTAGGAACCGGCTCCGTTATGCAGTACGAAATACACCACTAGTAATTGATTACATCGCTTCACCGCTAAACTTCCCCGTATAGGTTTTTACTTTGAGGCTCATACTTGCGGATCTCGCTCGCATCATGACATTATATATACAGATATCACCACGTGGAAAACTTTTGATGAATATGTACCGCACAGTCCTGTTTTTCCTTTCCATACCAGAAATCAGAAATGGCAAGTACAGTATTGAGAATAACAATAATAAAAAGAAAGGCGAGGAATTATTCGACTATCCCTTGAATAAAGAAAGTAGGACAGGTAGAAGGATGGAACAGTAGTGCTTCAAATCGTCGACAAGGGTATATCCAAAAATTAACACAGAAATCCCACGTATGACCCTTAGTTATTATGTTGACGCCAAACAGATCCAATCCAAGGCCGGCCAAAAAAAAGGGGAGGGAGGGAAGAGGAGAGCGAGAGACAGAAGAAGAGGACGACAACGACGACGACGAGGAGGAGGAGGAGGAGGAGGAGGAGGAGGAGGAAGAAAGACAGGAAAGACAGTGAAATTTGATATCAATGATAGAGGGAAGGTGGTGGAGCCGCCACTTTTATGCTTGGGTGTTTCTGTTGTTTTACTGTCATGCGCCGTTCAAAGTCAATGGCCCGGCTTCTCGCCCGGCCTCTTAGAGACTCGGGATGCACATCCACATTCTTTACTGGGAGTTGTGATGGTGGCGTTAGAAGTGCCACGATCTCTGCTTCTAGGCACTGAACAGCCGCGTTAGCCCCTATAGTTTGCGGGTCTTGATCATGTACCGCATTCGGAGTTTTCTTGACAAGCTTTTTCGCCGATTTTGACCGGCGCAGGTTGCTCTTGTGAGGTTGGTCACTCTCGAGGTCAGCTCCAGGTTTCCCTTGATTCGTAGTCTTTAGCTCCTTCTGACCTATTACGTTACTGGGCTCTACAGTGCGAGTTGTGAGCCCTTCATAACGATGGTTGTTGGATATGATATTATCGGTAGTTTGGATTGTAGTTGGAACTGGTCTGTGTGCTGAAGGAGGTGAGGTTCCACTGGATGCAGTGCCAGAGTGGCGTAGCTGATTACAATATCGAGAAAAAGACACTGTGCGACTAGAGTCCTGTGGCGAAGTCAACGATAAGCTTCTTGGGCGTCCAGCAGCCGGTAGCGATGGTGTCTCATGGCACATTGTAAACATGTTTGTTGGCCGACCATGTGAATCGCATCTAGGACCTATCCTAGGACCTTGAAGGCTTAGGTGGCGGTCCATAGGGAGCTGGTTGCCAGGCCCCGAGTGACCTCTTACATTGCACATCTCAGGCTCTCTGCTGCCCCCGAGTGTGAACCTGCGATGACTGGGAGGCCGCTGTGCTGACTCTTGGGAATCAATGGAATCCCTAGTGCGATTGTCTTGTAGAGAGCGGACTGATGTAGCAGAGCTGTAGCCGCTATCTACTTTTCTGTGTGAATGGGATAACCTATTCGGATGGGAGCCTTTTCGAGAAGCTTTCCTCCCGAAGCCTAATGCCTTTTCGTCATCAGACACAGATACACCTTCATCTTCCATTTCTTTAACATAAAACCCATGAGGGATTGTGATAGTCGGTGATTTCTCAAAAGAGAATGGACTTGCCGGAAAATCTTCGTGTCCAATGACGTCAGGAAAAGATGGGATCTGTAGAATAGACGTGGATGGCTTGCTTTTTGAGAGACCTGACATGTTTCTAGTATCCGATGACGGCACATTGCTGGACCCCTCAGGATTGTTATACATTGGCATTGGGACTGTTTCAGGATCCCAAGAATTTTCAATTACGCTGCGATGGTCTCTTCGGTCTAGGGCAGCCACCCCTGGTGGATCCACGTGGGCTAAGTGGTCTCTGCTCCGACGTAGTTCTGTCATATGCGCGGTGCTGGCTTCGGGAGTCGGACTGTATGGTCGGAGTCGACTTCTATCGCTGGGACACGGAGAAGCCGAGCCATTCACTACCCGTAAAGACCCTAGCTTAAGAGTTCCCAAATGAGTATACTCGAAGTCACTTGGTGTTGGCGGGCGAAATTGAGCAAGCGGAGTAGTATGCTGCAAGACAGAATCGACACAGCTTGTTAGTGGCCACTGGGAAGGTTGTTTTGGTTCGTCCGTATGATTGAATGAGAATCCTAACTCTTGTCCGATTGGCGAAGGACATCGACGAGACGAATCTCTTACAGATCGTCTCGTAGCGATCCCAGGACGCGTCAGCAAAGAGCGTCGGCGAATCAAGGAAAACCCTGGACTATCTACCATGAAATGAGTGTTAGAAGATGTGGCTTCTTCAAGACTACTTTGGTGTATCGCGCCTCTTGTACTGTGGGGAGGTGAATGGACTGAATAGGACCTTCTTAGCTGGCCTGATTCACTTCGTAGGGTAGTTGACCGAAAGGCGGTTGATGTAGTTGGCTGAAAAGAAGCTCGCCTACACAAGGGCCCTGGAGTGTTGGACGTGTCTGAGTGGAGACGAAGCTCATTTGGCTCTCTGGACATGGGCGGACTCTTCCTAGTCTCGCTGGTACCCGTCCATAGCGCCTCGGTTCGCAGTGATACTGAGGGGACTGACTGCGGCCTTTGGCCTTTTGATTCGAGGTCCCACGATCTGATGGGACTAGAAGTAGTAGTCGAATACTCTTGCCAGGGAGCAACTTTGGGTGCCACAGGGGAACTGGCACCAGATGTTTGAAGAGGTGAACGGCAGCTTGGTGAACGGGAAGTGAAAGTCGATGGTGGCTTTGAGAGCCGGTTTGATCGGCGCTGTTTCTCTCCACTCTGTATAGAGAGGAAACTTCCCATGACTTGCGGACAGCAACAGAACTCAGGAAGGTTGAGATTCCGGATACCCTGCCAAATCAAAAAAGACAGAAGTACGACATGAACAGTCGCACAGATGTTAAGATTTTGAGAAGGGAACCCAGGTGTGCTTGTTCTAGAGCCTTTCTCAATGATAGGATCAATTCCTTTGGAAAATTGCTGGCTCTGACGTTGATGGCTCGCTATTGTCTACTGTTAAGAGACCTCAGTTGGTGACGTGTTCCAATTTGACGGGTTTAGAAGTGTTCCAGATGGTTACGCCAGAAGGCAACGGTTTCCTGAATTTCTTTAGACAGTTTGATAGCCTGGAGCTTCCGATCTGCCACCGCGACGATCGGAAGTATGGCTATTGATATTGCAGTAGGAGGGAGGGTAGAAAGATAAATGGGAAAAGCTCGTAATAAGAAACGGGTGGTCCAAAGACTACCAGTCTAAAAGAGTACCATGGAACGAAGGAAGTGAAACGGTTGAAAGAAAGATGGGATTATCTTATACACCGCATCTGTTGATGCCATGAAACACCAGCACCATGAAGAACAAATACAGCTTTGAAACACGATGAGAGGTACGTGGATAGAAAAGGAAGAAGGGGAAAAAGAGGAATAAAAAAAGGCCAGAAGTCAACAAAGACAGAGAGTTACGATCAGGATCAAATTGGAGACAAGTAAGGGAAATAAGATACATAAAGGAAGTGGAGAGACTGCTATGATTGAAGCTATGCAAGAAACACAACAATGACGAATGCGTTACCCACTGGCAAGCTCCAGCTCCTGTCGGGGAACGGAATAGGGAACAGTGGATGGCGGTTGGAAGGTTAAGATGTGAGCCAGGTTGACAAGGCCATTGTGAAGGTATGGTATGGCATAGCATACCCACAAAAACGACCCCAGCGATTACGCCATGAATGAACACGGACAGGTTGAATGTTACAGGAGCCGAGATGCAGCCAGAAGCGCCTAAGAAACAAAGCGGAAGGGAAGAATGATACGTACGGAGAACCACTACCCATGGTGATCGAGATGAGATGGGCAGAGAAGAGCTTGACAGCGATGCCGAAATGATTGGTTGGCTAAGAATCTTGGCACTGCCCGCAAACAACAGAAAAGGTTCAGCCACGATGATGGTTGTTGCATGCGATTCCGTGAAAAAGAAATTAATGACTACTAATTATTCTATCCTAGAATTTTCCCTCTCTCTCACTTTCTCCTTTTTTTTCTTTTTTTGCCCCTCTCTCAAATTAGTGGGGCAAGAGAGGAACTTAGAAGGGGTCTAAAAAAGAAGAGAGAGAGAGAGAAAGATAGATGCTACTGACCAAGTCTAAAACAAGGTAGGTTAGACTAAACCCAAGTGGCTTACGTACTGTACAGTCAGATATATTGATGTTTCGAGTTGATATGTACATTATACTTAGCCACAGTCCCCGCCCGAAATCCTGGCTGAGTCGAAGAATCATGATCTCAAGAGTAAAGTGACTAGTGATCCTTACCGCTCTCTTTCTTGAAGTTTATTTATTTTTCCTTTTCTCTCTTTCCATTTCTCCATTGACCCAATTTGGATTCCGGGTTCGGGTTCACCGATCGGTACTGATCAGCGGGCACGTACTACTACTACTACTGCGAACAATACATAGCATTCCTATTAACCTCGTAAAAGGCATTCCCAGTCCGAGAACGGCATTGGGTTGGAACAGCACAAAGTGGATCGGTGTGTGCATCTGAAGGAGTCAGCAGTAAGTACAGGACGCCAATGCAACAGGTGGTGTCCTGACGGTCGGGAGAGGTAGAGTTACACCGCGTCTTTCCCTATAGCATGGCCTATTCTTCACTTTCCACGCAAAGGTCTTTATCGACATTCCCGTTTCTCACACCAGAGGAATTCGAATGCGCCTGTCGCGCGTTCTTGAATCGCATTCACGTGTTGGGCAACCGGGACAGGATGGGATGGTTATCGACCCGACTTGTACAACAGGTAGTAGCTGTCTTGCCTTGGGTTATACCAAATTTCCCCCAATGACAATGCTATGCGGGGCTTTCTAACTAGTTTTGTTAGGCAACTGGGCCGATTCTGAAGATATCTCAGAACATTCGCAGTAACAGTGCCCGTCACTACAACAATATCTTGTCTAGGTCTGTAGTAGAGATTGAAGAACCGCAAGTGGAAGTTTGCGAAGATGATCCTGTCCGTGAATAGTCAATTGCATTGCGCCATCATACATTCTTAATGTCATCTGACTATTGTTTTAACAGGAGGCCCTCATTCGCCCATCCGACTTCAGCAACTGTTTACAAGTAGAACATGACATTATTCTCTCCTCCACATACCAGGTTCCTGTCTTGTACTTCACATTACGGCGAGACGGCCATCCCGGACCGTTGGGGTTAGACGAAGTCTACCAATATCTGGTACCGGACCAGTACAAAAGGGAACTCCAACATGTTGGTGTCATGGGTGGTATTAGTTTCGGAGTATGTGCAAATGACTCTTGTGACCAAACCGTCCAATGTCGCTTATGATTCGTAGTACCATCCACAATCCGGAACTCCGACGTTCTTTGTTCACCCATGCAATACTGCAGACGCTATGATGCAAATCGCAGGCAAGCAGCGGCTTACTCCTGAGGCGTATTTCATTATATGGCTCGGGATGGTAGGTAATCACGTCGGTCTCCATCTGCCCCATGAACTCTTTGCAACAGAGGGCGCATGCAAAGTCTCCAGGGTTTAGGTTATTAGTCCCAGAGTAGGCGCAACCTGACGAGGGTTCTCTGTTCCTCCCCCCTTCTTCCCCGACCATAATCTAGTCGAGAAAGATCGGCCTAATCTTCGTCTGATGAGTCTTCCATTGGCACGTCACTTTCCTCCTCCATTGGCGCTTCTTCTTCATCGCTTTCCTCCTCACGAGGGCGTTTGGTTCCTTGAGATGTGGTCTCTCCATTGGTTTCCCCGGTAGTTCTTGACGGCAACGCTGTTGAACCGGGAGGCCCGCTGAAGATGGACTTCTGAAGATCTGTCGAGGAACCTCCTATTTGTGCAGCTACGGTTGTCGGCACATTGTAGGTCCCACGGAGCCTAGCAATCACGTCCGACGTACCTTTTGCATAGACAACTTTCTAAATGCCAAGCAAGTGAGCATGCCATGTTCTTGACAAATGTACAGAATAAGACATACCAACTGTTTACCAAAGAATTCAAACCCTTGGAGAGCGCGCATCGCTTGTGTGCTTGCTTGGACATCTTTGAAAACAATATGGGCTTGGCCGCGCATTTTCTTGGTTTTCATAGCCACGACATCTAGAACCGTACCGTAGGTGGAGAACAGCATATAGAGAGACACACGCAAGTCATATTTGCGAAGTTTATCCGGCAGGTTGGTACAGTAGAGACTGAAGGAATGTCAGAAACTCTCGTATTGGACTTGGGCACCAGGGAAGTTTTCACTAACGTTTGATTTGGAAGACTAGCGGGTTTACCCTGAAGAGTATTGCGCGTAGGAGCTACTTTCGATGTCATTGTTAGTTCCGTATATACTGGGAATTTCCTCGATGGGAAACGGCGTAGAGAGTAAATTCAACCAGAGAAGGATTAGAAGAAAGAAGGACAGTGGTATCGGATTCAGCGCGGATTTGTTGCTCAGTATCTAGCGTGCCAACGGACCAGACTATGAGAAGATCATGTGATACATTATATAATCACCACCCGCGTCATCGATGGTTACGTTAATCCCCTCACCAATTGTGTAAATAACAACAGAAGCAACCAGTATTCACAATTGATAGGCAGTAGAGAGTTCCTCCTGTCACCTGTATCATCATGGCTACTCCAGAAGTTCATCATCTCTTTCATAAACCCATTGCTGACCACTCATTTTCCCCTGATAAGTCAACACTCGCAGTTGCACGGGACAGCAATGTGGAGCTTTACCAGAAAGCAGGTAATAAGTTCTCGTTGACCGATGAGCTCAAAGGCCATGAAAAGACTGTAACTGGTGTTGATATCGCTCCTAACAGTGGCCGAATCGTCACCTGCTCGCAAGGTATTTCCTTCCAATCCACACCTCCATTTTCAATATAAGTTCTAATACCCTAATCAATAATTAAATCTAGATCGTAATGCATATGTTTGGGAGAGAACCCCTACTGGCTGGAAACCAACCTTGGTCCTTCTCCGGATCAACAGGGCTGCGACCTTTGTAAGATGGTCTCCATCTGAGCAGAAGTTTGCTGTCGGCTCAGGGGCCCGCGTGATCGCTATTTGTTACTTCGAAGAAGAAAACGACTGGTGGATTTCGAAGCACCTAAAGAAACCTATACGGAGCACTATAACGACCCTTGCTTGGCATCCGAATTCTGTTCTGCTGGCTGCTGGCTCCACAGATTCCCATGCGAGGGTCCTTTCCAGTTACATCAAAGGTATTGATACACGCCCAGAGCCGAGTGCCTGGGGGGAGCGCCTCCCATTTAACACCATTTGCGGTGAATTTTTGAATGACTCAGCGGGATGGATCCAAGGGGCATGCTTCTCGCCTAGTGGTAATGCACTTGCATTCACTGGACACGATAGTAGTGTCACGGTTGTGTACCCAAGTGCGCCAGACCAACCGCCTCGGGCAATGCTTAATATCACCACCCGCTTCCTATCGTTTAACAGCTTGATCTGGAATGGAGAACATGAGATTATTGCTGCTGGCCATGTGGGTTTACTTAATACGCGATCACCCGAGCTTTGTTATGCTGACATACTCGGTTGTAGGACTGCGAGCCATACCGCTTCCGCGGGGACGAGAACGGGTGGCAGCTTACGGGAGCCATCGAAAACAAGTCTGGCCCTGGTGCCGGTGCTATCCGCGAGGAGTCTGCTCTTAACATGTTCCGCCAAATGGACCTCAAAGGACAGACGCAGGCCGATATCCAGCTTAAGACAGTCCATCAGAATACTATCAACACGGTTCGCGTATATGAGGAGGCGAACGGAATTGTCAGCAAGTTTAGCAGTAAGCGTTGACCTTATGCATATTTTGTTTCATAAGCTTAGACTCGAAATCTAACTCTTCAGCAGCGAGTGGAGTTGATGGCCGGGTGGTTGTTTGGACCATTTAAGCCAGCCCGAATGAATCTGGTATTTGCCCATAATTCGAGATATGACTGGTGCCAAGTTATATGTACATACACATGGATACTTGAGTAATACTAGCTAGAGAAGACCTATAATTCATAGTCGTAAGAGTACTGAGTACGGTAACTCAAAAGTTATAGGGACTTCTGGTATGTGTATGTATGGACCTTGGTCCGACCATGACAAATGCATGTCATTTTCCGCTAGGCTCTGATAGGAACAAACCTCCCCGGGATTCTCAACGTCACAGGTCACGAGCCACGTTTCTTTGGTTGCGGTGTAGAGTATGTATGCACCGCAAACAGTCATGAAGCCCAACGACAAGCCCAATCGCTATGGCGACAATGGCGTTCGATAGAACTCTTACAGCTGTTATTGCTCTCTTGTCTATCTTAACATACGTGTCGGACGCCTCGACTGTTGGTGTTGTTCCTAAAACAAGCGAAGCTTCTACATACGGCCAGGCCAATAGAACAGACAACACAATCTCGCGCAAGGCTTTTGCCTCACTAGAAGAGCTCTCGCGTATCGTTGATATCTCATATTGCGTCGGTAGCACGGGGGTTAAGAAGCCGTTCGAATGTATGAGTCGTTGTGATGATTTTCCAGGGTTTGAATTGATCACCGTACGTGGGAAGGCTTCGTTCCTCTTTCAGCATCAAAGTACAGCTGATTGATAAAACTGACTATGATAGCTAGACATGGAGCACTGGCCCATTTCTCTCAGATTCTTGCGGCTATATCGCGCTGTCCCATGCCCCACATCTGAAGCGCATCATCATTGCTTTCCGTGGCACTTATTCGATTACAGATACGATAATCGATCTTTCAGCTTACCCGCAGGCGTACGTGCCATATGACCCGAGTGGTGATGATGACAAGGAAACACCACGATGCCTCAACTGCACGGTTCACGCGGGGTTCCTGGCCTCATGGCTGAAAAATCGCTCGACTATCCTCGGACATGTATCTGCAGCAAAGGAGTACTATCATGAATACGCGGTGGTGCTGGTTGGTCACTCACTTGGAGGGGCTGTTGCTGCACTGGCCGGGCTTGAGATGCAGATGCGAGGCTGGAGTCCACAGGTGACGACATTTGGAGAGCCCAAACTCGGGAATAAGGAATTCGTCAAATTCTTCAACAAGATGTTTAACCTTGGAGCGTCATTGCCATCATCTGATGCGCAGCACTGGCAATTTCGAAGGGTAACTCACGTGAATGACCCTGTACCTCTTCTCCCTCTGGAAGAATGGGGGTATGAGGTGCATGCCGGGGAAATCTTCATCTCAAGGGGTGTTCTCCCGCCATCCGTATCCGATGTGATACTTTGCGACGGCAATGAAGATGCGCGCTGCATCACTGGGGCGGAAAGCACCATAAGAGCCATGCTACATGACATCAAAATCAATATTGCGAACGACCAAAAGCGTCCAAGGGAGGTGGACCCCCAAGACCAAGTGGTTTTGGCTGATAGTGACTCCTCGTCACCACCTGTAGTAGATTCTCAAAGCGATGCTGATAGACCACGGATATCGCTTCATCTACCGTGGAACCTTATCCCTCTCCAATACCGACTTTGGGAACTGTTCTTTGCTCATCGAGACTACTTCTGGCGGCTGGGTCTTTGCATCCCTGGTGGTGATCCAACGGGCAACGGGGAAGATTGTTCAAATCGCTAAGTTTCTAGGTGCTTAAACTTGCCGAAGAATAGATTCATGAACGATACGCAATGGTATAGGGTCAACAAGACCAAACGGTTATCTAGCTTCCAAGCTTCGTCTGTCTTCTTGTATTGTCACTTAGACTACACGAGTACATCGTTCATTGCGTGGCTGTATATGGTATTAGGGCTAATTCTATGATATCTTCTACCGACTCTCGTAAGGCGTGTTTAAAACTACCTGTATGTGCTGTTGCCTATATGAATGTTCAGAGGAGGTGAGGAGATTGAAGTTTTGGGCAGAGGCGCAAGGATGCTCTTTTGTACGCCGAGAATAAGCTGCAGTGAGGGTTTAGCATCCATATAATCATAACTACCAACCTCCGTGTGCTAGATCTTCCTGATAACAATGTGTAGATTCTATGTGTGATGCAGTATTGGAATGAGAGAAAACCGGGTATTCACAGAGCGAGCCATTGGAAAACTTCTTACCAAAATCCAACTCATTTCCCATGTCCTAAGCTCGGGATAATCACCGGACCATACTTGACAACCGTCCCATAGGATCCGTCGCCCTGAACCATAAAATCAACGGCAAGATTCAGCCTTCCTCCATGACCCACAGGAGCTTGGCCATACATCACATTTACCGTTTCAGGGTCATAAGCAACAATGGCTGCGTAATTACGACGACCCATCAGCTTCCGATGCTCGCGAGCCTGGCCCATGACGTCGGTTTGGAAGATCTCCATCATGTCTTCCTTTGTATCGGTGGGTTGCGATGGTGTAGAGCGATGCCCATTAGCAGGAACATATAGAGGCTTGTTGCTACTGTGAAGGAGCTTGATGACATATGAAGGCGGTGGGTTGTTCACAACAGCGGACGATATAATTTGATACATGGTCTTATGGTCCGAAGGGTGGGCGGGATCGTGAACTAGTCCTGCACCACACACGTTGACAGACCCAGAAAGGAAAGTCATACGGAGGAATTTCTGGTGTGCAATGCCTTGGAGAGTGCGAATGAGGTATGTTCGCTCAAGATCCTGAATATGCAGCTGAGTATTAGAATCAAAGGAGAACACATTTAAGTCAAATCTCCGAACGCACCTTGGACTCATGAGTCCATTGATCTCGGAGCTCGTCCATAAGGTCGAATTCCCCAAACGGGCTCAAGATGCCGCCCATAAGGCCAGACTTGCCCACGGCTCGCTTGACGGAATCGAACCCGGAGCCCACCACTTCCTTTGCGCCAACCACGCCCGCCACGGAGCTCGTAACTTTGCCAAGGACATTGTATGCACCTGTAACAGCTCGCTTACCTGATGCGACAGTGTTCGCGATATGTTCTGCAGTCTCCAAACGGGGGTAAATGACGGGTACGGATATCATCCACAGACAATGCTGGACAGATGGAGGCAGCATTGCGACTTTAGGGAAGATACCCTGATATGTAGGCCCAGCGACGACTTGGTGAGGGTTGCGTTCCGACCGACAGTCAAGGCCAACGACAACAACGGCCGGCCCAAGAAATTTAACGAAATGCCAACCGGTACCAGTGATGGTGAATAAGTCTATATCAGTACTGACGTTACGGAGTATTTCGAGTGTAGTATGATGTTGGAAGAGAAGGTACATCTCCATACCTACACGTCCAATGTTCTTGAACATGTTCGAGAACTGCATATGCTCGGGGTATGACCCGAAACCATCAAATCTAACAGACGTCAGCCGCGCTCAGAGAATCATAAGGCAACCGGGTACTCACATGTCATGATCATCAATTTGGCAAATATAGGGAATTTGAGCGAACGATTCTCGTATGTGAGGCTGGTCGAAGTGGCTAGTATAGTAGTGAAAGTACGCATGGGAGATGTCATCCTCATGTGTGGCAGTCCAAGGCATGGTTCTCCGGGCCTCCTTCCCGCGAATTGCTAGCCACTGCTTGAGCGAAGGGATCTCCTTCCACATTCGATCAGCATAAATTTGTCCGCCTAAGCACAGTTGCGCATGGAATCCCCCGATCTCATTGTGCTTCTGCATAATGTCTTTCCACATAAAACTCGCTCCTCCAAGACGAGATCGCTCATTTGCGTTTACGTTGAGGGAGAAGTCATTTCCTGAGGTTGTGATAAAGCGCCAGTTAGTTTCATATCGTCCAGCGACCAAGAACTCGTAGCGCGTGCAGCCTAGATGCGACGTAATTGCGTAGGTCCATTTTGCAGGACCGGATTCTTCCATCTGTAAGCTAATGTCGTACTTGTAGAAGGTCCACCGCTGATGAGTGGCGATAGCGGATGCTTTCAGTTGGTGCGGGTTTGGTGACAGATCAACACTCTGATGGAGATGGATCGTTGGGGGCTGCGCGGCATCGGTAACTAAGAGAATAGAGCCTAACCAAATACCGCGCTCCAGGTCCATATTGCTATAGCGAAGGTACGGACCAAAATAAACACCATTTGTTGGAGCAGTTTTGTATAAGTCCACACCACTATTTGGTGGAGGACCGGTAAACCCTACGACGACGGGTGACTGCAAATTCTCATATCCAGGAGTCAGAGGGATCCCGGGGGACGCCAGCGGCTTAACAAAGGCTGACAATCCTGGCGAAGCCAGAGGATGGCTGCTATATACGCTCCCTACTGGGGACAAAGGAGTCTCGTTGAGGTTCAATGGCGTTGGTCCTTTGGGGAATTCCCACTGGGTCGACTGAGTTGGAAGGTGAATATAATAGTACTGACTTGAGTTTGGGTCCATATGGGCTATCCAACCTTCAGGAAGTGGTGGGGGAGAGGCCGGTGGTATTCCCGAAGTGGCGGGCAACGCAGTAACTTGAGTTTCTTGAATTGTCTGTTGGTATCCATTCGGGGCCCCAGGCTGCATGGTATTCTGCAGACTTTGTTCCGACGACTGTTCTTGCCTTAAGTCATTCGCGAATGCTGGGTGGTTCTGAGCCGAAACTTCGGGTGCCGCAGACGTCGGGGCCGCGTTCATGGGTGCCATAGTGGCGGGATGCACTGCTGAGGAAGCTGGATGGCCCGGGGATGTCTGACGTTGTTTTTCATTAGGATATACTTGGGAAGCGACCGGGCCGGGTACACTCGAGTACGCGGGAGGGGGTGAAGAGCTTATGCGCATCCTCTCTAGATCTTGTTCTAGAGCATTTGATGGGATTCTTGGATGCTGCGCTGCTTGCGATAAATTCGATGCAGATTGAGGCGGAAAAGAATTTGCCGGAGGATTCTCCGTGGATACAGCTTCTGCGCCTTGATATACCATTGGAGGCCCATGGGGTTGGCTCCCTGGCTGCTCCGTCGGCGTCCATGGCCGCTGAATTGGAGGCTGATTGCTTGTTTGTTGGCTTGCATACTGCTCAGCTCTTCTTTGAGCGGCAGAGCTCTGCGAATGCAAGCCTGCTAGAGTTGAGGTACCAGCAATTCCAGAAGCAGCATACCTGGCCTCGATGTCAGATGCTGGCTGTTGGCCTGGTTCACCGATTGGGGTTTCTGGGGGGGGAGGAGAGCCCCGCTGGGCACGAGTTGTCGACGTTGATGCTGTTGAGCTGATACGATTTATTGCACTGCTGGGATGCTGTTGGCTTTGTGCCGTTGACGGTCTCACTAGAGGACCTGATGAGGTTACGAGCTGGGGAGGTGGGTAATACTGTTGACGGTAACTCGGATGAACAGCCCCATCAATCTGGGAGCCGCCTACAGGAGCTGGAGGGACAGGAGCTCGCTGGTATCGCGTTGAAAGCAGCCCATCTCTATCCGGAGAGTCACCCGCGGGCGACTCAGGCAGGGGCTTGGGGACATTGCCTCGTCGCTCCGCTAGAGTAGCAGGTTTTGGCTCGCGACCATCACGCGGCCGCAAAGCTGCAGGATAGTCCGATTTGGATGGGCCGGTGGTAGCTGGCATTGTGAATAGGCTATCTGTATGCATAGGTGAGCCGGCTGTACGTCCACCGTCCACCGTGGGGCTTGAACGGCTGGTACTTGAACCGCGCATTCTCTGAGGGTTTGGTCGGTCATCGGGGTATGGACGAGAAGCACCTTGTGGTGCAGGTGAAGGTGTGTCTCTCTTGTTAATTCGTAACGGTCCAACAGCAGGCGATTCGGCCGGCGATCGTCCCGTATTAATGAACAACTCCTCCGAATGATTGCCCTGACGGTTCTTGCTAGGATTCATTATGGCTAGGTGTAAGGATAGCCTATGTCAGACGCTTGTTTGTTCCCCACCCAAGTTGGAGGAAAACGTTAGACTGCTACCAAATCGGATGAAGATGTCAATCATGTTCAAAGGCAACAAGAGTGAGTTGGTGAGGGGTCTTGAAGAAAAGGACATACAGTCGAGATGCGGGGGAAAGGAGACCACCGGTGCATTTGATTGGGGGAACCCCTAAGCAACTACAACGCCCTGTTCACAAATGCGAGAACAGAAGAATAAGATAAAATAAAAGGGGAGCGAGAGTAGAAAATATAGGAATTTCTTTAAAAATTCCTCTCTTTTTTCTTTCCCTCCCCCTCCTTTTTATCATGGAAAATAGGCAACTTCTTTCTAAGTCCTCTAGTGATCCCATCGTGCACCGTAACCGCCGAGGAGTTCTAGACTAGTCGCTCAGCGCTCATTATTGGACCGACAGGGGCGCCACTTGGGATAACTAGTAATAGCATTTACATGAGCCATGCACTGCAACGTTCAATCAATTGCAGGATCGGCCCGCAGCCGACATAATTCCATGGGTCACCGACTCACCACATGGATACTAGACTCTGCAGTATAATTCAAAGTCATACCGTCTCAAAAGAGACATTTACGGCAGAATATATAGATAGACAGAATAGATATATATATAAATAAATATATCTGTTGAATGGCCCTTCTCACAGGAAACTGACTAACCGATAACCACGTTCAGCTAAGAGTTCAACCCAGTCAACCTCCAGGAATGACGCGCCACCGTTTCTGGATTGCTGCATTTGGCGCTCATACACGAGCTGGAGTATATAACATGTCGTAGATACATTGTATCCTATCTCACTTTCTTCCAGGTTTGAAAGTAGTTCCCATGCCTTTACCTTGAGGTCACTCGAACCCGCCGCAGCTCCCGCCAAGAACAAGGGGAATGTCATGAAATGGTTTCCTTGGCTTTTACAAATCATGGATTCTGCGTGTTGCAAAACCATTGTTGCATGATGGTGCACTTTTCTCTCGGGGAAAACCTCTAGGCCAATATTCTGTCTAGGCCACATGCTAGTGAAGTAGAAGAGAAGTGAGGTATGGAAGAGTAAATGGGCCTGAAGGCTATTTTTAGCTTTAGGCATGGATGAAGTGGTGGTAACGAAATATTAACTAACCTGCTCTAGAATGTTTTGCAGTTTCTTTGAGAGCCTGCTTCGGTTCTCATTCCAGAAGAGAACATCAGGAGATTCCCAGAGTCGCTTGAGCTCCCCATATAACTCGGCAGCTTGTTGCTGTAGACCGGTAGGCGTTTGTGTGTACGTTGAACTTAGATTCTTCATCTCCGAAATCTTGAGTGCCAACCGGACAGCTAGCGAGAAAACGTCTTTATACAGGCGAAGCATAAAGGTAAAAATATTGAGCTCAAGCGAATCTATCGCACCAGGGCCACTAGAGGCTATAGAGGACAGGATAGACTCGGGTCCGGGGAGCAGATCGCTTTCTATGACTGTTCTGACATATTCTCCTGTTCCTGCGCCGCTGAAAAGGGCATACATATCGATATTGCAAACCCACCAGATGAGGAACGGATATCGCTCAACCCCAATGGCTGATTGCCTCAGGAGAGTTATCTCGAGCAGTCGAGATATATGGTGAGACCAGAGAACTGGCTCATTTAGTTTGGCTGCCATGATCTGCATAGAAGTGAGTAAGCTTTTCTGTCCCTTACGATCGCAGACCTGCAAACTTCCAAAAAGCTTACCTCATAGACAAGTAGCAGAAATTGGGTAAGAAAAACTCCATCGGATAAGAGATCCTCGCTGCGATGGAGGACATTTTGTGAGAGCGGGTAATCCTGATGGGTGCGATTCATTGCGACCATATTTAGATCGCTACCTTGACGAGCTAGGCTAAGGGCAGATAGGGCCATCATCGTCTGGGAAAGCTGTTAATAAAATAATTAGCTATTATGTACAGGAAAAAGCCCCTAGGGATGTGTGGCATACAGAAGGGAAAGTATTAGCTTCTTGCTCAAAAACATCAGCACTCAGTATGTGGCCGTTTGAGTGATCAAACACCCAGATCATCGGAGGGGCCAGTTTTGGCCAGACTACGTTACGGAAATGATCGAGTAATGCAGTTTCGTAGCCTGTCAGCTTAGTATGTCCATGTGCATTATTACCATCAGTAGCATTCGGAACAACCAAAGATACTGAAATTATAGATGGTGAGCCTTGTGATTCAGAATCCAGCGTTTGAGTGGATCCCCTGCGGTGTGAACATAGATATTTCTTAGTGTCAGGAAATGTTTTGAGAATAATCACGTTTGGATCGTACACTTCCGAGTGGCTACTTTGACCACTCTCTAGCAAAGAATTTGAAGTTATATTCCTGCATGGTTCCTCGAGACTTTCTTTGGCAAGTTCGGGGAGATGGAAGCTCTCCGGTATCATCATAACGGTGTAGGTGCCTGGGATGGAATATCGGGCTTTTCTTTCTCGTTCCTCATCAGACGTGAGTGCAGCAAAAGACGGCAGCAGATCAGGTATTCCTAAGTCTGCAGAAGGAGCTTTCAAAGCGCTAAGCATATGAGCTATCGGTATTGAGCATGATAGTAAGTTTCAAAATTACGCGAGGAAGATGGATGGATTCTCACGGTCCCAAACAACATTGCCTCCTGTCTCCACGTCTGACATTCGCTCGATAACCCGGCGCGTGTCGTCTCTAAACGATAAACGGGGTCGGTAGTCACAATCATGACCGAGACGAGTACATTGCTTGCTCAGTGTGAGTCAGCTCGTGATTTCATAGTCTAAATAAAAAGCGCCTTGTTGTACATTACACCGAGGATGCCTCTCGTCACACTTGACTGTATATTTATTAAGTTATTATAATCAAACATAGGCCCCTTTATCATCGGAGATTCCTGGGCCATCTCACCTTTGCGGCCCTAATGCACTCACAATAAACAAGTCAGCATACTCGAATAGAAATGAGATAGGGAAGCATTGGCGTACTCTACATGTCCTAGAAGAAAGGTGAGCGAGATATTCCACAAAAGATATTCGACAAACAATGTATCTACCCAGGGCAAAGAACGCACCAGCAGCCAGTTCGAGACCTTGGGGGAAACCGTGCGTGAGACCGTGGAGTTGAAGTCTTTACAGGTATCGGGGGATTGAAGCTAGAACCCGATGCTGTATCTTTAGGGGCGATAATGGGCAGCCACAAAGGGCGTTTCCTCGATGCACTGCCCCGTTTGTTCGACCGGACTAAGTTTATGGCAGTCATTATGGCAAATTGAAAAACTATAAAGTGCACGTCAGCCCCGGGCTCGTGGAAGATAAAAGCGGAATTTCCAACCTTTTGGGGCTTAAACTTGGTATATTGTGACGGATGCCACCGGTGGAAACCGCCGTTCAGCTATCGAAAAAGCTCAGTTCAAGGCGAGCTTGAAGGAATTGAGGGGCGATAGCGACAATGTGATATAATGAGAATGGAGCCGGGAGTAGAACGCCGAGTAGATCGAAGCTAGAAAAATGGATGGTACCTACATTTTTGACACCCGATCACTAGTAGCAGAAGGAAGGGGAACAGAAGACAATAATTATAGTACAGGCTCTAGGATACAAGAGACAGGACTCCTCCATCAGCCAGCCTTGTGGTGGTGGCGGTCTTCAAGTACTTTACAGCTATTGGGAGGCAAATCGGAAGGTCGTTCCATCTAGACAGGCCATTGTTTGTTTGCCCATGAAGGATTGGATGACAGCGGGTAGCTTGGGCACTCCTAGAATTAGTGCCAACAGGACATGCCAACCATGTGGAGATGGGATTGTAATAAATGATCACGGCAAATGCGATGCTTGAGTGCCAAACTCAGGTGACCCACAGTGCCAATTGAAACTGAAATAATATATAGCTTAGTATAGTATGTATAGTATGTATAGTCTAGATCAAGTCGACTGACCGAATCAAGTAAAGAAAAGCGATTTTCCCCTCGGAAAGGGGAGGGGGAGAATACTTACTTAGGAGTAGCATTACTATTGTTTATTATATTACTGCAGACTTTCTATTTACTACCCCTAGGACTAGAATAGCAGCTGGTAATGATCCGGCAGTTGGGTAGGTTTTAGGTCATCCATGACCCTGATCCCTGAAGCGGAACTTTATTCAAATATTTAATCCAGTGAGACCCGAACAGCGCAGCCACAAGAAAATTTCGCTGACTTCCTAACCCACTTTCTCACTTTCAGTACCAATAAATAAGTATGTGAAAAGGAAGACTAAGAGATGACGCTAACGCTATAGGCACAAAGGCATGAATACTCGTCGACCACTCAGAAGTAAATCTCACCAGTTGCGGGATTCCCGGGCCCTCAAGACTTGCGCCTGGGCCGGTCTGGATCTTCTTCCCAGGTGCTTGGTCCTTTTGAGCAAACAAGATACTGGCAGCTTAGCGATTTTAATATACTAATATACCCCACCTCTAAGCGAGGGAGGGGAAAAAAAGGGGGGGGGGGAAACACGATAACTACCTTCTCAGTAGTACGATTGACTGGCAGGCTCTACCGTTCTATGTACTACAGCTCGTAGCCAAGCCAATTACTCGTACAGGCGTCCAACTAATCTTGATCGGAAACGGACTCCTCGAACTACATCAATGCGCTATGGAATTTACGCGTTCCTGGTATTTTAGGCACTACTATGTAGCGGCCACTTTTGAGCCTACTCTGATAGGTTGATGCTACCAGCTGTTGATGTTGTTGCCCTTTCGGATGTTCTGAACCCTAAGACCCTAATTCGTATTCATAGCTCAGGCTTTATTGTATGAGTTTTGCCAGTGCTTGATCTAGGATTTGCTGCACCGGCCCGGACCTTTCGCCTTCCCTCCATGTCTTAAACAACCTGGACAGGTCCTCACTGATCTCAAGTCCGGTTTGTTTGCAAAGCGCGATATATGAAGCCGCCGCCTGCGCACGTTCTCTTCTGATTGCTTCAGCAGACCCATCTATCTCGCGAGAAAACATTTCCCCTGCCAGACTCGTCAAAGGCTTCTGGATTTCACGCAGCTTATCCTCGCTATGTGACGCTGAAGCCCATGTTGCTACCCTACTGAAGAACATGCGGAGTTCCTCGTACAGCGTAAGCTGCACGTTCCTGCCCCCACGACTCAGAATTTTGAGTATAAGCCGCTTTATCTCTGACACATAATCATTGATGACTGAGTATTTAGTCAGCAAAATCAATATACTGGAAGAAAGAGGGATAATCGACTCACCTTGGGCTGACGCATCGGTTGTTAGATTGATACATTGCAAGAGGCATTTGACACAAGCAACCAAGGTATCCTCCATGGATTGCCTAATTAATGGCCAGTCAGTCGCAGAACATTGATTAGAATGTCTAAACAGTACTTATTCTTATAACCACTGCCAGAGTCAATCTCCATTTGGTCGTCCTCTTCGTCAAGGGCGCTTAGCGCTCGGGACACAATGTTAACGGCATCTGACATTAAAGTGAGATCTTTGCGCACTTGAGCGATCCCGCCAAAAGCAGTGATGGCATGCGGACGATATGCTGGGTTTATCCGTTTGGCTTCTCTGATTGCTATGGCCTGACCGGTCGGTAAGCGCATTAGGTCAAACCTATTTGTGAGACTGGGGGAACAGAAAACATAAAAGCACATACCTTCATTGTGTCACTAGCTTGAGGCTTCTCCAGCCAAAGTCTTTTTGCTTGGCTGGCGAATTTCATAAAAGCTTTCACCACAACTTCTTTTCCATCCCATGTTTTTCCACTTAAGGCCTTTTCCAGAACAGGCCATAGATACTCGCTAGTAGCAAGATCGATTTCGGACTCTAGTGCCATGATCCCATTTGCGAATCCCAATGCTGCAGTATGCTTGATGGCCCAACGAGGAGAATCTAGATTATCAGAGGCAAGGCTGGTGATTTCTTTGATATATAGCGATACTGCACGGTTACCGCCCACATTGTCTTGCCAGGTCTTCTCGAATGATTCTCGGACGTATTCGTCAGTATCATATTTTGAAATGAATATGAAAGGCAGAGCAGTAGCAGCAAATGTTATGAAACGGTCATTAGACAACTTGGATGTTGAATGAAGGATTTCCGCTGCGATGAGTCGCTGTTTGGCATCTTCTGCCGTCAGATACAGAGATTTCGCGTGCTCAATCATTTTCAGGACTCGGTCATCTGAGGCTAACCGCATGAGGTAGCCTATAGATGTACAATAAGACGCACTGACTGTTTCATTGCGGTCCACGACGTATTTCCCAAGAAGCTGGATAAAATGATCCGCGTAAGGACGAAACAGGACTATTCGCATGCTCAGTAGAACCAGTACACGACTACAGCCCACTTTGGTAGGTAGCCCAACTGCAGAGCGGAGCACACCTGTCAGCTTCACAGCCATTTCCTTCATGCTGGTTTCGTCAAGTATATTTATCAAGTACCGCTCAATAACTTCCATCATGGGCGATGTGCGTATACTAGATAGCCTCATTTTATCGATTTCTTGCCCCGTCAATCCATACTTATCTGCATTGAGATGGACATAATTGACTGCTTGTGGCTCTAGCGAACTAAGAGAGTTCAAGAACTGCTCCACCACGCGGGGAACGAATGGGCGCAATGGCGCACCCGGACTTTTCTTGATCATTTGGATCAAAGCTCCAATAGCGAATCCTTGAACCTCTTGGACGCCTGATTCCATACCCTTGTCGCTCAGCAAAAATGGAATAGTGCTTGCTAGCATCATACCTGCTCGTTCTGTCTCACCATCACTTGTTTCCAAGGTGCGAATCGCTGCGTTAATTATTGTCTGGCAAAGCTTTAAGGCTGCTGCTCGGACGGTCTCCTTGATATCATCCACAAGTTTGAAAGTTTTCGTAAAAATTTCCTCCATATATTTGGAGTATTTCTCTGGCTGGCGCCCTTGGATTAAGTCCGAGATAGCAGCACAACTTGCCTGTCGAACTCGCCACTCCCGACCGGCCATCATGCTTTTCAGCAGATCATCCATAATCTCATCAAAATGAGTATTGATGATTCCAGTAGGATCCTTTACTAACGCCTGCCAAATTGTGTTCATGGACCGCTGCACATTTGGGTTCGGATCAAACCGGTAGCGAAACAATTTCGGGTAGATTTTGGGATTCTTGGCCAGGTAACCATTGACCCCAGAGTCGGAGAATATGGTACTAATGCCTAATTTGCTGAATGCTGCACGATTGGTCCAAAGGGCATTATTCGAAGCGAGTGACATAAAACGGTACACAAGCGTGGGGTCACCAGCTTCGGAAGCTAGGTTCATAATATCTTTATAAGTGTTGACTGATGATCCACCTCCAGTTGGTAGAGCACCTGGCTCAAAGAGTTCGGTGCTCTCATCGACCTTGCCACCCCTAAGATTCGAGCCAGTTGCTGTGAAGGAGTCCACCAGGTCGCGCACCAAGTCATCCTTCAGGATTGGATCACCAATATCGTACACAAGACTTAGACCCTGAGCCCCGGTTTCCTGCACCACCTCATCTCGATCCGCAAGCAAGTTTGTGAATGTCCTTTGGCATTTACGTAGGCGGATCTGGATTTGTTGTAGGTGGCCGCAGTTCCTCACTAGACACAGTAACCAAATGGAGGACGCTTTCCTTAAAGAAGGCTTTGATGCTCCGCAATCGGATATAATTTTTTCGCATATGTCGGCGAGCACAGTGTCCGGGACTTCTAACCCTGGGAAATTTTCGTCAACGTCAAATTCCGAGGCTAGAGATTTGGAGGCCCATCCCGCTGCAGCACTGCTCAATGCCTCGCCGACAGTAAAGTGGGCTTCTGGACTACGGATTTCATGCAGATCATACAAGGAATTCAATAGGTTATTGAACTGCGGGTCTTTGTGGTCAATCTTTGAGAACGACAATGATAAGAGCCCCATTGCTGTGATCGCTGCTTCACTCTCAGCCTTTGCATCTGGTCTCAACCTATCCTTGATTATCACCCATTTATCGCTTGGAAACATCGTCGACGAGAGAACCCCAGAGAGACTTAGCTGCCCGATGGCTACTTGTGCGGACCGTCGAAGCAACTTTTCACGTGCATTCTCAGTTATGTCAAAGACTGTGCCAATGAACTGGCTGGTTGTTGTCCGCGGAACTTTGTGTATAGCGCCGCGGAAAGCTAGTCGACTCAGGATATATGAGAGCGCAAGGATTGCGCCCCGGATCTTAAGCACGGCTTCGCCAATTGCAGAATTCCAAGGCCCTATGAGACTTGAGAGCTCCGAAAGAAGATTACTTAGATCGATTTCTGGAAGTGCAGGATGAGAGGCCAAAATTCCAAGTGCGCGTGCGGCCACGGTCTGAAGTTCTTGATCGTTGGTCTGAAGGGCGTTTTTCACAGCGACAACCTCCGATACCATAACTCCAACTATGTCATTCGAAGCCAAGGAGCAAATACCAATGAAATTCTCTCCGCACTGCCGTAAGTCTTTTCGGGACCCGCTACTAAGACCGGACAAAGCACTTGTCAGAAACATTAGCACAGCTTCTTTGTCGGATCTTTTGATGTAGTGTTTCACGGCGCACCGCGCTTGTTCGTCAGATGTAAGGAGTATATTCAGTTTGACATCCCAGTCTTGCTCTATTTCCGTGCACATACCCGCCTCCGAGAGTGATTCCCATAGTAAAATGTCGCGAAGAAAAGTGATGGTGTAGTCGAATGCGTCTTTATAGGGACCTGACAATATCTCTGCTGCAGAAAGACCTGGCACAGTTGTGGAAGCAGTCGAACCGAGAAGAAAATGCGTTGCCTCTGAGAAACCCGGAAATCTGAACCACGAAGAGCGCGACTCATCTGTCACAGATATAAACCATTTTTTGTCTTTAGTAGGATTCAGTAGTCGATACCAGTAAGGATGCAACCCTTTCTTGCCTTCTTCTACAACTTCCTGATGTCTCTCCGAGCCGCATGCCACAGCCATGAGATTGATCCAGCGAGCTACAACATCGCTGTATGGCAAGAACCTATTAGAGAAACGTACAGCAGCATACTGGGTTCGGCGAACGATCTTGAATCGCGTGAAAGAGTCCTCTTCCCCAGGATGGTTGCTCATCTGGCGAAGTAAAAGAGACCGCAAATTTTCTTGAAACCTCTTGTCCCAGCTATCCACAGAGGAGTTAAGAATGCTTCCCAGTGCCTGTTCAATGCTCACAAAAATTTGAGTGCTAGAATCGTCAGAGCTTAATGATATGAATAGCCATCTGATGAGCTCAAAGCCCGAGGGTATTTCCTGGTCGCCTTGTGTTTGGAAATCAACCTTGGGCGCCAGCATACCGATACTCTCGTAAGCAAGTCCTCGTAAGCTTAGATCTGTTGCCGGCAGCCTCTGCCCACTAGTCCCTGGATTGGGCCATCCTTGGGAGTGGATAAAGTCTCGTAGGCCCGCGATAATCTTTGGCGCCATTTGTTTAAGATCTGAGGGAGACCCCATGCGAACCACCCATGTAGTAAAATTGAAAATCTGAGTTCGCAATTTCGACGCCTGCAATCCTTGTGAGGACCTTGCAGCGTCTGATAGAAGACCCTCTTCAATCAGACGAAGTACATTAGCCGTTTCCATCGTAGCTCTGATTGACTTTCCTAAGTAAACTAGGATCTTGATCTGTAGCGCAGGTCGTGCCGGGGTAGCGCCTTCCGAGGCCACGGAGCCGAAGTATAAGCTATACAGTCGCTGTACAACATCTGTATCTTCAAGAGCTGGCATAAAGCGTTTTAAGATTTCCTCCCCAAGGTCAGCCAGACGGGAATTTGGGTCTGCAGATGCCACCAGAGCAGGGAAAAAACGCTCCGAGTCTGTGAAAGCCCCGCTACTAAGAAATCTTAAAGCGGTGGCTTTGGTCTCGATGAGATTCAACCCCCCCTTTGAGGAAGGGTTCCATGTTTCGAGTACAGGCGCACCCTTGTTGAGGAATAGATAATCTGCTGGTGATACTCCTGGACAAGCAGTCGCATTTTTATCCGCGGGGAAGAGAATCAGCAATTTTTCGAACCATGAAGACAAGAACTTGGTGTCTTGGTCAGAGAGGCCTAGCCGAGATTTTAGTCGCACATCTTCCGTGCTATCCTTAGGGGGAAGCTTTAATAAAGGTAGAAGTCGTAGGACAAGGTTAAACACAACAGCTGCTTGGTCGGTCGATGTTCCAATCTCGGAGATCCCTTGAAGCAATGGAAGTAAAACTTCGATTCTTGCATGGACACCCAAACGATCAATGCCTTGTTGAATATAAATTAAATCAAAGTGCCTAATGAGCTGGGACTTTTGCTCCTTGAATTGCTTCAGCAAAGCTGCTACTGGAAGATTAATAGACGGAGCTTGCACTCTGTTATTGATATGCTGGCACACTGCAATCACTTTATTGCGGACCGCAAGGCTCTCAGAGCCCAATTTCAGCAATAAAGGTGCCAAATATTTATTGAGTAAAGCATCAAGTTTCTCGTCTGTATCCGCCAACGCGATTCTGAACTCGACGTTGGAGATTAAACTCAGCTCGCGCGCCTCGGAACTTGCTGGCGTAGTCTGTGAAGCCATAGCGGAAACAATTTATATCTGGATAAAGATAACCGACCCCGAGCATTGACACAAAAAGTCGTTTGAGCAGTAGTGTTGGTTGAGGTTCTTTATGCACTGTACCCCACACGCCTGTCCCAGGCAGAGACACTCACGTCAGTTACGGTCCTGAGGCCAGCATTAAGCTCCTTTCCTGATCGGGAACTGAGCCATTGGATTAGTCATAGTACAAGTACATAACTAACGTATTCGGGGTAAGGAGTACCACAGGTCAGGTGCCGCTTCAGAGAAGCCGCAAGCCGGCCTTACTGGTCTTGGCAGTAAGGGCGGAGCACCTCAGCTTTTAAATACAGTACTATATACCGTGAAATTTGATTTCAATTATCTACCGTTCAAGTACTTCTCAACTGATTTATAATCACTTGGGAACAAAATAATTTTGTTTAACTA
Organism: Aspergillus alliaceus; assembly: GCF_009176365.1. Lineage (NCBI taxonomy): Eukaryota > Fungi > Ascomycota > Eurotiomycetes > Eurotiales > Aspergillaceae > Aspergillus > Aspergillus alliaceus. Next base: position 73,962 of record NW_022474723.1, read on the forward strand.
ATACAGCTAAGCTAATTTTTAAATATATTTAAGAGATAATTATATAGCTTTTTCTTATATTTTCTTAGCTAGCTACTAATTACTTGAGGCAGAATGTTAAATATAAGAATTGAATAAGTGGCTAATAATCAGTTAGAAAGTACTTACCAAGTACTTATAATTAAATTATATGGTTAGAAAGTCGAAAAGGTTATCCACAGGGTAATTAATCCTTTGTATTATATACCGAGGAAACAGTAAAATAGGTCATGTGATTTACTAGCGCGGCGTCTCACCTCTAGAACGGTGCCATCCGACCTGTAACCTGTTCGGTAAGCGACCCGTACACCACCCGCCATATTAAAAATTTAAAATAATCAAAACATCATCAATTTATATTTCTATAGAAAAATGAGTGGTTCTATCGATTCGGACAGTTCGTAGTTTTATGTCCCTGTATATAACAACCAGAGCACCTAGGAGGCGCGCGTTTAGGGCGTGATTCAGTAGGTAAGGCACTATCTGTCTGTATAGCTTCATCTGTATGTTTTCTGTGTTCTATTAGGTTTCGGGCCTCCTGTACTGATATGCCTGCTTCTAAAGCAATCCGCTTAGTAGAGTGTTTCTGCCTTTTAACGTGCTTGCATGTGCGGCCTGATATTGCTCAATTTGCTGCTTTAAAATTGCCACATCATTTAAAGCTCGTTCAGCACCTTTAATCAACTGATTTAGGCTATTTTTCACAGGCGAAGTAGGACTTTGGGATCGGATTTTAAGCAGCGTTTTCAATGTAGATTCTGATTTTTTCGATTGCTTGAATGTATGAGGCGTTCTAGGTGCTGAAATGTCTTGGCTGCTTGGCCTACTGCCCGGAGGTGTTGCAGTATTTAGTTGAACTGTCAACTGAGAAAGAACGCGCCCAGGATTTGGAGGAACTAAGCCAGTTGCTCTAAAAGTGCTATAGATATTGCTGCTGGTAAAGGCCTGCGTATGAGCCTCAACATTAGACTTCCAAAAAAAATCAACTTTATCAATATGATTATATTCACAGCGTACTTGGGATTCAATCAAGGACCCGTACGCACCTTTTAAAGGCGCAAAACGAGCAACATCAAGCGGTTGAAGCTTATGGGGAGCATAGGTAGGCATGCAGATTGTCATTCTCTGAGCATGTTTGATCAAACTCAGGCGTTAGATGACTATCATAGCCATCTAAAATAAGCAGACGATATCGTTCCACAGATCGGCCTGTAGTAGCAGGTATAAAATGATTCTGCAACCAGCGTAGGCCTATTTCATTGTTCCTACAGGCATTAGGGCTTCGTTTGATTCTCAAATCAGGTGGTATATTTCCTTTCTTAGACCAGGCCTCCATATACACCTTACCTTTAAAAATAATACAGGGAGGTAGAGCCCATCCATTAGAACTAATACATTCTATGGAAGTGACCCATTCTCAGCTCCCTAGCTGTATAAAAAATGGCTTGCCTTGTGTGTATCAGACCTAACAACCACTTTAGCAGCAGCTATTAGACCCATTGCAAGCCCGTTTCATCAAAATTGTAGATATCACTTGAGGCTATACCATAGTGCTGAATAACTTCATTTACCTGCGTAAACCAAGCACCTAGAGTCTTAGGATCCTCGGCTTTAGCACGTTTATAGCGAAAGCGGCGTACAAAGCATGTTTTTAACTTAGGCGTACGCTTGGTAAAGTTATATACCCACTTCTCTCCTACAGTAATAGAAGTAGTATCTCGATTGGAAAGTAAGATATTGGCCATTTCTCATACGTATGCAGGCCGAGGAGGTACTCCACGCTTATCTAGTGATATAATCCACTGTTTAAGTGACTCCTCTTCACTAGTAGTCAATTTATGACTACTCGCTCGAGTACTTTAAAAGAAGCTCCTTTAGACGATCATCTAGTGTAGTGAGAGGTGTATTAAAAACCTCAGCTGCCTTTCTAAGGCTGCTAATTTCATGATCTTTTATGGCTGAAATAGCCAGAAGGACCCTGCCTTCTTCCTCAATGCGTGAGCTTGATGATTTCGGCATTTTTGGTAATATAGATGAGGTCTAAATCATCGAAGAAATTGAGGCGCGTTGTAAATGCTAGTAGTGTACGGGTCGCTTACCGAATACGTTACATTCCGTATGCAAGGTTACACTCAGTATTGTAATGATGATTATGAGCCGAGGCTTCCAATACTAACGAGATTCCCATTGGTTTTACTTCTGTACCAATAGTACTCCGATTGTACATACTCCGTATGTATAGTTATATGCTATGGCATCTTACACGAGGATCGATGTGACATTACCAAGATTGCCCTAATCAAATGAACCGTACCAGGTTCGTTATGCAGCTCTTCGCTGTTCTGCTGCATCCTCTCTTAAGAACCTTGCTACTTCTCCACCGGCACCTGCCCGGAAACCGTTGGCTTCCTTTCCTGAATTGCCAAAAAGGCACTGCCACAAATCATCCTTTTTGACAAGTTCACCTCCGGATGCTCCCCCAACCATTAACCTAGACAGTGCTGCATCTTGAATTTCCAAGGAGTTCGCCGAGTCTATTGCCGATTCGGTAAGGTTCATTACCGCGTTTTTCCCATCTTTAAATGGCTGTTCTGCTTTCTCCTTCTGTATAATATGGGCTAGGCGACGTGATACGGAAAGGTCGTAAATCGATTCCTCGACGGTACCAGAGACTAGATACATCCAAACGGTGGTTGGTCGATGCTGACCAATTCGGTGTACACGAGCGATTGCCTGAAGCTCGATTGCAGTGTTGATGAGAGGCTCGCAAAGGAAAACGTGGGTTGCGTTCACCAGATTGAGTCCTGACGAATGCGCCTTTGCGTGCAGGAGAAAACATTCAACCTAGCGATGATACAGTTAAGTAGAGTACTTTGACGAGATACTTGAAAATATGAGACTGGAAGGCTTACCGATGGGTCGCGCTTGAACTTTGATATACCATCTTTGCCATCAACACTGCTAAAGCCAATCTTAAATCGATAGAATGCAATGGCTAGAACCTCTAAGAAGTCCTTATATTGCGAAAAGATCACCGATTTAGCACCAGGGTCATGGTGGCGCAGCCATAGTACATGACGTGCTAGTGTATCAATCTTAGTGCTGAATGAACCATCCAGATCAATGTTTTTAATTTCTCTGAGAGTGCCGGAGCCGATATCAGTATATAATGAGTTTTTGGGGGGACGTTCGGGCTCAATCCTAGTTTGCGGCTTCTCCTCCTGCACAACAAACTCCTGCGGCTTGTATGTAATTTGATAGAAGTCATTGGCTTTCAGGCGCTTTTTGCACGTTGGACAAGTTCTGTGTTGATGCCACCACATGCGCAAGCAATCCTTGCAATACTTGTGGCCACAAACAGTCAGAACACCTAGATGTTGTCAGCGATTCTAATAACGGGTGTCTGATGATACCATCGGCACTCACCAACTTCGAAGCTAGATTGGCAGATGACACATATTTTTGACGAGTCGTCAGAGCCAGACTCGTCGCGTAGGTGAATAAGGTAACGGCGCTTTGCTCTCAATGCTGAGATCTTCTCATCTATTGCTTCCTCTTGCTCGAGCTTGGAAGAGAAAAGCATCTCATCCAGGGATTTACCAGCGCTTTCTTCATCATAAGGTGCCACAGTGTCGGAGATTTGTTGCAGCTGGCGATAGTATTCGAGTCGATTGTTCATAGTATCTCGAAACATTTCCACTTCCCTCTCCATGTTTGCCGCAACTTTACCTTGCTCAGAAGCCATCTGACTCGCATTTTGAAGAACTAAGGATACAATTTCGAGTTCGGCACGGGCTCGAGGGCTTCCTCCGTTCGCCTGCCACTCAAGAGAAGTGGCAAGACTTCGAAGCTCGCTAATAATGCCGCGAAGCGAGCCTAGCTGACAGTCAGGCTTGACACTACTACGAGTGTTTACCATCTGTAGAAAGAGATTCGGGGAAGGCCCTTCTCCTCTCTGTGCCTGGACAATCCCGCTCTTGATTTCATGGGCAATGAGGACATTCTTCTGCCCAGTCAAAGCATCGTGGCGATCGGCGAACATTGCACGTAAGGCCTCCATATAAACGTACATCTCATCTTGATGCTTCGTAGATTTTTCATACTCGTCGCCTTCCAACTCTGCTTCATCCTCTTGGTCAATGAGCGACTGGGAAAGCAATTTGATCATGATCTGACGCCATTCATCGTACTGGACAGCATGCTTGTTCATAGCATCACAGAAAGCTTCAAGCTTGTCAAGTACGCGGTGAGATTCAATTCCCTTACTATATATCTGGGGCTTCATTTTAGGGATGTGCGAAAATTGATTCTTTTGCGACCGTTCTCTAATCACTTTCATGAGATGACCGGCCTTCCGTGAAATGTCGGTCAACATCTCTTTTCGAATCAACTTTGCAGTTTCGTACGCCTGTATTTCACGTTCCTCGAGGAATTTGTATTCCTCTGAATCAGGCGCAGTGAGTTTAGGGTCTGTCTTTATTTGATAATACGCATTTCCGGTAAAGAACACACAGATGTGTTGAATCTCAAGAGCAGCACGCAGCCTCTGACGTGCAACGACTCGAGTATTCTTAGCTGCCTCTTCACCCTCATCTTCACTTGTCGTGTCAACAGATGCTGCATCTTGATCTGCATCAATGGCACTCATCCGGCGTTTAATGCGTTCTAAGTGCAACCGATCCCGACATTCCTTGACAATTGCACTAGCCCGTTTTAATGACTTTGTCCAGAGTTCAAGTGCCTGCTGCCGGTGCTTTGCATTTTCAAGCAACTGCCCACGACGTAATTGAGACATAAGCAGAGAGCGCTCCTCTGCGTGTATAAGTGCGTCTGTTTGGTCAACCATGACTTCAAGCACTTCAGACACAGAGCGCAGAGGCCCAGTCCCAGTACCTAACCCACGACGCGGCTTTCCAGCAGGGTGGAGGCAAGTCCGGCGTAGTTTTATTAACCAGCTTCGCATTCTTTCTATTATCAACGGGTCATCGGGGTCCCAATCACCATCCAAAGGAGCTCCCGATGGATCAAGACCACATGCTTCGCACATTTCTTCGTATAACTGTCCATAGCGCTGTTCCTCCACTGCTGTAAAAGGGATTGTGATAACAACCCTCTTCTGAGGCGGTATATGGAGCTCACTGCGAACATGGTCCTTACTATGCCGAAGAGCAATTTTACGAACAATATTTGCCAACTCGGGCCTAAAGCTGCCACATAACCTGTTCCAAGTGACGCCGCAGAAAGGTTCATAATGGAGGAACAGCAAAAGGCCAAGAAGGTCAGTTATATCTTTTCGAAGCGGTGTCCCAGTCACAGCCCAGGCGTTCTGACGAGGAATTAAACGGGCAACCCTTGCCGCGTTGCTGACTCCACTCTCTATCATCTGAGCTTCATCAATACAAGCTCGCCACCAAGAAATGCGGACCAGCGGCGTCCTCCTCGGTTCAAATCTCTTTTTATGGCGCAGATTTCTCTGTGGTGCATCGCCGGAATAGTAGACTTCTCGCGAGAGGACATCATAAGTAGTAAGCACGACATCTTGATCAGCGAGCAACTCAACCAATTCGTCATCTGACAACAACCGGTGACGCTGGATACCGGTATAGTGAAAAACACTGAGGCCAGGAGCATGCAGTCTGATTTCTTGTTCCCACTGTTCAAGAATTGCAGGCGGGGTTATTATTAGGGTTGCACCTGACGGTCTCAAGCTACCATGCTGACGGTCCACGAAGGTTTCTTCGTATGTTAGTAGCCGGCGATTAAGACACATTAAACTAATCATCTCGACAGTTTTGCCAAGTCCCATTTCTTCGGCCAGTATTCCGCCTCTGAGATGATTACCTGCGTCATACCATTTCGAGAGGTCAGTGGAGACAATCATAAACAGTTGGCTTGCAAAGCAGACTCGTCCATCTGCATCGGTAAATTGTCTAAATGAAGTTGGCAAACCTCCATTAGATCTATCTTTGACAGGAACCACTTGCCCATCGGCCTGGAGTTCTACGCCTTCCCTCTGCAATAGCCACCTAACTGCCCTCCTTTGGAATGGGAATAACCGACACTCTATCAAACTACACGTAACCTCTGCTGATGATCCGGGTGTGTCTGGAGGAACGTAGACGTTATCATAAAAGTCACGGGGGGACCATCCAGGCTGACTGTGACTGTGCCCCGAAGTAAGACCGTGTTGTTCATGGAGGACATATCGGGAAAATGCTCTTCGTGTCTCACCCAACAATTGGTAGTTTCCTAGAATATCCAGAGAGTCCTTCCATAAAATAATCGTCTCAAGGTAGAAAGATCTTTTCCTGTCTGGGATAATGTATAGAGTGGACTGATAGCAGGCGACGGGAATCTTCCGGGGGAAGCAATCCGCACAAACAAGGTTTTGGGCGAGCTCTAGATCCTTTCCCAATATCAGCAGCTGTGGATCATCTGACTCAAATTCAAAGATGGTTTCTCGGTTCGTCGTCGTGACCAGCTCTAGTTTGAGCCAGTCATTCGAAGTCGGGCTGGCGCGAGGATGCTTGGCAATTAGGATCAGGACGGGCAACTGGGAGGAACTCTCTATGAATGTATCCAATCCATCCTGGACCGGATTTTCGCGGGCAAAATCCTACTTTCGCCAACAAGGTCAGTGAGCTATTTGAATAAGGTCTAACCCGCATCGGCTAATGGCGTACCATGTACAAATGAAAGCGCGCCAGGGGAATATAGCCTAGAGGCACTCCACTATCCGAAAGTCCATTCAGCTCTCTAAGGCTCTGAATTCCGTAAGTCAACTTGCGACGCTTGTTTGGGGTCGCGTCACTGTCAAGTCCTTTGGAAGACCTCCGCGCCAGAGCAGTAACCAGGTTGTCCGGCACCGCACCTGGAATGTTTGCAAACAGTTAGAAGCTATAGGATAGAGAAACGACGTTCAGCGAGTAATTTTACCTGGAAAAAAAATCTTGGCCTCCGCAACAGACATACTTCGCCCTCTCGTAACTCCCTCTCACACGCACGATATGACTACAAAGGTTAAGAGGAGTAAGCCTGTCGTGGCGAGCTCGATATCATTTCGAATCTATCTTATCGGATTTGACATGAGTCTATCACGTGCTGATAAATAGATCCATGGTACTCCGCTGTACATATACATATATCACCTCTATATATATGTGGCGGACCGACTACCCACCGCCTTGTCGCCGGTGGGTGGTCGGCAGCGGTAAGGCATTTTCAGCGGAAAGGCAGATAGATAATCATATTTTTATCTTTATGAAGCTATAACAACCACACAATATGCCGAAATCATCTAAAATCTGCGAAGAACTTATAATTGAGGCCTGTGAAGCTGTTCATCTCGAAAAAAAGCCGAATATCGCAAAATTCGCGCGCGAACTCGGGATCCTGTATCGCACCTTATTTGGCCGTGTCCATGACCATAAAGAGCCCTCTTACAACTCAAAAGCCAGTAAATCAAGGCCCTTAATCAGTATCAGGAGACTGCTCTAGTGCACTGGGTTACCTATATACATGATATACACCTTCCCATCACTATTACAATGCTTGAAGAATGGGCTAACCTTACCGTAAGGCATGTTAATACAGAATACATGACAGTAGATTATATGTATATCATTTCGCAAAAAGACTTTCTCTGTATCTTAAATTAGGTCTAGTAGTTCAAAAAACAAAGGAGAAGAAGTAATTAGATTAAATACCTTTAATTCTAGTATAATTAATTTACTAACTTAAAGATATTTCTGCTCGCCTTGTATATAATTTCAATGAATACAGCTTTTAACCTGGTAATGGCAAGAGTCAAAAGATAGTCAGTATAAAAGAAATATATCCCGATCTTCCTGAATTAGAGCATTCAGAGAATATAACTGCGCTTGAATATGTTGCTGCAGATAGCTAAATTATAACTCCACTTTTTATTTTTGAAGATAAGAATTTATAGAGAGTTGGTACAGTGAGGATCTTTCTAATTTCTATACTGTAGTATTAGAAAAAGGCTATATATATAACCAGCTCTACTGCCTATAAAATAGTTAAATTTCGATACTCTATAAGACATATAAGATCCTTCTCTTTTGCCTTAGGTCTTATATAACTTATCGCTGCCAATCTCTTGATAGAAAGCTCTTCTATTATTAAAGTAATTCAAAAGACTTTACTGCTAGAGCCAGCACTATCTGTATCTGATCTCCGCATGTATGGAGAATCTATATATCCACTGAATCTCTCTTTGTGATGACAGCTCATTCATAGATAGCAGTTCCACGATAGATAGCTAGATATGGTAGCATTTCCAACTAAATTCAACTATGGGAGGGGAAATTGATTGATTGATTGATTGTATTTTACGGCCGTGGTTCACCGCCAAAGCATGTGACCCACCATCCACTGTTGGGGAAAAGGACGCTAGGGGGTAAGCCCTGGGTGTGTCTAACTAGCTGCTAGTTGTAAAGGATTACTCCTGGGATTAGCAATTCGATACATAGGATCTTTCCACTAGGTAAAAAGATCCACTATGATCAACTCCGATCGGAGTTGATTTCCCAGGCGCGGTATATGTAGTATCGCAACTTGCCATCGGGCCCTTAAGCCTAAGGCTTACCCGTGACACTAGTTCTAGTTCTATATACAGCCAAGGAACTTTGGCACGTTTAAATAGCTGCCGCAGTCGGGATGAAAGGCCTGCAGTGCAGGGAAAAAGGGGGTAATGCCAGCTGCAAGGCTCCATCTATACTCCATGTTGTGATCTCAGGGGAAAGATGGGCAGAATGTTGCTGTATCAGCTACACGTACGTAGCCTACTGAGGACCGGATGCCATTCGGATAGATACTCAATTCTATGGACGACTGTATCAACTATCTTGACTGCTTATTTTCATCTTCAACTACTAGTAGGTAAAGCCTTCAGGGGCTGAAGAGTTGGTGATCCGGCCAAGCCACTAGGCGATCACGTGTCTCGTATAGATTCATATCACTCCATGACCTTCCTTGCCTCCTCAGGTAATTTTTATTTTTTATTTTTATTTTTTTATTTTTTTATTTTTGGAAGATGCTTTCTCAGACTTGCTGAGTTGGGGGATGTCGTGTGCAGATATCTTCAAAGAAACGGGTCTCAGATAGCCAGGCGGCTAGCTTCACTGCGCCTTTCGGAATGTCTAATAAATAAGGGATTGCTTCGGAGGGAGATCCTGAAGGCCGGGGTAGGCGTCTCTTTGTAATATAGTAGAAGAAGAAGTGAGTTAGGGAATTTCTTGCTCCACAGTGGCAGAGAAGGTATGCAGTTTCATGGTTAAAACGCTCATGGTAGCCTGCAAAGTCTCCATGGCCTGTATGAGCAGCCAGGATCCGGGCCAGAAGGGGCCTCGGGAGCTTTAGCTCAGCAGGGCGCCAGGGGAAGAAGGTGATCCAGAGATCCTGGTAGGATTTTGGGGCTGCGGACTGCTAGTGCCTCTGTAAGGCAGATATAGTATCTGTTTTAGCCTTTTGTCTTAGTGAGGCGTACGATTACCTGCTTAATAGAGAAGGCATAGAAGCTCCCTTCTTTGCAGCTAGGTCAGCTGCTTCATTCTCGGGTATTTACATGTGGCCAGGGACCCAGCAGATCCGTACAGAGCCGCCGTCAGTATATGGAAATCTCTCCCGTGTAAGCCAGGTTAAGGCCAGGGCCCTGAAGGATTCAAAGACCTCTTGTGACGAGCCAATGAATAGTGATAGAAGCCGGGTGGCTATCTCTAGGTTATCTAAGCAGATCCAGAGGTTAGCTACAAAGCAGGCTGTGTAAAGTTCTAAAGCTGCTTTAACTCCAGCTAGAGCCGCTTCAGCTTCAACATCAAAGATCTCTTTATTTAGGCCAAGGGAGAGAAAGGACTGGAGAAATTGCTTTCCAGTCTGATATAAAGTAAATCCAGCGCCTGCTATTCTGTTTACTAGTTTAGAACCATCTGTAAAGACCTTTATATCAGTGCCCGGGAGAGAAGTATAGAAGTCTTGAAAGCTAGCAGCTGCCTGCTTCTTGGTCTATGTAGGTACCCTGATTCGCCGTTGGGCAGCTTCCCGTGATTCCTGAGGAAGCCATGGGGCATGTTGTAGTGGGCTCAGTTGTTCTGATTCTGGCAGGGCCAGCACACGGCGTGCAAAGCGGCTAGTTGGGTGTCCAGTTCGGGATATTCTTTCTGCTCTTCTACGAAGGGGGTGGTAGGGATCCAGACGGCGGAGGCGGACTGTGGCGATAGTAGCTGTATAGTCTAGCTCAATCTCTGCTGGTAGAAGCCCTGACTCCCGGTAGAGTATAGGCGTTGGAGTTGTGCAGTAGACAGGAAGAATTGCCCTTGCTCCAGCTAGTATTACCCTTGCTATCTGGTCAAGGTGCCCTTGGACTCGATTTGGGATAGAGCCCGTATGAGGGCCGGGCGTGGATAGCCTGGCCACCAGGTTTCGGCGCCAAAGTAGACTTTGCGAAGGACGCAGGCCACAATATATGGGAGGGGAAACACTATCATACAAGAAGGATTGTTGTGGGAAGTAGGCCTGCCTAACCACGTGACATACAGCTCATCACATTCTTGAAGTATTGAAAATACACCTCTAAAAAGCGCTTATAATATTAAAAAGAATAAAAAGAAGCTCTCTATGATTCTCATTAGTGATAATCTAACTCAAATGCTTAGATAAGGCTTTAAATGCTTGCTTTATTATTATAAACTTCAATCTAAAGAACTGGCAAACGTGAATAGTACTCTTGATTAAATTACTGTAATTCAGGCTCCTCATCAGCGCAAAATCACTAAGCAAGAGATTCTACGATTTGGAGATAGTGATATACTCACCGTACGGGATACAAATCGTTCAATTGCTGATAAAAAGGTAAAGGAAGAGTGGAATAGGAAGAAGGCAGATAAGGCTTACAAGAAGGCGTACGGCCATCTTCTACCTGCCCCCTATACAGAAAATAATCCTACGACTTCGGATATAGGATTAGCAGTAGAACATGCTGACCAGCTTTATTTTATGGATTCTTCAGGCGTTTAGTTTTGATAATACGAATTGCTTCATTCTGCCTTTCCGCTGAAAATGCCTTACCTGTCACGGTGTGACCTCTGGGTGCATTCAGAAGCTTAACCGGGCTGCGCTATCAGCAAAAGACTAGGATACAAAGCCTTCGGCTTTGTACTGCACTCACATATATAAGCATGTTCAGGATTCAGGCAGGCAGGTAGGTATGCCCGCAGGCACACCTGACATTACCGCTGCCGACTACCACTAATATATAATTATCCATAGATATACTATACTAGTATTAGGTATTGTACGTAGTATTACGGCCTCAGATAAACTTAGGCAGACTGTGTCGCTTTCACACGGCTAGGCCGCGTGGGATCAATTATTTTACTCATTTTTTTTTGGTCGCGCGACCTTTGGGGTAAATTGCATCAAGTAAGACAAATCATTTATCGACCTCGGGGTGGCCCTTGGCATCTAGGGCCTGTGGGAAATTCTGGTCTGTTTGCAAAGGGACCTATTACAGAACGAATTTACAATTGGAAGATAACAGCACAATGAAGCCTATAAATTTAGATCGATATAAGTTAATCAGCCGTCTTCGAAGAGCGTGTCTGATTCCAGTTTCTTGACTACCATGACCACCTTATTCACACAAAACCCGTGTTTATTGCTTGGTAAGGGACAAAAAATCCACTGATTGCCTATGCTCATCGGGGCAAGCCATGTCAGTGTTTATGGTGGGGGCTGGATGAAACCGTCATCGGGTAATTCAAGGAAAAAGGGCATAAGCTCTTTCACGGTTCTTCGAGGGCGTTTACGTGCGTTAGTCCTCCGGACTGGATTTACTCGCGCGCTCCAATGTTCCTCACAGTGGGCGCGCCGACGAGCCAGCTGCTGCATCAATATGGCTTATTCTGCCCTCTAGTAAATTACGCCCACTACTACGTAACATAGCTCTAGGGGCCTAGATTCATTTTCGCTCCCAATAAACAAAGACCTCAATGCCAAAGTAGCAACAGAGGCCATGCTGTCACTTATCATAACATAAGAAATGAAGTGAAGACAAAGCGCGCCTGCTCTGGATCTGTCTTTAAAAATCAATACCAGAGGACGGAGAAGTTAGTATACAATATGTTGAGCTCTTGACCAAGCTAGAAAAGCCGCGTCAATGGGACAATTTTTCTTTCGCTTTCTTCCTTTTCTCAACCAAATCATCAGCTCACATGAAAAGACGCCAGGCACCCAATATCAGAGCGGCGGTACCGGTGCAGACACCCCTAAGAAACATATATCAGTATAACGCAGGGAAAATTCCCAGGAGTTGACGGTTCATACATCAGCCACTGCAGCGTGGAGAACTTCACAGCCTCTACACGTTCTCTCAGCCCTGCAACTTCCTGTTCTATTCTCGTTTCTGTCTCTTTTATTCGCATTTCCTGGCCATTTGCTTCTTCTCGGATACGACCTTTCTCAAGGTTCAGATCCAGACGAACTGATGCTTGCGTGCGTCCGATCTCATCCCGGAGCCTTGAGTTTAGCTTAGCTAGATCCGCAGCAATCTTCTCATGTGACGAACGTGTCAGTTGCGCTTCGGTTGAATCAGCGTTGAGTAATTCAGAGCGAAGTTTGGCGAAGTCAACTTTTTGAGTATACGTCGATCTCTCGGTATCTGTAGTGGGTTAGTAAGTACTAGATCATAAGATATGTCATGCGGAATGTGGTTTGGTCAATTCTCAGATGCTGTTCAATAGCTCCGGCCAGATCGGGGCGAGGAAAGACATCGCTCACCTTCTCTAAGGACCATTGTCCGGGTTAAATTCTGAATAGATTCCTGAATAACATCGTTTAAGACTCGCATCATGGCGACAGCCTGTTCCTCACTGAAACCCTCATCCTTCAACCGCTGGACGAACTTCAACGTATCGAAATGGTGGTCTCTTTCTTTGGGGGCTGAGGCATGAAAAGCGCGTCGAGCTGGTTTGAAGGTAGCAACATAAACACCATTATATCGGATAGAATTCCCTGTGAGCTCCACTGCTGGTTGACAGAACGTATAGCTTGTTGGTAATCGCCGGGATAACGATGATGAGAACGTCGGCGTCCCTCGAAGTGTTGCCGCAATGAAGGTGGAAGAGTGAGGGGAGGCGGTAAGTGTATGTAGCTGTCGCCCGGTGGAGTTCCAGCTGTGTATGCGTACCGTTTTCTGCTGTTGCCTTGTTGAGAGAATGGCGCTCTGAGGTGAAGGGACTGTCCGGGTAGAAGAGCCGTTCCAGGTTAAGCGAGGAAGTATAGAACGCGGAACCTCTGCAACGGACTTCTGGGACGTCATCTTATAGCTCGGTATGATGGTGATTCGCGTGAACAAGGGGAGAGTATTGGGTAGGAAGGACTTTCTCAATAGACTGCTTGAAGATGATTGCATTCAATCATAGATGATGACTAGAATGCTCTCTAGAGGTCGGGATGATCGTCATGCTCTCAATTCGATGAACCAAAGGGCACTCACTAATGGAGCTGGCCGAGTCGGAAAACCGGGGTTTCCCGTCTCGGAGAAATTTCAAGTTTTCTTAGGGTCACGTGCTTTAAGGCTTGTATCGGGAAACTATAAATAACCTGATAAAGGGTTGGGTAGGTACTACTATTAGTAGTTATATGTCTTTAAAAAGCATGTCATAAAGTACTAATTTACCATTGGTGCAGTGTGTTCGCAGGCTCAAGAGTTCCATGTCTCACGGCTCTCAACGTAGTAAAAAAGCTAGGGAGGGAAGATTGGCTGTGAAACAATCCAAGACCTGGAGATATCATGATCACGATGATCGTGTTTGTACTATTACCTGATAATGTAGTCCTCTTTCAACGGCATAATAATTCTTAATCTTGTTTGAGCCAGATCATGCAGAACATAAAATCCCACTGATCAATCATGGGCTTATAGCTGGAATATTTCTTTCAGCTACTTCATAGTGCCTTCAAGGCACTTGGCCGCATGTCCCACTGATCTAGAAACGCTGTATATTTCAAAATCATTGCCTCCAGGGAACTTTTTATCTCCACAAAAGTGGGTAGTCTTGTACTCTATGCCGGAGAAATTTCCTCGGCCTCGATATGGCGTTAGCAGGTCTTGTCCCAGCCGGTTGGGAAGACGTCAAAAGGAGATTTAACTATCAATAGAGTAATTATAGTTTGAGAATATCATTAATATCGAATGCATGATTAGCATGCCCAAAACTTGTATCTCCGACATACCTAAGACCATAGTCAGGAAATTCCTTCTTGAGAGCCTCTACGAAATCCTTTCTGATATAGCTATCCCCACTGTCAGCCAGCCTAAATTCACCGCAGGAGCAAACATGGGCACATACGCTTCGAATTTATCCCTTTCATCAACACTTGCATTGTGGCCAACGGGCTAGCGTTGATTATTCCATTGCAAAATTCAACAAAGGTACCACGCTTTCTAGGCAGCAGATCCGCGATGTACTTGACGTAGGACTTAGCTAAATTCTGATGTCTCTACTCACCGATCCATACAATGAAGCTATTGTTAGTAGGGACTTGCCCAGGCGGATGGCGGCTAATCCATTTTCGGCGAAGCAGAAATCAAAGAGCGAGGATACTTTCGTAGAGGATGTGCCGAGTTGCTCTTGCTGGCAAGATCGGAGCCGCCAACCTAAGCGATATGAGCTTGGGAGCTACTTCCGGAAAACAGTGACGGTTAACAACTCCAATGGTACAGTTATGACGCAGTTGAGAGAGAAGCTGGAGCATTTCGAGCGAGATGGTCTGTAGTTTCAAATTAGAAGTTGTTAGTCAATGTTCAACCGGATTCCATAACATGGAATGCTGAGTCGAAATATCAGATCATTCATCTTCCCACCTACCCTTCTTGCGGGAGTCAAAGTACCCTCAACATCGAAGAGACGAAATGTGTCCTTTACATGACGATCTTCCAAAGCTGGATACGCACCCGCGGCCGCTGCCATCATGATGCTTAATATCCGCGAGGTGAAGGTGGTGTTGTGGGAGAGGCAATTTCTAGAGAGAGGGCAACCAAAACCCTCTCTGTCAATTGATTAGATCGAATTTTTCTATGACTCCACTACCCCAGAACGTGCCCTGGCCGCATACAGTCAGAGGAGGGGCCGCATACTGGTTACCTCAACACTGTTTTGGGAATTATAACTAGTGTACGGGCTTAGTAAGTACATAATAATAATAACTAGTTAGTTAAGGGCGGGTCATGCTACACGTTAGCAAATAGTGTGGGTATAATATCTGTCGTAAATTGTAATAAATTCGACTTACTCATATATGCTATAAAGATAGTACTCCAACTAAATGACTAAAAACTTCAGTGATATTGTCGCTAGAAAGTAATAGCGCGAATCTTAAACCTGTACCACTCATACTTAACAAGCCACTGACCCCTAGCCTGGGTAGGTGAAAATGATAACATGACTGCTAGTTATCGTCCTACAGTAGACTGAAAGACCTTAGCTGCTAGTTCGCTTAACAACCTGGTGCGATCACTCCGTGGAAGATCTAGAAAGACTTCGTAGACGCTTTTGCCTTTCGCATCACGAACAGCACCGAGTCGATTTCCTGCAACTGCCCCGGCAAAAGCACCGGCAACATTGGCAACAATGAACCCAAGTGCACCACCACTTATCCCACCAACAACAGACCAAAAGCGGGATGTAGGTCGAGTGCGCCGATGACCCTCAGCATCAACATCATCACTAGCAAGGCCCTCCTCGCGTAGCATCTCTTCAAACACTGAGCTAAATTGCTCTGAGGCACGTTGTTCACGATCGCTCGTGCCAAACCCGAATGAAGACCATGGGAAGCCCCCAGCGCCACCTAGCGGTACTTCATCCTCAAGTTCTTCTTCTTCGACTCCTGACCTTGTTGCATCATACTCCCGCCGTCGTGACTCGTCTGAAAGGGTATAGTAGGCATCACTGATATCCTGAAACTTGCGCGTTCGGGCAGGTCGCTCAGGAGAGTCAGCGGGTACGCGGTCAGGGTGCGATTTCAAAGATTCCCTGGATAGGTCAATCTTACGGAGAATCAGTCGAGTATTAGGTGCCAATGCTCACCTTTTATATGCATTGCGAATTTCCCGTTGAGTTGCGTTAGGGGACACACCCAGAATTTTGTCTGTACACCGGTTAAGATAAACCCTATTGTTATGCTCGCAGGGAGGTAAGGATGTCATTTACAGTAATCAGGTCGTTCTGTGGACCATATATATTAGCTTTGACAACATCTAGACCGGACCCCATTGAGTAGACTCACTCGGCATACTGTATTTATAGTGGCGATTATATATAGTATCAGAGGTAAAGTTCAATAATAGATTGAATGACCGATTTGCGGTAGTAATAACCTCAGATATATTATCCGCAATTGAGTCCGTAGGTGAGCGGGCGGGAGCGATGTGCTGTTAACTTGTATTAGGGAAGCAAATGAATTTCATGGGGATGACGGATGACGTAGGGCATATTTTATGCGAAATGCCTTAGGCATACTATTTGTCCCTGAAGCCCTTACGGTTTCCTGAGACCCAACATCTCTCTCTTTCACTCATGGGGTTTATGCCCCTAGTAAATGAGGATATTATCATATTATTATACCTATACCGACACATAAACACAAATATATAGGGTCTTATTGTCATACTTGCCAGGAGAGAATGTAAATACTAAAGAACTTGTAGCAAGACGGATAGAAACCGAAGGAGAAAAGAAAGAAACACCGGTAGTTGATTGTAGAAAAGAAACAAGTCAGAATTCCCTAGGTTGCCTCAGCAATGTTGACCTTAGCTACCTTGCTGACCTTGTTGAGGAGCAGCGCGATATAGTATCCGGCGATTTTATGAAAAACCGATGCATCCACTACTCATGTTCCACAAGCCCTATAACGACGGAGAATCTAGCATAGCATTCTTGTCACTGTCACAGCCAATAGGTCTGGTACAATAAGTTTGATGGCCCTAAACTTCTCTTTTGACGAAATCTTTTCACTATGCCTTAGTTGTGATATTGTGTCCTGGCCATACTTTAATGCTTCTATCCAGAGGAACTAAGCTATCAAAGATATTCCCCGATAACCTCATTAATTAGGATCGACATTGTAAGTGCAGGCATGAAATGTTGTATATATACCATGGATTATGCATACGTGTGCTAAAATGAGATATACATGACTTAGCTAGGGGCAGTAATGCTAATCACTAAACGATGACTCAGGGGAACGGAATTAACAACCACTGCGATGGCCTATCAATCAATCTACCGTTGAACCACCATCATGCCGTACACTTGCTTGTCTTTTTCGTTTGCTTTCTCTCCCTCGTCCTTTTCTATTCAAATGGGGGAAAATATCAAAATTCAAAATAAACTTCAGTTGGGGTCATTTTTCTGCGTCCCCTGCAAGCAGTCTACTCCCTTTATTCCTTAAACAAGTCCTCTCCTTTCCGAGGTATTCATTTGGCCATTCATTTATCGTTTCATTTTCAGTTATCATTGCCTCAAACAGTGAGGGTTTCTAAAGCAACTTTGCCCGTAATTACTCTAGGGTTGAGGTCGCATGCCGCCGTTATACTCACCTTATCAAAGTGTCACTGACCAACCACTGAACCAAAGTTACTGGGGACCATGCCTTCCAACCTCTGGATGGAAGCAAGGTGACTAGAGTGAACTTTGCCTGACCTGAATGCCTTGGCAAACCATGCATATATCCCTCGCAGCAATGCCGTGTCCGTAAGTAGAAGCATTCTGTGTATAACAGTCTGCAGGCTTCCAAATTTGGTGGTTCGTAGTTCACAAACGTGGTTACTACAATCAATGAATGTAGGCCTATTCCTGTCTACAAGACGCCGGGTTTATCAGCCTAACGACTACAGTGTACGGGATGGAGTGGACCTGGTGATAGTTTTCAGTGTCATGGGTACAGCTTGGGCGGGCAATCCTCTTAACTTGCCTTATATCCCAGCCTCTCCATCGACGGAAGGGATACAGGCGTGCAAAATCTTCTGGGTAATCTTGGGTGCATCCTTGACTCGTTTTTCACGGAGTATCTCGAATTTTTCGTCTTCCTTTTCCTTCTGTCTTTAGCTTGTCACAGGCGGAGCCCAAGGTCCTACTGACTCTCACAATTTCATTGAATCTGATTCTTCCAATTCCCGCGATGACATCTATGCAACCAGCAACAACAACGCTCTCAACTTGAGCAAGTTCATCGAATGGTACGACATGTCAGCGGACGGCACATTCAGCATGGACTTGATGGCAAAATAGGCGAAAATTCGTGTAGACCAAACCAAACAGACCAATCGGAAAATAAAAGGGAAACTTTACCTACCAAAAACAATGGGAAAGCATTCCTGAGAATTAGTACAAGACCCCCATGGATTATGGTCTAGTGCAGCTTAATCTTCATACTCTGATATGACTGGGGGCATCTTCAACCTGACCACCCACCCGAAGAAAAACAATCTCATTTGCTTTGTGTTTGAAGTCCTGAGATTTCTAAGCCTTTAGTAGTGCTTTTGTGCCCCGCGTTCAAAGACATGCAGATAAGTGGGAAACCATTTTGGGGCATTTTTCAGAATGGCTTCCCTGGGGCTGCGAAAAGCGGCGGTGCGTTTTGAGTGTGCTAGTAGGGGGTTGAATATAGCGGTCGTTACGGGGAGTAAGTACTTCATGCACCACTCTACAGGGTAGTATATGCATGTATGAATGTATAGTGCATAAATACCAACCTCTAATGTCATTGTAGGTAATTAAAAATCCGGGGTCAAATCAACCCGAGCACGGGATGTATTAAATGAGCCCCTGAGCAAAACCACCAATGAGGAACGTGGGATGCCTCCAGCCACCCACTTTGTTTAAGTGTATGTCTGCCTCACTGGGACACACATCAGTTCCACCTTCAATTCAACCCAATTCCTTTTCTTTACCAGTCTTCCGAGTTTGCCGCTTTTGGTCCCATTGAAACCAATCCCGACACTGGTTTTGCCAACTTTACCTCGTCTCACGTATTATACTTCAATGGGAACAAGTTTCTGGTTCATCTACGCGCAATCGTCCACATAGCCTACTAAGTAATCCTGGACACCAGCGGTGGAGACAAAGCCACTGCAGCAAGGAGCCTAGAATCTGGAATTGTGTGCATCTGCAGCAGCCGACTCGGCAACTCCTCATTGCTACAATTTGAGCTGTTCCCTAAATTCATTTCGAACAAATAGCATTAGATCGAATCCCCAGATTCTCGAAAGAAAGAAGAAAAGAAGAGAGAAAAAAGAACATATCGAGTGACTTTCTGGAATCAAAATGGGTTGGTTTGACGCACGCTCTTCCGCTGCCTCTTCTCACTCTGCGCGTAAACGCTCTCCCTCCCGCCGATCTACTTATTCCACTCATCATTCCCGACACTCTACCCCTTCAGTCTTCAGTTTCAACAGTGGAGGCAGTCGCGCCGGGCGATCTAGTCCATCGGCCTATTCATCCTCGTCACGTCGAGCACGGCCGCGGTCTGGCTTCGTCCAAAAAGTAGTTCATATCATCAAACGTCTGCTACGCGACATCTACAAGTACGCCAGGGAACACCCTATCAAGGTGTTGCTTCTGGTTCTCATCCCACTTCTTACAAGCGGAGTTTTGCAGAAATTGTTCGCCATGATTGGGATCCGTCTGCCCAAGAACATCTTTGGCGGCCAAGGCGGACAGTCCCGAGAGGGGGGCAAGGATGGCATCATGGAGAACTTGAGCTCGTTGATGAGCATTGCGAAGATGGTTATGTAAAGAAGTAGGGGTGCAGTATATGCCAGGCGAAGCCGTGCGTGGTGTTTCGCTAGGAAATGAGTGATGTGGATGATGCCCGGAATGGCAAAGACGATTATGATGATGATGACAGTTAATATGATATATACTTGGGCTGCGGTATTCGGTATTTACTTTCGGTCTGTTCATGTGAGATGTTGGGAGGTTACTTGCAGTTTCACCATAGAGGAACTTCTCTTTTTGGCACGTGCAGGGACTTTGCTTGTTTACATATTGGCTCTTCATAAACGTAATATTGTTGACTGCTAAGGATCCAATGAATTAAATTTCTATACATTTAGTATTGAGAAGATATTTATACATGTTCCTTGGGGCGGTGGGGTCTCCTAGAAGACGGACATCGAGAATCCAAGAGATAGAATATAATCAGTAGTCACAGAAAACAAGACGCCCTCTAGACCAGCCAGATTAAGACTTCTGAGAGCGCTTTCGTCTTCTCGACACCCGACCTTTAGATTCCACGGGGTCGCTTGCTTGTTCAACAGCCTGTTCCGCTACTTCGGATGGCTCCTCATCAGCAATCTCGCTATCTACTGCGCGAGAAGATCCAAGTAACCTGCCAATAGTTTTGCGATAGAACCAGACTGGCACCCGGAACAACATCGTGTCGCGTACCATGGGGCGTTGGATTTCGTCGATGTCGAGTAGGAACTCCTGCCGCTCACCATCTTCCCTCTCTTCCTCCAAGAAGACGTTGCCAATTGAATCGACAATTAGGACCTTCCCGTTCTCCGCAATCACTCGTTTCCTCTCTCCGGTGGGCTCCACGGATTCGCCTGTCGGCGTTGCAGTACCGGAGCTTCGGGAAGTTGTCCGGGCACCTTTCTTGCTTTCCTTGCGATTCTCCTTCTCCATCATGCGCTTCTGGCGACGATTCATAGGCATAACGCTCGTTTCAGTTTCAGGAGTGGGAGCCGGGGCAGCAACATTGACCGAATCAACAACCGGAATTCCACGAACTCCCAGTTCGTCCCCCCAAGCAGCTCTCCTAGCCTGGCGAATATACCGATCAACGAACTCGCGCTGGCGTTTCCAACCAAGAATCAGGGCAGCGTAATGAGCACCACCTCCAAAAGCCAAAAACAAGCCAGCCAGTACGGAACCCAGCCCGGGACGGTAACGCGAATAGTAATAGCCAGTACCCTTCCATTTGGGGAAGCCATTCTTCAAGAAGTAGTCGTAGCGCTCCCGAGCTGGCCCACGAAGGATATTGGCAACGGTATTCAATCGTGAAGCACGTTCATGGGCCTTCTTCACGGCAGCGTCAATTTCTCGCTTCGTCGGGCCCTGGCTGACGTGGATGCCGGGCTTCTTGTTTTTGGCTCGGGATTTATCCTTAGAAACGTTGGCGATAAAAGATCGCTTGACCTTATCTGGATGAAGAAGGCGAGACTTCTTGCGATACGCTTTGTTGATGTCGTCCTGGCTGGCATTGGGTTGGACATCGAGGAAGTCTGTTGATCGAGTATCAGACTCGAACACATCTTGGGGGGAAGGTACCTAGCGCACCGTAGAATGTCACATTGGCACCCTCTGTCGCGGAAACTTCATCGCGAAGGGAGAAAATTTCATAGTCTAGAGAAAGAGTTACGATTAGATGCGAATCGGTAGACACAAAAGAGAATGGTACTGACCTTCCTTAGTCCAAGCCGCCGTAAGGACAACCAGGACGGCGAACACGACCAAGCGGAGTGCGGTCGACTTCATCTCGGGAGGTGAGGGGGCGTTGAGGGGGGAGCGGTCAGGCCGCTGGACCCGAATAGGTACAATTGAAAGAAGAGGAAATATGTGCGAAATTACACAAGAGACGCCGGCGAGCTACCATCAAATGGATGAGTTGTTGTGGAGGGTTTGAAGAAGAGTGAGGGGATTTCTGATTCGATCACTCTGGCCGAACTTGACCTATCATCTTCTGGCAATAAGTTATGATCTGTCATCAGGCACAAAGGCGGTCATGTATCATATACGGTACGAATACACAAAGGTGAAAAGCTGATAGGTGCCTATGTACCTATGTACTGCACGTATGTACAGTACCATGGTTAGTACCTATGTAGGTACCTTACCTTGGTCCCCCGTACCTACTGATACTAGGTACTAGGTACCCAATCTTACAACCCTGGTTGGGAATGGTCCACAAGTCAACGACGTGGACCAATGATGGACACATGAACATATTGAAAAGTAAGGCGAGGGTTTGATGGAGAAAGACACTTCGAGGGAAATTAATTGGTGACCGGATTTTTGAGGGGTGGGAGAAGAAGTGTGTTGGGTTTAAATGCAGCGTTGTCCCTGTTAAGTTGTTGTTGGTTTTCTTCCCTTCTGGTTACCATCTATATCTCAAGAAGTATATCCTGTTTGATGGAGAGGAAAATGATGGAGTAAGAGAGGACGCCAGCTCGATGCGACGAGATGGCTGTCCTTCCTACAAAGTGAATAAAAGTGGAAGACGCTAGCTTTATTCTAAACTTGTGGTTGTCTTTCGTCTCCAAATCCGGTCATATCCACTTCTATTCTTAGAGGTGAAAATCCATGAATCCGGGAATTATTAATTAGTCTTGTTTGTCTCTCTTAAGTCAAAAGTTGACTAGATCTTTCTTCCTCTCTTTCATGGTTGTCCTTTTTTCTCTGACCATCGACTTCTTCTCAGTGGGAGATCGACCATCTCTCCCTTGATCGCTTACGGGGTTTGTGTATTGGTGGATTGTCTGTGCTTACCATTTAAAAGGTCCAGACAAAAATACGAACCAACCGGAACACACCTCTACTTTTTTTTTACCCTTCTTCAGAGCTTCCGGGCCAACTAATCCGTTACTTATTATACTTTCCCCTTTTCCTTCGGACCTTTTCTCTTGTCTGCCTAGATCAGTTCCTGGCTCTTTTCTCGTGCTAACGCTTCTCAAATCCACTTCGCACGACCTCACACCCTGATCGCTTACATATTCAAGTTTCATCCATCCATCTATCGCGCCGCTTAATCCTTTCACAACCGCATCACAATGAGCCCAATTCAGATTCCCATCGACGCGATTACCTCGCGATTTGGTGAACGTTTCAACAGTCTTCGATCCCAGTCCGTGGGCTCTCGCTTCGCCAACCTCCGACCCATTTCCGAATTCCTGGATATCAAGCGTGTCTCCAAGCCGGCCAACTTCGGTGAAGTCCAAGGCCGTGTGAACTATAATTTGTCCTACTTTTCTAGCAACTATGCCGCGGTCTTTGTGATGCTCAGCATTTACAGCTTGCTGACCAATATCACCTTACTCTTTGTGATTATCCTTGTTACTGGTGGTCTGTACGGGATCGGCAAGCTTCAGGGCCGCGATCTAGATCTGGGATTTGCTCGATTCAACACCTCCCAGCTTTACACTGGATTGCTGATCGTGGCGGTCCCTCTGGGATTCTTGGCTTCCCCTATCACAACCGTGCTGTGGCTGATTGGAGCCACCGGCGTGTGCGTTTTCGGCCACGCTGCTTTCATGGACAAACCGATCGAGAATGCTTTTTCCGAGGAGGCGGTCTAGGTGGTCGGCCGCGAACTCCTTACGGTATGCCCCGATGGGGAAGACCACCAGGGGCACAACAGGGGAGACAAACTAGGAGACGGGCGGCTGCGTGGGTAGATGGTGATGCACGGATCGAGGAGATTGATAGTGAAGACGAAAAACTTTTGCAGGATGGATGGGATTTTTATTCAAGGCAACTGGCCGGCATAGATGTTAATGAAAGCTTAGGATGGCGGAAGCGGATGTTGGAATATGATGAACTATTTCACGAGACTGGGCCTCTCGATGGCATGGATTATAATCTGCACGAAGACGGAGATAGTACGATTGCCTATGCGATTCAGCTGGCTATGAAGGATAGAGAGGAACAGCTCGTGGATAATGCCTTGGAACGGGTTCGAAGGGCGCAGATGTCGGGTCAGAAAAATGTACGACTATCCAGACGAGAGCTTGAGGCACTGGAACGCAAGCGAGTGCAGGCAGGTGGGAATGGGGTGTCTGGACGCAGGATGCCCGCTACCAAAACTTCTAGGTCAAGAGTGAGCTCTACATCGGGCGTATCACGACGCGGATCCAGTCAAGCACAAGGTGGACAGAACACATCATATCAACCGGCTGATAACAGTTGGGCTCGCAATTCCGATTTTCAATCTCGACAGCCTACCTCGTCCCCTAGATCCTCGCTTCGTTATCCCGACCGTTATTCTACTACTCCGTCAAAGGCATCCTTGAGAGGCATAATCCCTGCGCGTTCTCTTTCGGATGAGCCGTATCAGCTCTCGTCTTCAAGAGATCAGCCTTCGCATGCAATACGTAGCTTGGTGGATTCTCCGCAAAGAACATCACAGCGACTGTTGTCCTACGTGTCTGGTTATAAGGTCGGTTATGGCCGTCCCAGTAGTGTGCGGGGTTCTTCCGTTGCCCAACAGGCTTCTTCAAAGTTTAGGCCCGAGGGCTCACATAACGACGAACCAAGCGACTCAGGCGATGGTGACCGAGTGAATATTGCAGATGTGTCTGAGCGCAGAGTGCCGACAAACTCTACAAGTCAGACTGCGAGCGGCAAAGGCAGCCGTCAACGCCGTAGTTATCGCTAGATTCTTGAAATCCCTCAGTTCTGTGTTCCTTCTTGACGTCTCGGAGGAATTGTCTCTTTTGATTTGCCTTGAGTTACTGCTTGGGTGGGATTTGGAACCATTGTGGCTTTTACGGCGACATACGTAATGGAGTTTAGTCTTGATGGGTTTATATAGACTGTTTCTATTTCTTTCTTTCTTTCCCCCTTTTTTCTGCCCTGCTCTTTTTCCTGATAATATATTATGGTTCTTCAAAAGCCGGACATAAATTCAAGAAGAACGTAAAGAGTATTGCGTTGTACATAGGTATAATAAGTAATTAGCACACAGTGTACAGTACAGTACTACGTACTAGAACACACCTACACAGTACTACAGATCTATATGTAACACGGGTTTGCATTAAATAATCAAACAATCGTGTAAACATGCGGCGTCATTGGCCATCGTAACTGAAGAGACCTGGTTCTTGTATAAGAATAAATGAACTTTGATGGATACTCGGAAATAAGACACACTAAAATCGGGGAGATAAATTGAGATGACGTCGACGGACAGGAAGAAAGGTGAAGTCATCAGTTAAAGTCGTTTCTCTGCTCTATTTTTCATTCTTTTTTTTGATCTTTTCTTTTTCGTTTCCTTTTTTCTTTTGTTGTCCTATCCAGCCTCGCAGCCCCGAATACTAGTTAATAGTAGATTATCGATAATTACCACCTCTATCCGTCCAAGAAATCATATTTTGAAGCCAATTCCATTCGTCTCCCGATCGCAATTCTTATTCTTTTTTCCCGTTCATACAGCCACCACGACTCTCGACGACTCTCCGTCCTTGCTGTCACTCTCGCAGCTGTATATACTTCTTTGTACGGAGTACTGACGTATAAACTTGTTCTGCAACGCCGAGAGTTGCACTCTAGGCAGCATTGTGTAAGTTTCGTCTCAGCCACTTCCGCAGCTTCCGGCGCTTGCGATATACTGCCACTTTCGATGTACTATTATTATGTTCTCCCTTTCTCTCTCCTAGGCCATTGCTCATTATGCTACGTAATCTCCAAGGAAAATACGTATATAGACTAACCTAGATGATTCTAGACAGTGTTTTTGCCGCCCTCTGTACATTTTGTCCTTCTTTTCCCTTGCGTTCGACAATATACGTATAGAGTGAACTAGAGTATCAGAAGAGAAGAGCCGTCACAATGTGGATCATTTCATTTTGGATATTTCCGGTCATATCAGCATGCATGTGGATAGGTATGGCTCCGTCAACGGTTGAAAGTGTGGCAACATAGTAACGATGGCTAGCAATGCTACTTGCCATGTTGGGGAATTGGGCAGTAAAAGGTGCACCGATCTATTCTAGTATGGAAGAGGGACAGACAATTGCGTACGGTATTGTCTTCAGGTTTGCGACCGATCGAATACTAACCACGGGTTGAATAGGTACATCTCTGATATTGGTGCACAGGGTCTAAAACCCCTGTTCATCACTGGGAGTGTAATCACAGTTGTATTCCTGGATTTGGCGTTTGTTTCGGAACGGTGGCTGCGACACGCTGGCCAATTGGTGCCGAACAAAGGTCGGTTTGACAAAGCTTGCGCCATTCTTTCGATATTCTTCTCGATTGCGGGTGCCTTGGGGCTCATTCTGTTGTCAATCTTCGATACGTTGCGCCACCCGCACATGCACGATGGTTTCCTGGTCATGTTCTTGTAAGACAACGCGATCTATACCGGAGCTTGCACAAGGACAGAAATGAGTGCTAACATATTTTAGGGTTGGTTACATTTTAAGCGCGATCCTGATCTGCGCCGAGTACCTCCGCCTGGGCATTTTCTACCGCTCACAGCATCGAGTTCTATTTGCCAGCTTTGTTATCAAACTCACCTTCATCGTGGTTGAGATTGCCCTCGCGATTGCCTTTGGCGTTCTCGGCAGGCAAGGTCCAAGCAAAAGGAATGCGGCGGCTGTTTTGGAATGGGGTATGTGATAACAACATGGTAATATATACTATTTTGAAGCTTAGCCAGCTGACCACGGTCCGCAGTAATCGCCCTCATCTTCACATTCTACGTGCTTTCCTTCGTCGTTGACCTGTTGCCATCGGTGCGCACTCGCCGTCACGTTCCCCAAGGCGAGAAGCGGATCGTGCAGTCTGAAATGGAGAACGGTGTGAGCCAGCCGAATGCGACAATCGAGGAGCCGTTAACGACAGATTCAGCCGGGCCTAATATGGATTCTAACTATTACCGTGGCCAGCGCATGTAACGAATGGGCTTGCTTTTGATATTCTTGCTCTCTAGAGGTGATTGCATTTACGGTGCATTGGGGCCCTGTACTATATACCTATCTATATGCCTGTTACTTTAATACCCGTTAACGAATTGCACATGATCCAATCAAACCATTTCATCTATCATTAGAATTATCTACTATATATCCACATGGAGCTGCATCATATACAGTGCAACAACTAACGCCAAACACCAGAACAACGGAGTTCTCAAGCAATCAAAACCTCTCGAATCATCTCCAATTTCTCCTCCCTCACCCCCGCCGACCGCAAATACCCTTCGACACCCCCATACCTCTCCTCCAGATGCCTTCTAATCTCTGTCGTAAATCCATCGGGGCACTTCGTATACTCCTCGGACAACCCCAACTTCCGGATCTCCTTCATCCGCTCCTCAACCTCAACCACTAACTCTGGTTCGGAACGCACATAATCTGCTAACATAGCCTCATCACTCACAACGCCCGATAAAAGCAACAACATCAAAACAACAAGTCCCGTACGGTCCTTACCCTGGGTACAATGCACCAAAACTGGATACGTCCGATCCTCTCCCTCATTGCGCGAAGCCAAGAGGTCAAAGATCTCCCTCATCTCCACCGTGCTGCTATCTAGAGTATCTTGGCCTAACCCGATCAACCCTCTAGGTGACATAACATGTTCCCCGACGATGAGAACCGCATCGCTACGGTATCCGGACGCAGCGAGGGCAAGGACCTTCCTATTAGCTTCATTAGTTTCCATTCGCGCGTTCTTTCCATTTCCTTTGTCCATCATTCACCTCCCCGTCGATTTCCCAAAAAGGAACAAAAGAGGAGGGGGAGTAAAAATTACAGAAAATTCCACCAATCCAACCGCCAGAGCAATGACCATTCAAAAGCTTTCCCGGTTAAACTAATCAATTGCCGGCGGACACCGGGTAACCGAAACAGATGGTCGGTGTTGTTCGCGGCTGATGTAGAATAATCATCTGTTTCGGCATGAAGTTTGGCGGTTGCCATTTGATGTTCCGTTCTGAGAGAGGGATCATTAGCACAGTTGATGACAAGACCTGTTGAAATGGATAATATGATACCGATATGACATAACTATCATACGTCCGGAAGGGGGCGAAGACAGCACATGAGAGGGAAAAAAAAGATACATACGTAGACCTCAAATCAATAATAGTAGCTATATGAAGTTCATCCGTTAAACGCCGTTTATCTCTTTCCGAGGCATCATCTAGCTGAAATGTTTTTACACCCATCAATCACTTGGAATTGATTTCTATCGGAGGAATCAGGAAATAAGCGGGTTGGACTACCCTTGCACTGCGAAACAGAACACCTTCTTTCAAGACCCTGTGATACTTAGTCTTTAGTTCTATGGGAGCTGGATAATAGTGTACCCATGCTTTCTAACAATAAGTGATGGCATACTTCTTTCCCATGAGTCGGTTGATGGAGCGTCCGACATCGCGAAAGTTGATGATATTGTCGAATGGACGATCGGGGGAGTCCAGATCGATGCTGGAGCAGCGTGGATGACTGGCAATCATGGGGGCCTTTTGATATTATGAATAACTAGAAACAAGGGCACAGAATAACAATTCAGACACGATAGTAATACATGGCAGTAGCAAAGTAATGATGTTTTCTTTTTTTTTTCTTTTTTTTTTAAAAAAAAAAGAAAGAAAGAAAAAGAGAAAAAAGAAAACTAAAGAGATGGACTATGTCACTCCATTTATATGCAGGCGACGTGGATGAAGTTCATTTGGCATCCGGGCTTAAATTGAGCCGCCCGCCAAATGGCGGTGGAGAAGAGTGGAAAAATGATAACAACCACAATAATAATACTAATAATGAGAATTTTCCGTCTGTCTATAAAAATTACATAATCATTGTTTGATTTGAATTGATTTATATCAACATATATATATATACATTATCCCATGGAAAAATAGAACGTGAGAAACCGATCTCAAGTCATTAGTCACGAAAAAAAACTACATAAGAATCACACATACTCCTTACGGTCCGTCCAACCCGGCTGCAGATAACTCCAATCCTGATTGAAATTAACTCCACTGCGATATTTTGCATAGGCCTTCAGCTCCACCTGCTCTAGTCTCGCCCCCGCGTCCGTTAATGTCCACATGCTGATCGCTAATGAATTCTCTCCCCGATTGTTGATCACCCCCGGCGGGAATGGGTACAGGTTCTGTGGTCCAATATGCGGGAGATAGTGGCCAAACTGATACCCATTCATAAATGTCTGCACGACCGCCTCTGTGTTAGCCAGCGCTTGCAACTCGAGCCCAATGGGAACGTCCAATTTCTCATCCAAATCTAGTGTGAAGCTTGTAGTAGAGAATCGGACACTCCTTCCAAAGGACTGCTATCAAATGCGGACTCTGGGTCTTGGTATCCAGGCAGATGCCAGCCCATCCGCTCGCCGTAAATACGCCTTCGTTCATCGAGCCACGCACTGGGTTGATGTTCTTCTCTCAACCTGCATTTCCTTGGATGCGACATAAGTGTAAAATTGCCTCCGCTTAGTGTGGCCCTCATGATTCCCCGCGGATTTTTGAGTGCCCATTGACTTCTGACTATTCTGATTATGACCGGTATAGTCTGTAATAATTGTCAGGATGTTTTCGCGAGGCTTGAGAGATGGACAGTTAACTTGAGCACATCCCAAGTTGCGACATTGTCGGGGCCCCGGACAACCCTCCCACGTAAACACCGTTCAGCCACGCCGTCCATCCAGCGGCTGCGCCATATTGAACCGTGACATTAGCCTCCAGTAGCATTTTGTCCGTCGAATCGTCCACAGTAAATCTTGGTTCCCGTGTGATATCCATAGTTACCTGAGTCAAGCACCGAAAGGGAAAGCGGAGCGATCGAATTGACCAACTTCTGCCGGTTACAGATCGTCCACTTAGAGTCATCATGAGCCGGGTTAATTCAGGAAGTGTACCAAGCGCCCTCCAGGAGCTTAGCGAGGGAAGGGAGATCTCGATATCGTCCATTCCAGGGACAGAGCCGATCAGACTGCCGTAAATAAGCTCCCCGTTCCAGCGCACACTCGTCTCCCTTTCATCGCCTGTATACACTCTAAAAAGCCGTTAGTCGTGAGCGTATATAAAAAAGGCCTTACATTGGAATGTACTCTATCCAAGTCGAGTTAGAATTATCACTGGTGATATCCACGTTAAGTGTTGCGTATGTTAGGGAATAAT
Source organism: Aspergillus alliaceus (assembly GCF_009176365.1). NCBI lineage: Eukaryota > Fungi > Ascomycota > Eurotiomycetes > Eurotiales > Aspergillaceae > Aspergillus > Aspergillus alliaceus. The sequence goes on from NW_022474723.1 coordinate 103,929, forward strand.
CTTTGCCAATTTTGTAGTCTGTGACAATGATCTTGCTTTGGCGACCGTCGAGATATTTTTTCTGGAATGGTAATGGCTCCTGCTCGGGTCAGCTACGGCTGCAAGATGTCTTTTATATAAGGCACCGTACCAGCAGATGTGTTTACATCCAACGAGAAGGTCGTTAAATCTTGCGACGAGCTAGTGTTGTGAGGAACGACTTAGAATCCCCCATTCGTGTCCGGATTCCAAAGGACCCATGTTTAGATGCCATTATCATTGGTATAATTGGTACCGTTCCTTTCCAGTACGTTTTCAATAAGTCATCTGACACCCGAGTGAACAGTCCAAGTAGATTAGTCTATTTCAGGTTATCACGAATCTCTAGGTCTCGCGAAGACGAGAGCCTTAGTCATAAGAAGTGTAAACTACTGAAGCGGCGCTATGGCCCCAGTTTGTGCCTCCAAATGCCATGTAGTTATTCTGAAGTGTCACACGCGAGACAATATTATTCTTATAGTAGACGTCAGCAAACTCTGGAGAAAGCTCAGACGTACAAGTGTCATAGAATGAGCCCCCCAAAGGTTGAAACTAACCTCCAAACTCGGGCAGGTGCTCGGGTTGTGTATAAGAGTAGTTCTGGAACCATTGGTAATATGTACGAACCAAGTTAAACCTGTGTTCGGATTGGTGCATGAGAACCTCCTGGGATAGGAGCCAAGGCCGTACATGTTAACAGCTTCTCTGACGTTCTTATAGTCGACCAGCTTACCAAGCACATTCCTTTTTCATTGTGCCTGCTTGGGACGACTATCCTAGCCTCCTCAAATGCTTCCGCTATCTGCTCCATCTAGAAAACTTTAGTATTTTCGGGATCGTAGGCCGTTTTCTAGAGCTCATTTTCGTGTTGGTTTCATAATAACAGGGCCGCCGTAGGTGATTCGATTACTGCAATGATCTTGCCAATCTCCAGAAGAGATAGGGTGCGCCATATTGTTAGCACGTAGCCAATGTTTCTTCGACAGTCATACCCGAGATAGTATTAAATCCATTTGCGCGCAATTTCTGGAAAACATCCAACCACAACTCAGGGACGGAGTCTCTGGTAATGGATACACCAGAGAAGATAAAAAGACGTTTACCCTTGATGGACAGGGTGTATCCGTCCCATATTACGTCGGTGGTCCTTCCATTATCGATGCCTGACACAAATGGAGTCCGGAGAGAGAGCCAAATCAGATGAAGCTAAATAACCGCTTGTCCTCCTTGCCGGTCTTGCCTCTATCAAGTTTACCATTGTGACTGAGCGAGAAATGTCTGCTATAAAAGGTACCGTTCGGTCCTCGCACATTAATATCCCGGTTTGGAACAGGGATTGGTGGAAGATTTATCAATCTGGTTCTAGCTTCATGTATGGACTCTCCTTTCACTGGATTCAAAGAGGGGATCGCTACTAGTACTTACCCGATCTCATGGAAGAAAGGCAAGCCAAGTGAAGTGGATACAAAAATGTAGACATGATACAATCGTTGGTGAGGCAAATAGATTGAATTACATACTATGTAACAACGAAGACACTATTAGGTAATTATACTTTTCACCGGCTATATTCCAACCCGATTCATGAAGAAGCTCAGTGAATCCACGGACAAACTTGTAGCAGAAGTAGTCAAGGCATAATATCCTTTCATATGTATTGGAAGCCTTTCGAAACGCCTCACCTGGCCGTTCCTATAGTATACCCGACTCCGAAAAGTATGTAACCCACGCCGCAGTTAAGGGAAGCTGGGGGGGGGGGGGAGGAAATCAAGAAAAGAATCTGGAAACCGCAACAAGAACACAGAAACATTGAGAAACATTGAGATCAGGACAAATACATTATGACAAGTCCTCGGAGAACCGAGATTCACGACCAGTGCCGTCGCTTGTTCGCTTTCCAATTGCAGGCGGAGTGGGAAGTCCTTGCTCGGTAGCACTCTCACGTAGTTCGTCTCGGTCAGTGGTATGCGACGGCAATTCATCTGCAGCAGTATGTTCGACGGGTGCAGATCCTCCTTCGGTTTCCTTACCATAATCTGTAACTCCGTTCGTCTTAGTATCTTGCGAGTTTCTCGAGACCATCTGGGAAAGCCTGAACTTTAGACGAGATCGTTTATCGCCATTATGCTCAGATGTCTCCCTGGTCCCTTGCTGAGCCACCTGGCCTTCAGATCCCACCCCCTCCAGAGTGCCTTCATGCACGGAGTTTCTCTGCATTACTTGTAGATCATCTGCTGTAACAGGATTGGACCTGAGAGGAGCTCCGCGTTCGTCATCATCAGTTACCTCGTCTGCTTCAGCTGTCTCGGCTGGCTCATTTGGTCCTTCTGCTGCCCGAATTGTCTCTTCCGCCATTTCTGCAGGCGCCTCTTGATCGGCCCCCGCTACCTTCGGGGCCTCGCCAGTACCTGAATTGGGACGACGGCTACCTAATTTACTAAACCACGTTTTGAGTTTTGATTCTGTTCTCGTGATAGGCTCCATAGGGCTTGAATCTACCACTGCACCTGAAGCCGTAGCTTTATTGCCTGCCTCGGCGGTCTGTGGCTGCCCCGTTTCTTGCGGCGCACTTTCTGCAGGTGCCTCAGCAGCGCCTTTCAGTCTTTCAGTGGCCTTGGTTGGGGAGGGCGTCCCTAAGGTGGGCTCATTATCCTGGGTCCTCTTAGACTTCCTCCACAGCCGAGTCCTTTCTCCTTTGCCTTTTAACTCTTGTTTCATAGAAGCTATAAAATGTTAGCAATGTCATATAGTCAGGATGAGACGAAACCAAGGAATACTAACCTTTTTGCCGCTTCTCCTCAGCCAAAAGGTCAGCCTCTCGTTGACGTGCTACGATTTCGCGACGCTGAATTTCTTCTGCATCCAGGCGCCGCTCTAGCTCTTTAGCTCTTTCGGTCTCGGCACGATCAGTGATTTCGTCGAATGTTGGCTGGAGCCTGGAGCGGGCAAGAGCCTCTACGTCGGACATGTTAACAAATTTTTGAGCTCCAAGATTGACTCTCTCGCCTGAGGCATATTGCGTGTCAGTATCTTGTATATCCTTTTGCGCACGAGCTAGCGCCGCCTCTTCCCACTCCTTCTGGAGTGAAGGAGGGGCTCGCCCGGTTTCAGCGCAGACACGCATTTCCATGTCCTGCAATACTGCATCGACATTCTTCTTTGCGGCGACCATCAAAAGGGCGCGATCTTTCTCTCTTTGTTCATCCACCGCATCAAGCTTCGTTCGAAGACTAGTCATCTGATGCCTGATTTCTCTAGACCGCTCTACGTCAAATTCAGATGCGTCAGAGTCCAGGGACAATCTCCTTCTGCGAGTGGGCAGACTGGACCGTGTAGTTTGCGGCTCAATTCCGTAATATTCCCGATATACTGCGGTGTCGTCCTGCATACTGGCCAGCTTCTGTGCAGCAAGCTTTTGAGCGGTCTCTTGCAGACTCACTGCCCGTTGAATGGCCCCTGCTTCTGGTCTACTCGCAGATCGTTTTTGACGCACACGTCCATGGTTTGTCTGGGTAACAGGAGCGGAAGGATAGAATTGTTCGGGCTCTGTAGCTTCTGCAAGGCTGTACATGTCCCGCGCCATCGACACAGCGGCTGCTTGCAGCACACTCTTCCTTCTCTGGTCTTCTATCTCCTGAGCCACAGGGGGAGACGCAGTAAAGAGCTGAGGGTTGATATTCGTGAGGTGCTGGATCCTGCTAGCCTCCATCGCATTGTCAAGGTCTTTGAATTGACCAGCAGCTGAATTCGCGTAAGGTGCTTTAGAAGGTGCGGATTCAGCTCGCTTCCTGGTGCTATACAGAGCGCCCCTAGCAGCACTGACAGCTTTCTCTCTTTCGGTGATTTCGCGGCGCGCCTCTGACGTTAAGTCGGCCACGGAGATTTCTGTGCTTGGAGGGACATTCGAGATTGAATTACGGTCCCTGCGCGTGGAGGCTCCAGCTCTGTATCCCCCATGGCTCGAAACATCGGACCGAAGATCTTGGACATAAAATGCTGCCGCAGCCTGCTTCTCGGCCTCAAGCTGCCTACTCTTCGCGTGCGCTAGAGCAGCCACTGCCGACGCATGGCTGAAACCCGGACGCGATCCTGGCACTTTCAGATCTACAAATCGTCAACGTCATATGACCTTATACATCTATTGTTTGTAGAAGCCGATGAGCTACACTCACTCGACAGATCAGTCTCGATCGCTGATGGTTCACGAGCCGATAGTCTTCGCTCGGGGTGCGTCACGTAAAGGGCAGCCGTCGCGGCTATCCGCAGACCTGTTAGCCCAAAAGCCCTTTTGCGGAGAGGATAAGGGAAATACAGAGCTGCCCGAAAGACTCTCACCTTGATCCGCTAGTCGGGTTGACCGGGAGCGCGGAATACGCTGAATTGGGGGCTGTTCAATGGTTGCCATGATAAGATAACGTCCGCAGCGTGTTGCAGAAAGCAAGGGACTGTAACGAAGACAGGCATTCCCGAGACAACTAGAGAGAAAAGTGAAGACAGGGCAGCAGCGACGAGAAAAGGACGAGCGATTGGGCGGAACTGACGGGATCGACTTGAGGAAGGAGTCCCCGGAAGCTTGACGAGAGTATAATATCGTCAGTGACGTAGTCGGTTGCAGAGACCGACCCACTGGATGCTACCTGATCACCCACTAGATTGAAGAAATGGCTTGGCGATCGTAAGGCTGAGGAAGATGGTTCTTAGGTCACTGAAGTCATGACGTCGACTGACAGCTTCGAGGAAGGTTACATCCCGTGATTGATTTAATGATTTCATCCCAGTATACATTCTCCGTTTTCGTCCAGTACTGGCAGCCCCATCACATGACCCTCCCCCACCTCTTTTGGTAGAGTTTTGTTTAGGCTTTGCCATTTTGTACCAAGTAGTGACTTGTTCCTTGAACTTGTGGTCTTCCCCCTACGACAGGCCCCCTAGGGCCTAGACCCTCTCCACCTAATATAGTATGTATGTAGTAGTAGTATTCCACAAACCGGATACCTCAGTTCTATCCATGGATGGTTACCTATAGGACAAGAAAAGAAAATGTCGTTACGAATATAGATGCAACGGGGCGATCCCTTGTTCTTTGGAAAGTCTACGATTAACAGGAGACGCCGAGAATTAATAGTCTTTATTTGTCTACCTAAATCAATATGCCCAACGCGTAATATCACCATAGGTGTAGAATCTTCAGGAGGTCATGACGCGTAAAGAAGGAGCGGTTTCGCTTGCCGAGGATATCTAATAACCCAAGTTAGCCCACTGTCTATATATTCACTAAGTTAAGATATCTTACACATAGGGATGCTCAAGGCGCAAATTCCCACCTGAATACTAGATATGGCCATGAACGCTGGCTTAACACCGTTTGAGACTATCCAGTCATAAGCGAAAAATGTCAGTATAAAACTGAATATGTTCTTGAATATCAACATGCATGTGAACGATTCTATCACAATTTGACCTATAGAAGTCAGCGTGGGAGCCGAACTCAATTACAGGGGGAAAAAAAAATCTCACGGTGTGCATCGACAATATATAACGCACTGGCAACAGCACCCATGACCATCCCTATAATGACTAGAGTGAAGAACACGTCGACCACAAGCCAACCGTACTTCCCTACGTCTTGGGCCACTATACCGAACCCGTAGAGCCCAGCCCCGCTGAATATCAATTGAAAGATAACAAGGAGGATACGGAATTCGGGCTCATATCTTCCTTTGTTAAGCTTAATCATAATCTTGTTCATGGAGTCGGAGAGCAGGCCCGAGAGTATCAGGCCTAAAATTGAGCCGATAAAAGCCCCTGTATATAAGTACCCGGTTTGAACTTCGTTGAACCACAAGGGAGGCCCTAAGAAGATGGCAGCCAGTACAACACCAATGAACACTGTCCATCCGATAACTACCCCTTGGATTAAGCAGGCCTGTGATAGTCAGGGCTTGATTCCAAGAGATCATAGTGACAACTTACCCAGAGAATTGCAGGGTGAAAAAAAAGGGGAAATGGTCTGAAAAGAAGCTTCAAGAAGCCCTCGTCCGTCTTGCGGCCATTGAAGGGCTTCAAGGTTTGAGTGTATGACACTTTCGCAGGTACCACCGTGTTGAGATGGGTGTCTCGCTCTTGTTGTCTAGCTTGCGACTCACTAGGACTCTGTTTCTCCCCGGATATGCGGCCAGCTTCGGATTCTGGAAACTTATTAGGTTGTGATTGTGAGTGTATCCTATTCTCGTTTGTTTGGTCTGCAGACTGCCCGAAGTCATTGTTCAAATAAGCTGAACGCCTGAAAGCTGTCTCAGGAACCAAGAAGAAAGTCAGAGGCAATGACGCCGCAGCAAAGATAGCCAGTAAGTAGAATGTCCATTCCCACCCAAGGGAATGAGTAATTTTACCGGCTAAAACTGGTGTGAGGAAGGCCGCCCCGAAGAGAGCAACGTTAGATAGAGCCATCCTTTTTCCGCGTTCCTACGATGTAGGTTAGAAATGGATATAAAACCATTTGCAGTATTTCCCAGACTTACGTGGACATAGTATAGGTCACCAACACAAGCGTTGACCAATGCCTCAAAGGGCGCTAGAGCAACCCCTTGAAAGATGCGAGCCCATAGCAGACTTGCATAATTGTTGGCGCTTCCACCTGCCCAGCCACAGCTCACCACCATTAAAATGTGCCCCAGAAGAAACAAATGTCGCTTACCCCATACCCGCGCTGTTGGGACGATCAAGATACCGGCGACACCTACACCGCAGAGGTGATAGCCGGTGAGAAGTGCAACAGAAGTGAAACTTTTTCTATAGCGAAGAGCAATAGTCACAGTGTTAGCAGCCATAAGAGAGCTCGTGGTTGCACAAAGAACTGCAACGAAGGAAAGGGCCAGAAGTGTAATGTCGCGCTTCCATAGTGGCCAGTTCTGTTCAGTATCATATTGTCAACTACCGTGTAATTGAATAGTAGTGTGCCGCAGAGGTTCTGACGTACTAAGGGATCATTGGGGTCATCGCTCGGTTGAGGGACCAAAAGAATAGGGAGCGTGCCCGAGCGGTCGTATTTCAGGCTAGATTCGACAATGGCTTGCTCATTAGAGTGTTCCGTGTCAAGGAGATCGGAGGTGCCTAAATCCAGGGATCTTGAGTATATACAGTGAATATCGGAATACCACTCGACACTTACCAGGAACATGGGCAAGTACAGTATCCTCTAACACGCCTAGCCCCATGGTCTGTCTCGCCGTGAGGGGATGTTCGAGACAATCAATGCTCGGGTTAGATTGGACGGGGAATTTCTCAAGGACTAAGCCGGGCGTTGATAATTTTGAACAGAAGATGCAAGGAACTTTACAGTTGGTGGGTGCTTTTTTTGCTAGAAGAGGGACACGCCAAAGTCTGCCACTAAACTGTGATGTCAACACAAGGATTAATTTGTTCAGAAGCTTCCATACTACCCCACTGGTTCACAACTTTCCACATCAACTAACAAAATAGAGAAGCGGAGACGCAATAGGGAGAGCCTTAGATTAATTAATTATTCTGCAAGGGCCAGCCCACAGAGGATGAAATTTGGTCGGAGGTCTAATAGGATCATTATTACGAGTATACTTTTCGTTTTTTGCATACCGCCGAGCGGAGACGCATCCTGTGATCAGTGATTGTCCCGTGTTTTGTCCAACCCCCCATTAAACATAGTAAAGTTGCTATTTTTCGTCCTCTGTTATTTCACCTACATTATTTTCATTCAAATTAATCAATTCTTAGCCTTCATGTTGACGATAAGGTGGTATGAGCTGCCACACTCCGCTCTCAATCCTGTATAAATATCAAGGTATTCGATCACTTGAAAGACCTTTAGTCTTGGGTAGTGACCATCCTTTCACACTATTTAAAGATCTGCACCCTAATACGAGATACCATCTAAGGTAGTCCAATACAGGTAGCAAGCAAGCCCCGGTGAATGAGACGTGAGGGGGAGACATGATTCTCTGGTCAACCCAGGGCCCTGCCAAGATCATCAAAGCGAACTCCTGTGGAGAAGCAGAGAGTTACCCCACGAATCAGACTGAGTAAACCGGGGAGGATATCTGGGGATGGAGCTTATGCAGACCGAAAAAGAGGAATTTGCGGGTGCGCTAGGGATGCACTACTGGTGTTTGTCCTACCTTAAGAGCGCAATTCTATTGGTGACTGCACATACACAACTTCATTCCGTACTACAGTACTTTCTAGTGGGTATCTACTTACAATTACTAAAATAACCGGACACCTACCTATACCTACCCAAAGATTAGGTATTCTGTAACCCTTCGTAAATATGTACATACCTACTTGTACAGCCATCGGAGTAAATCCTGAAGTACATACTCCGTAATATACAGCAACGCCATATTGTTAGGTACCCATTTCAATTTTCCGTCCCATTGATCAATCATGATCTATGCAATATGCACGGTTCAGTTACATCTGAATCATTGATATCAAGAGACTCTAGAACAGCTTATTCGCTGTAAAGCCGCTCAACATTACCTGAATAGAAGTGGATCTTATAAGAATGTAGGTAAGGAAGTAATTCTCTAGTGAAACACCTTACACCTGTACTTTCTGATCCTCATATGGAAGGTTTAGCCTAACCTTATACACTTAGCCCAATGTAGTCAGTTACTCTTACTGTAGTAGAAGCGGGGAAACGGCGTTATTACCCTTTATCTCTGCTTTTCAATTATTTGTCCAAACCTTGAGTTCTTGATCTCAGGTGTCTCCTATCATCATCCTTCTCAACACACCCCCTCCTTTTACTTTTCTTGAAACCTCTCCTGCATCATTTGACCCAGAAAAATCCATTCGCAAAAGGATAACTTCATTTCCATCGGACCTTCCAGAGTTTAGGGCGTCAACATGAAACTGCACTATATCTCTCTCATGCTCACAGCCTGCCTGAGCACGGTTGTTGCTCAAGGCTTGGAGGGTCTTCCTGACTGCGCGGTATGTATCTCTATATCAAATGGTTTGACCACTTTCCCTCAATAAGCCTGGTTTCTTGACGATCGTCTACTAATAGAACAATAACAGAAAGATTGTGCTACTGGTTCCATTCCCAAGCAGTGCCAGGCTATTGATATTGCTTGTATTTGTGCAGACAAGAGCTTCATCAACAATATTTCCTGCTGTGTCGCCAATAAGTGCTCGAAGGACCAACAAGATGGTATGTTATAACTTGCACTCTTTTCCTCGACATTCTAAGTTCTACGCAGAATCAAAGGCAGGAAAGCAACTTTCTTTTGCTAACCTGGGTTCCCATAGCTGTGATTAAATTTGCAAACCAGATCTGCGGCGGTGCCGGTGTAAACGATCTTCCCAAGAGTGCTAGCTGTGCTAGTGGAAGCTCGAGTGCTACTGAAACCCCCCCCCGCTCTTCTGCCTCTAATAAGTCGTCGGTTACTTCGACAGGTACAGATACGAGTGCATCAGTCACGACTACCTCGGGTTCTTCTGGCAGCTCTTCATCACCAGTCAGTTCCCAATCTGACAACAATACCAAGGCCTCGTCTACAACAGCTCCGTCGCCTACTACTAGTACTGGCAGAGCCGCTCTTGTCCAAGGCAAGGATACCAGCCTCCTTGCCGCTATTGGTGCGGCGGTTTTCGCATTGTTTGTGTAAAGAAGTGAGGCTTGCAGCCCATTTCTTGAGTGGAGAGTTTTTGTGGAGTTAACCCGACTACTTGATGGAAAGTCGAGGAAGTAGAGCAGGCGACCACATGTCTAGAATCAAGCCTATTGGGCAAGAACTTGTCTTATTTTTTTCAATAAGCCCACTAGGTCAATATTCTAGTTATCTTAAACGTCCACTCGAAGAATGCATTGGCGGGATGAAAGGGGAATATGCATGCTACTTAAGATTGTTTAGTTTCCCTTGTAGCAGCGAGTCCATCTTAAAGGGTATCGCACCCGTTCGCGTGGTCAAAGGAGTGAGTCTATGATGCTTGTTGATCTTGTTCTGCAAATCGAACTGCGATCTCCTGTCGTTCTTCGCGAAGGGTAAGGAAAATCTACAGAATCCGGTTATCCATGAAAATCAAACAATGTGTTCAATAGACCATAAAAACTTACCCAAAGCCAGAACATCATTTCCATAAATCCATAAGTGAAGATCACCCTGTTCTTTAACTGATCTAACCCAGAAGAGTGTTCTTGTCCAGCTCCATACCCACCAACTGTATCTCCGGCATCCATACCCCAAGCCGACGGCTTACTCTGGTATATGAAAAACGACACAGCGAAGAAAAGACAAAAGCGAGATGCAGAGAGCAATGTCCAGATTTCCGAGTAGAGCGCGGCGAGACGTCCTAGGAATGGATTCGTTCGCATAGCTCCAGCGATAGACGTGGGAGCCGCGGACCGAGCGATTTCTGCCATTGCAATGATTTCATTGATGCGAGGGACCTTGGTGACAAGGATAAGATCGACGAGAGCATCGGCAATGAGGAGGATACCGCATAGCGCGAAGGGCGATTGAGGACGTGAAAGGGATGGAGCAGTATCCTGTATGGAGTGAATGACTTGTCAACCTTCAACACGGGGCGTAACTGAGGATATGAAGACATACTAGTTGCAACGTCTCTCCTAGCATAAAAACTACATCCGAATTCGTGATGACTTCTGGTGACCTTGTGAGATAGATTGCGAGAATAAAGAGAAATAAGGCGTGTGCCTGGATCAGCGTTTTGGATGACAATAAACCCATCTTGATTGAATTTCGGGACACGGAGAAATGGGGTTGAGAATAGGACAGAGCGCTGGAGATGATATCGTTAGTATTGCTGTCTGAATATCACCTCCATATGTTCATGTAATTATCGAGTCGAGACCTATAGAACTGCCATTTAATTTAATTGGTGAAATTGTTTTTCTTCGCGTTTCTCTCTCCCTTTAAGACATGTGGGGTTAAAGTGGGCGGCGGGAGCTATTAACTCCGATAGCGTCCGCTGTCCACCAAATGAGAAAATGAGTTTAAAATATGACTTATGGCATGATAACCTGACAGAAGAACCCAGATAATACACTGTTCGCAGCTCTTAGTTCAACTGCGCAAGCTGTATGGCCTGTGCTTTGGATTATAGTCTACCTCGTCGACGCCGAAACTATGACCGGAGCCGTTTTCGACAAACAGCGTCATATCAAGTATTTCCTACGATGCCTTAAGACATTTTTGCCCGACCTATATACCTCCAATGACTCTAATCGCATACTCCTCGCCTACTTCACTGTTGCAGGCTTAGACATTTTAGGCGAATTACATAACCGGACAACTGCTGAAGAGCGGCAAGGGTATATCGAGTGGATCTATCACTGCCAGATCCCTTCGGGAGGCTTTCGCGGATTTACTGGAACCGACTTCGGGCGAGACCGGCGAACACCGGAAAATGAAGCTTGGGATCCGGCCAATGTTCCGTCGACATTCTTTGCATTAGTGATACTACTGACTCTGGGTGACGATCTATCACGGGTGAGGCGGGCCGAGTGTCTACGATGGCTCTCTAGAATGCAGCGCGAAAATGGAAGTTTTGGCGAAGTCCTCGGCTCAGGTGGGAGGATTGAAGGCGGTGGTGATCTAAGATTCTGCTGTTTTGGTGCTGGTACGCGATATATATTAAGAGGGAAGTGTGTAGGTGGTCTCGAGGGTATTAGGGACATAGATGTGAACAAGTTGGTGGCGTTCATTGAGGCTTGTCAAGTGAGAAAAGCTCCTCTCATTCTCTATCCCAAAGTATACGATGATTTGGCTAAGAAACTATTCCAGGCATACGACGGTGGTATAGGGGAGGGACCCTTCTGCGAATCCCATTGTAGGTTTAGTTTTCTGTTCTCTATCACACAGCGCCAATCCTGGAGGCATACGGCATCTAACTCTTGAGTCGCAGCTGGTCACACTTATTGCGCTATCGGTGCTCTTACGTTCTTGGACCGTCTCTCGAAGAAGCATAAACCGATAGCGCTGCTTTCTCCAGGAGCAGGCCCTTTCGAGTCCCTGGTTAGGTGGCTTGTTGCACGACAAACGTCTGAGCTCGGCGACGATGAGGAAGAATCTGACGAGGAAGACAGCCACAACACAGATGGAGTCACGAATTTATCGGCGACTATTGAGGAACTCAATTTAGACGCGAAGGCCGACCAGCTCCCTGTTATACAGCCGGCAACAGAAGATTCGTTGCGATGGGCAGGGTTCAATGGACGGTGTAATAAGTACGCCGATACTTGCTATTCTTTCTGGAATTCTGCGTCATTGGATGTAAGAGACTCGGTCTTCACACATAGAGTGTGTATCAAGCTAAAATTAAAGGAACAGATGATGGGTAGACTAGTTCTGGTGGATGCAACTCGAAACCGGCACTACCTCTTAGAAAAGACACAACATATTGTTGGTGGATTCGGCAAAGGCGTGGGAGAGCCACCAGGTAAGACGAGCTTGTTTAAAATTCCCTGTCCTTTTTTTTTGTATTTCATTTTTGTGCCATTTGACTAATCAGTACGCACAGATCTACTGCATTCTTATTTTGGACTGGTATCGCTCGCATTTCAGGAAGAGCCGGGGCTAGAGAGCGTCGATCCAGCACTTTGTTCAAGCTATCGTGTAGTTCGTCATTTGCATTCCCTTCCCTGGTGGCAGGAGAAGAACGACTGAGGATGGTTAGCCATCAAGTCGCAGTTCGACAGTGTAAACAAACAACTTGGGATAAGTATGCCCCAGCCTTGGTTATGAGATTCAATATTTGCCGTGAACATGGCTATAGTAATGCTATGCAACCATCATATGACCAATGTTATTACCAGGTAGATACATTTACTTTGCTTCAATTCCAAGGGAGAAGCGTATTGGGCTCCATAATTAAAATGAAACATCCCTCGGTAAGCTCAACAGGGACATGGTGAAAGGCACTAGGGACAACTAGTGAGGTATGTCATAATTAAATTTATGTGATTCAGGGGGTAGATAATCCATCCCACCGGAATAAAACGATATACTTAAAAAATAAAAAGAAAGGAATACAAGGGAAAGGAAAACAAAAAAAAAAGAAAAAGAAAAAGGGGAAAGCATTGGTGGTTTCTTCCTCTTCTTCCTCTTCATTTGTTGTTGTTTTTTATTTGGGATCGCAATTAGGTCTGACAAGATCCCTCGCATAAAAAGCTGAGAGGGAGAGAGAAACTAAACTAAACTAAAATAAATAGAATAGAATACTAGTAACGGGATTGATTCCCAGGCCATGACGAATTAAGAGCCATTTATGTTTTCCAATGACAAGAAACGGTCCACGTTTTCACCACAGCTAATCTAATACTAGTAACATCATGAATGGAAACTCCTAACTCAACTCAAACTAACTTCAACGAGCCAATTAATGGCTTATGCAATGCCCTGTTGGCTGTTGTCAAAGCCTTCCTTACTCCAATCCCATACCAATTGTCCTCTCCTGTCACACTCATTACACGCACAAACCCCATCCATGCTTGCTTGTTTGACGGTTAACCCATTGGAGGTTTACTTGGCTTGCTCTCTCGGGCTTCCCTCCCGCTCCTTTTGTTTCTTGTCGTCTCCTTAAAAAAGTCAGTTATTTTATCTTTGCGGTATGTTTACTTTATTTTTATTTTAATTTTTTTTCCCTCTTTCACTCTCTCCCCCTCCCTTTCCCTCACTGATGTTCTAAAGTACTAAGACTAGCACCATTACTTCTTCTAAATTTTCTTTTCCCTACCATATGCAAATTATATCAAACTGACATTGTATTATTCTTCCCTAGTCGATCATCTCTCCCCCGGCTTTCCGGCTCGACCCCTTCTCGACCCGTTTTGATATTGCGGTCCACTCCACGGCTCCCACCAACTACGTCGTCTTCCGTTCTCTCTCTCTCTAACTCGAGGATAAGCTCAATTATCTTTTTAATTTTCACCGTGTAATATTATAAACTCTCGTTTGAGACACTCCTCGACTTTCGAGCTACATCAAGTGGTTAACTCTTCGATTGACTTACTGCTTTTCATATTACGCTGCAGCCTACGTCTCGACCCCCTCTGCTCAGACAATCGGTCGCCCTTTGCTAGATCCTTTGAATGGCAGTCGCACACGATTCGCGACTGTCCGGATATACTATACGGAACTTTAGGAAGCGCATAATTCATCTCCGCGGGTTATTCTAGAACAGGTGGAGTTTATCTTGACACATGCCGCCTCCCAGGACGAGAGCGGAGGTTCAAGCTCAGAAACAAAAGGAGAAGGTTCGTTGCTTCCTGTTTACCGGATCAATAGCACCACTGCAGTTATGCGCCTTTTCCACTTCAAATTTGGAATTCTTGTCATGCTATCTAGAGATTGTTTACTATCGGTCCCACCGCTTCCGTCTTTTTTTTCTTCGAGGCTTGGCTAACTGGGAATTTGCGCTACAGCTCGCCCAGTCCTACCATGAATTGCTGGAGTAAGCGCCTCTCTTCCCGCGATCTTTCCAACCCCCGATGAGATCCATAATCTTCTAACCATTTCATCTCTATCAGGGAGTTCTCGTCCAAGGATCTTCGGAGTGTAGGGAACTATACCCTAGGAAGGCTAATCGGGAAAGGCTCCTTTGGCAAGGTGTACCTTGCGTCCCATAAGCTCACTAATGGATCCAAGGTATGAATGCACGGCAAACTTAATACTTCTATAGGTGTATCATCTGATAACCGGGGGATAGGTTGTGCTTAAGTCCTCAAGCAGGGAAGACACAAATCTGCCGCGCGAGATCCATCACCACCGCCAGTTTCTACATCCGCACATTGCCCGCCTCTATGAAGTTATCGTGACGGAAAGGCTGGTTTGGTTGGTGCTCGAATATTGTCCAGGTATGGGGCGTATACCAGTGCGTTTCCGCCCTGTGCTAATATACGTAATCAGGCGACGAACTGTATAATTACCTTCTTCATCATGGTCCACTACCTGTCGACAAAGTCAAGAGGATCTTCTCACAGCTTGTCGGTGCCGTTGCCTATGTCCACAGCAAATCCTGTGTCCACCGGGATTTAAAACTAGAGAATATTCTACTCGATAAGCATGAGAATGTCAAGCTCTGCGATTTTGGGTTCACTCGAGAGTACGAAGGCAAAGCAAGTTACCTGCAGACATTCTGTGGCACGATATGTTATAGTGCTCCGGAAATGTTGAAGGGTGAGAAGTATGCAGGGGAAAAGGTTGATGTGTGGAGCTTGGGCATCATTTTATATGCTCTTCTCGCTGGAGAGCTCCCTTTTGATGAGGATGATGACCAAGTCACTAAGGCACGAATCCTCACAGAGGATCCTGTCTATAATGACAAATTCCCAGATGATGCAAAGATACTCATAAATTCTTTATTATCGAAGCGACCGCTAATCCGCCCGAGCCTAGATGAAATTTTGGCGCATCCGTTTCTCGCAGAAAATGCTCCAGAACAACTAGCGATTTTGAAAATCCCGCGACCTGCTCCTTTCACTACACCTCTAGAGAAGACAACCTTACAACGTATGAAAAGTGCCGGTGTTAATATCGATGAGGTGGTTGACAGCGTCCTCGCTCAGCGATGCGACCCTCTTGCCGGGTGGTGGGCGTTGTTGATAGAAAAGGAGCAACGGAAGGAGCAAAAGCGAGAGCGTAAGCGACGGGAACGAGAAGCTGAGGCGAAGAATATTCGTCGTCTGAGTGCGGCCAGCAGCCGGCTAGAGAAAATTTCAGCGGCTCTTGTCGAGGTTGATGAGGAGGGGCACGCCTCTCCGAATGCGCCTCTACAAGAGCGTGGGCGCAGAGATCGGCGGAGCTTACCTTCGCAGCTCGCCGTCCCTGAACTGCCTAGCCTACCGGAGCCAGTTCCTGTACAGTCACCAGCTTCTAGTACTCCACCTCCCCCCGTTGACAAAGACTCTGTTCGGTCTGCTAGTTCTACCCGACGCCGGCCATTACCACCTCCCAAAGACAGGAAGCGCTCAAGCAGGCCAAGTACGTTGCATGTAAGTGCGTCCCAGCCTGAGTTAACCCAGCACAATGGGATCTTCAGACGTCGCACTGGACGCCGCCAGTATCCGATACTCAGTCAACTAGCATCCCTTAAACATTGGTTCGTCGAGTCAGCGAAGAGAGCCAAGTCTCCCCATGGCAAAGCAGCTGGCGCTCAAGGCGCCCATCGCAAGTTTCTCTCGGAAAAGCTGAGTCCTTCGAAGGGACAGGATGCTGGGAAAAAGTCCGCACAGCCTCCTTCGACCGTTGCTGCGACGGGAGAAATATCGACGCCTACGCAAATAAAGCGCACATCCAACGCTAGCAGTCTAGCCCGAAGTAGCGCATCTTATCCTAACCATCGCCACTCTTATCCTCGTCAGGCTCGGCCTGTAAGCACCAATGCAAGTCACCGAAACTCCTTGTCTCCCTCTCCCATCACGCCCAGGGGTTCCTACAGGCGATCTTCTGCGGGTTTGCGAGGCCGCAAGTCTACCTCCTCTTCAATTTCCTCCATCCGCAGCATACACCACACACACACGCATTCGAAGGCTTCGTCTGTCTCGTCGAACAGCATCGGCTCAACATCAACACCAACAGCTCGGGCCTCAAGATCCCCCCATTCCTCCGTCAAAGTACTTCCCACTACGCCGAGTGCCTCGTCCCGTTTTCCTAGTAATATCCGCTTAGTTCGAGGCACAAATACTGGCTTCCACGAGGCGAATGAGCCTAATGGCAGGATGACTTCCTTATTCAATGAGTCAGCGCCCGCACCTTTGTTGTATTCGCCGTCGTCGAGTCTTGTATTCGCACGCCGCAAGAAATCTGCGTTCAAGGGCCCCATGGTTCACACTGCAAATCTTATGGTCTCTGGTGGCATGTCTGCCCCGGAGTTTCCCCGTAGTGGCGTTAGCACCGGGGAGACTTCCTCCAGCGCCGCTCGACCTGTGGCACGAAAGAGCCAAATCATAGAGGAAGACATAGAGGAAGATGAGGATATAGAAGAAGTTGACGCATTTACGGGCACAGAAGAGGAGCCTGGATCGCCGACTGAAATAAAGACAGACGAACACTCAGGGTTGGAGTATACTGGTGACTTATCTGGACGAAACTGCAGGCCAGTTCTTGCCCCTGCTCCTGATCTTGACACTAGCCCATTGCGTCCCCCGCGTTCATCCTCACTTAAATCATCACAGCTGGAGGCAGCAGCTGGCAGTTCCCCGAGATCAGTACGTTCCGGCAAGAGAACCGTGACTTAATAATGAAGAATCACTCCTTTCATTATGTCGGTTGGCATTTTCGGTTTCTTTCATGTTTTACATAATTTACCTTATACCCCTGCGGCTATGCGGCGCTAGTTTCTTTGCTTGGGCATCTCTGGTCTGGGTAAAAGGTGATGGATTTGAATGCTTTCTTCTTTACACACCGTCTCTCTTTGCCTCTCCTTTTTGACATTGAAAATTTTTCTTTGTTTTTGCCATACCTCTCTTTACCTTCCCCTCCAGGGTTTCCTTCCCATAATCTTGACGTTATTTCGCTATTAGAAGCGCGCCCATCCCTTAACATTGCCATCTCCTTTCTATGTACCTTATTTATTTCTTGTCTTCTCCCATCAGCTTCCGTTTATTATCTGCTGAGTTTAATCTGCTAGTCCTATTAGGACTGGCGTGTTTTGAGATATCCCCTATTACACACGCTTTGATATTTTTACTCATGTCGCGGTCTCATAATAACGTGCCCCGAGGCTGGATCTTGGCTGGCATGGGAAATGATATCCATCCAGTGATCAATGCTTTCTTCATTGCTTGAATAGATTTGCCGTTCTTTGTTGACTTCATGCTTCACTCCAGTGTACATGTTCGCATATAAATAGAGTAGACGTCACCCCTTCTTACTCCTACTGAAAATTTACTGTTTCCATAGAAATACGAATAGAGATCGATAATCTACTTGTGTGAATTTATGATATACAATCATAGAGGCACGGAATGGACACAAACTGGGCCATCTACAATCAGAGTAAACAGGGGAAATGGTTCCAGTAGTGTCTTGACTCCTACTTCATGGATCCTGACATGTCTGAAAGGTTTCATTTAATTCCAAGCATGGCATAAACATCTCTTTCTACATCACCCTACAATATCAACCTTTCTCGAATTCTCATTCACACCTACCTCAACATCCTTATCCTTAGAAGTATCATCATCCGCGCGAAGTCCAATCTCACTCTCTCCAACCTTGTCGACCGTGTCACGGTACCCAGGGACAAAGTTCACCGCCACGGCGTACGTCCACGCAACGACCATGAACATTGTCGGCACAATCATGGCAAAGCCAGTGTTATCCCGCATATCGGC
Organism: Aspergillus alliaceus; assembly: GCF_009176365.1. Taxonomy (NCBI): domain Eukaryota; kingdom Fungi; phylum Ascomycota; class Eurotiomycetes; order Eurotiales; family Aspergillaceae; genus Aspergillus; species Aspergillus alliaceus. The sequence continues at coordinate 122,287 of NW_022474723.1, forward strand.
TACATGGCCTAGGATCGGGGGTACGACGGCACCACCACTAACACCGGCGACGATGAAGCCGGAACCGCGCTTATAATGCCGACCCAGACCACGGATACCCAGGGCGACGATGGTGGGGAAGCAGACAGATTCAAAGAACAGAGTGAGGAAGAGCATTGCTTTGCATTTTTATTCCTATTAGCCCCGCTTTGGCAAATACAGCGTTTAGCAATGACACTAGGTTACTACGTACCTAAGCCAGCCTGATATCCTTGTGTTGTGGACGCTGCTATGAATGCCACGGTACAGGAGAGATAGATCAGGAATACCCAACGTGCCTTTACAAATTTCATGAAAAAGGCGCCTATGAAACGACCAACGGCAAAGCCTCCTTGGGCACCGGCCAAGTACTTGGAACCGGTAGCACTATTGGTGCCGGGCCATGTCTCGGTTACGTAGTTGATAAAGTATCCGGCGATAGCCACTATGTGATTAGGCACGTTAGATTAACTCATGGAGATAGGGGTCGAGTAACGGTGTATACAGCTACCCAGGGGTTAAATAATCGACCCACCTTGAGCACCAGTATATGTAAATTGAGCTAAAGTAGCATGGAACAATTTGTATTGTTTCCAGAAAGGCTTCTCTTGCTCGTCGACATGGGTAGCGGCAACCTGGAAGGCCATATCCTCATCCGTGACTTCAGGGATATTTGAAACGAAGAAAACTGCAGCAAGAAGAAACACGAAGATTCCAATGGCAAGATATACCCATTGTACACTTTTTAGGGCATCTACATCGTCACCGGTGTCGGTGAAGAACACATACGACGCCAAAGCCGGGGCGACGCAAGTTCCGATTCCATTGAACGCTTGTGCAAGATTGATTCGAACTTCGGCATATTTTGGTGGGCCACAGACTGTATAGAACGGTATTAGTGAATACTTACGGCGCACATTCCTCCGAGGCAAAAATCTCGACATACCGGCAAGATATGGGTTGGCTGCTGTCTCGAGAGATCCTAGTCCTGACCCAATAACGAGAGTCGCAGCGCAGAAACCTCCGAATGACCGATTGAGGGCCGCGGGCCACATGCAGAGGGCGCCAATGCCGTAGAGTACCAATCCGAGAATGAACACAGACTTGTATCCGAAATGCCGCAGCATATAATTCGCATACCCCAGGGATGCCAACGGATATGCTCTAAACTCATGAACTTAACATTCTATTCGGGGTAGGGTTGCGACATACCCAAAATATGCAGCCTGGAGACCAGAAGAACGCGTCCGTGTGATGTTTAGAGTGTTCTGGAAGTGTTTGTTGAGCGTATCCAGCAGTCCGTAGGCGAAGCCCTAATAAGGCTTTAGCCATGGGGAATGAGCGATTGTGGGGAAGTAACTCCAAGAACCCACCCATAAGAAGAAGAGAATAGTGACGAGACACAAGGGCCATAGGCTTTGGCGTAAGGTAAGGGTTGCCGCCGAGGTTGTCTTTCTATTGTCGACTTTAAACCCGGATCGGGTCTGCAGGAAATGTAACAACCTCATTGTTGCAAGCGATAACCTCAGTAGGACAGAGTGAAAAATCATAATGAGTACAAGCCAGTCGACGATATCATGTCGACGTTTTTAAATAAATTGCAACCCCTTTGGATAAACCCGGTACGTGCATTCTTGGGCCACCCACACAGACCTCCTCGAATGGCACCATCTCATTGTGCTTCACCTTGCTAAGCTCGCAGTTCGAGTCATTCCTGGTAAAAAGACCGCAAAGAGGGGGAATGCTACGGCCCTCATTGGGGGTTAAGAAATAGGGTGATCCATCCCCAGACTTTCTCCCCGCAAAACGCAGCATCCATCCAGTCTAGGGAAAAGATCGCCGCGTAAGTCCACCACTGGCACAATGTAAGTACTGTCGGGCCCAAATCGCCGGCGTTGATTGTTCTTGGCATGAAACCAGGTTTCATTTCGCCTGAAGAATGGCGATGGTGATTCGCTCGCAAATGCGGATTTAGTCTTCATTCACGTATACGCCCGCATATTAGCCTAATCTAATAGTCCAAAGTGACAGTGGTATGGATGGTAAGTACTAATGCTTCGCTCCATCTTTGCACCGAGAAGGAAGCGGTATGGCTGAGGAATGTGGCGATCCCCCTCACCGTCTTGAGAAGGTCAAGAGACCCATGTCATGAAAGATATTAGAAGGATTTAAATGGCTGCTAACCAATGCAACCTCGAACGAGAGGCCTGGTCCGATTACTAGTAAGCAAGTGTTGTTCCACCTTTGATCCATCAGTTCGAGAATCGAGATACGGGAGATGGAACGTGACTCCATGCCATACAATACATATACTGTTTCATGAAATAGACAGCACTTCTATTTGTAGAATTCATGGATTGGGGAAAAAGAAGGAGGGGTTTAATATATTTTAATGAGTGAATGTTCTTTGTACAGAATAAATCTCAGCTGACGACTATACGCCGTAGCCTTGCTCCTCCGAATGAATTCATTTCTTCATTGCTCTCTACTATGGAGAACATCTAACACGTACCATACATGTCATCAGTGTCCAAGAAAGAAGTTGAATCAACACGACTCGAAAGGGTCGATATCTATATCTATCATGCCACCCACCCCACCTGCCACCAATATCTATGCCTTCTTAGGCTTCGACACAGCTCCATTCTGCTGATTTATAGTCTTGGAGGCTGTAGTATACATCTGACGCTCCACGAATTTGAGCGCCTCATCAATGAGCCTTGCATCCATTAGCCAGACTGAAACCACATTTTAGGAGACTAGACTTACACAACTGGAGCGCTAATGGCCAAGACTGCCTTCCATTCCACCCAGTCGAGCGGCAGGATCGAGAACAACCCTTGTAAAAATGGAACGTACAAGATGGCGAAATGCAATGTCATCGACAAGATGATAGCATAGACCAACATCATGTTATTCCACAGTGCAAAAGTGAGCAGGGATTCACTGGACGAAAGGGCATTCATAGCATTCAGCATCTCGATTACAACCAAGATAGACAATGAAACGGTAGACGCAGAGCGAGACATGTCATTCGCAAACATTTCGCAGCCAATTTCGGGGAACTGGCCAGAGCACTTGTGGAAATGAGACTGCAAGTAGTGTCAGCAAGCACGGTTGCGTACGAAGAGAAGTCTTGAAAAGTTGCCATGAGCTTACCAGTTGCCAAAAAGTGATCTGGGGACCCTCTGGATTGTAAACAAACCACCAAACGTAGCCAAAGACGGTGGCAGCACCGACATATGTACCAATAACAAGGTATCTGAACAGTAGCCAACCACCAACAAGGGGCTCGTCACGCTTGCGAGGGGGGCGTCTCATCACATCATGATCAGGCGGGTTGAACGATAGTGCAGTCGCAGGCAACCCGTCAGTGACCAAGTTAACCCACAACAGCTGCACAGGGACCAACGCTTCAGGCATACCCAGAGCCGCAGTAAGGAAGATCGACACTACCTCTCCAATGTTTGACGAGATAAGATACCGGATGAACTGCTGTGTGTTGCTGTAGATAGATCTTCCTTCCTCGACGGCCACGGTGATAGTTGCAAAGTTGTCGTCAGCCAGTACCATGTCAGCAGCAAGCTTAGCCACATCAGTACCGGTGCCCATAGCTACACCAATATCGGACTTTTTCAAGGCAGGCGCATCGTTCACTCCATCACCAGTCATTGCAACCACATGGCCTAGGGATTGAAGGAGATCGACTAACTTAGACTTGTGGCTGGGTTCGGTCCGAGAGAAAAGAGAGGCTGTCTTAACGGCCTCGAGCTTCTCATTATCAGAGAGGCCATCGAACTCTCTACCAGTAAAGCTCTTGCCTGTGAGATCCTCATCTTCAGCGAAGACACCAATTTGCCGACAAACAGCCTCAGCAGTGTTTCGGCTATCACCGGTGATGACGATGACCCGGATACCAGCGGCACGGCACTTCTTGATGGATTCAGCAACTTCAACCCGTGGAGGATCAAGCATGGCAGTAAAGCCAATGAGAGTCATGTTCCGTTCCAATTGAGCATAATCCTCGGAGGTCTGGGCGTTGCGTAGGAGAGGATTGGCTCCCACATCGTCAACGCGGGCCAAGGCGATCACACGAAGGCCACGATTTCCATATTCCACAATCTCGGAAGAGAACAAGTCAGTGTGCTCTTTAGTGATAGGTACACGAGGTCCATCAGAACCCAGGAGAACATGAGTGCATCTCTCAAGAATGGACTCGGGAGCGCCCTTGACCAACAAGGTTTGCTCCTTCTCAGTACCAACAAGGACAGACATGCTCTTTCGGTCGCGGGAAAACTCATAGGTTGCCTTGAGTGGCAAGCGACTTCCATAGAATGTACTCGAAGCACGGAGCCTCTGGGATGTTGGTAGCTGGAAGATCTTCGCATTGGTAGTGGCATTGTCAGTTCCAATCTTCTCAACCAATACTCGCAAGGCGCCCTCGGTTGGTTCGCCGATACAGGAGTAGACACCGCTCTTAGCATCGTGAGAGATATCCGCACTGTTGCAGAGCGCCATCACTTCGGTCATCTGTCTGATAGTGGACGAAGACACCGCGAGATTCTGCAAAATCTTGCCATTTTGTGAAAGACTACCCTCGGGCGCAAAAGTTGTTCCTTCGACATCGATCTCCTCAACACTGTTGCCAGCCTTGCTCAAATAAACAACTTTGTTGACGCTCATCTGATTCGTGGTCAAAGTACCAGTCTTGTCCGAGCAGATAACACTGCAACTTCCCAAAGTCTCCACGGAAGGAAGAGACCGGACCACTGCATTTTTGTTGGCCATCTTACGAGTACCGAGGGCAAGACAAGTAGTGATCACAACAGCCAAGCCTTCAGGGATGGCGGCTACACCAAGAGACACTGCAATCTTGAGGTAATAAATGGCTCCCTTGGTCCAACCACCATGGGATGGGTCGTTAAAGTGCTCAATGTTGATCACCCACACCAGTACACAAATTATCGTGATCACCTTGGCGAGCATGTCACCAAAATCATTAAGTTTCTGCTTCAGTGGCGTCGGCTCCGAGATCTGGGACGTGATGCTATCGTGAATATCACCAATAGCTGTTGACCCGCCCGTTAAGACGACCAGGGCTGTAGCATGACCATTGACCACAGTAGTGCCTGAAAAGAGCATGTTTGTCTGATCTTGTTTGACAGCCTGCTTATCGCGAATGGCACGAGTATCTTTCCCAACACTCTCGCTCTCGCCCGTCAAGATGGCTTGGTCGACCCGAAAACTATTGCTGTGGACCGCAATCAGCCTGCAGTCAGCAGGCACACGATCTCCAACGGCGACATGAATAATATCCCCAGGGACCAGGTCTTCGGCTTTGATACGCTGACTTTTTCCATCACGAACAACAGTGGCCTCATTCGCGGAATATTCCTGGAGCGCGGCAATTGCCTTCTCCGCACTAGTTTCCTGGGTCACACCAACAACAGAATTGAGGATCAAAATCGTCAAGATCTATCGACACAGCGGCGGTCAGCGGCGCTTGGCTCACAAAGCGACAAAGCAAACATGCTCAGGACGACATACCACAACTGGGTCGACGAAGGCAGTCCAATCATCCCCATCTTCAAAAAGAGCCAAGACAAACGACAGCGCAGCCGAGCCTAGAAGAATGAGGACCAGTTGATCTTTGAATTGTTCCAGTATAAGTTCCCAAAGAGGCGTGGGAGGATCTTCCGCAAGCGCTACACGATGGGGCGAAGGCGTGTCAGTCTGTGTTCCCATTCAACGTTATACTAGTGTGTAACTAACCATTCAGACCATACTTGAGTCTTGACTTCGACACCTGTTCTTGCGACAGACCCGAGTGCTCTAAAACACCAAAGTGCTCCAGCACCTCTGCTGGGGAGTGGAGGTAGGAATGCTCCATGATGAACCACAACCGTCAAAGATCTGACTAGGGTTAGGAGCAAGGGGATGGAAGAAAAAGAGAAGGGTTTAGAGAAAAGTCCGCAGATGCTAGAGATCAAGACATGAATGCCAAGTGGCTGGACACTTAGTAACGAAACGGATAGTGGTAAGAAACTATCGGGAAGAATCTAGAAGAAGGGAGGGAAAGATAGCCGTACCCCGAAATGTGTATGCGGAGAAAGAAAATGACGGCCCTTGGGTTTTTTTTTTTTTACGACCCCAATAGATAACAACAATATTTAGTCAATCCCGTAGAAAAAATTAGAAAAGATACCAGTAAAAAATACTGAGAATGATATGACCGGGAGAGTGGGAGAGACGGATAACCTGGAAATTGGCCTCCTGGTTAAGACGTGCGTTCTGGAGCAAGAGTGGATTAAGTGCCTGGAGTCAAAAATTATTTATCAGAGTCCAGGTACTCAAACGTGTTCTTTGCGGTCTGTTGCCATTCGTCCATTGGTCCCGTTTCGCCATCACAAAGACCCTCTTCTCTGGTCGAGTTAGTGGACCAAAATAAGCCTACAGGGCTGAACGGTAAGATAACCACATATATCGGCGGATGACCAACATGACCGCTATTTAGCTGGGACTTTGGGGGTTTTCTTGCTTCCCATTATTTCACTTTGCATAATGAACATACTAAAATAATAACCTTTTTCTTTTTCCGCCCCCTCTCAAATTGTATCCAACTTTGTGTGAACTAATATCCTACTCATTCTAAAACATGTGAGTACCAGCCAGTCCTTTCTTACTAAGATGTACAGTATATCTGTACTGTAATGGCCGTAAATTACCTGTATTATATCGGCCTTGTCCCCACAGTTAGAAATGCTGATGCCTTGTCCCCCAAGACCCATGCGTGGTCCTTGAACCATGTCTATTCTCTCTCTGGAGGGGTCGATCTTCTGTGCTAGAGTTTGCTAGAGTATACAGACTAATGATATATCACTGCAGATGGGTGGTAAATTGTAATATTATGCTGCTAGGTACTTTCTGACCTATCCGAAGGGGGCTCACCTCCGGAGATAATGCTTCTTGCCACCATCGTAACTGTAAACCGCCTCCGATATCATAGATTCGACATTGTTTTGGATTCACCTTTCCTTCTCTCTTTTGAGGTCATTTATTTATCTAGTATACATTATCTTTTCTGAATAAATTTTAATCATTCCTCTCTTTGTATGAGCCCTGGAAACTGCCATCACACGGCGGCAGAATAATAGGGCATTAGAAAGAAATAATAAATTAAAAAAAAATAAATATATAAAAGGAGGTCTTCATGTAATATACTAATGAGCATACATATAATAGTCACAGCCTGGAAGTATCAATTCATAACCTACTCACTGACTGGTATATATAGTCAGAGTGAGCTTCATTCTAGGCAGTGGTTACCGCACACATCCTTCATGATGTTCATTGTAAGAGTCTCATCAAGTCCACTGTGTACAGTACTTACCTCGCATAGGTCTGGACACCTTTGATAATGCGGGAGTGCCTTGGATCATATGGATCTGTCAGGGTCATGTGTAAAGGGTTGTGTTGAGTGCCAGTGGTGCCTCAGGCAGACTGTCACTGTTGGCTTTCTTGCCTTAGGCGCGGCTGGGGCATCCTGTCCAAACATCACAAACAATAGGCGGCGCCCGCCTCTCGCTAAAGCTGGGAGGCCGTCACCTCACCGGTTCATCATCTGTTGCTGTGAGGATCGCATCTGCTAAACCTCTAGTGAATTCCACGTCCCCATTCCATCGGTGTTGTCGTCCTGTCTTCTCTTCCCCACATCTCTTTTCTTTTCTTATAAACCCCTTCCAAACACCGTACTCTTTCTTGTAATCTCCCTATCTGTACCCTATCTTCCAGCATGACTTCTGAGGTATGTTGTTCCAGCCTGACCCCTCCTCTATTGTTGTCTACTTTCGCGCTGCTGTGTAGCGGCTGTGTGTGTCTGTACATACGTCTCATTCCTTGATATCTTTCATGTGCCTTTCCGTTTATCTTTTCATATAGAGTTGAACCACACTAACAACATTTCTTCATGGACAGCGTGAGAGGTAAGGGTCCAGACCGACTATCAACAGCAGATAACAGAGACACTAACCTCCCATCCCCCTTTCTCCAGCAAGACATTCCTCGCCCGCCTCTGCGAGCAGGCTGAGCGCTACGATGGTAAGATTTCCTTAATTAGTTGTCTGATCCTTGTATCCTAGAATACTGATCCTCTTGTCTTTAGAGATGGTCACGTATATGAAGGTAAGTAACAACCTACTTATGCTTGTATGAACTATGTGAGACGCGATCGCTAATGATTCAATAGGAAGTCGCCAACGTATGTAATGATTTCGCTGGGCCCCCTACATTCGCTTCCCCCGCACCCCCTTTTCCATCTTGCCTCACTGACCCCGCATCAGATTGGAGGTGAACTTACCGTCGATGAGCGTAACCTTCTGTCCGTCGCCTACAAGAACGTGGTCGGTACCCGCCGTGCTTCCTGGCGTATCATCTCCTCTATCGAGCAAAAGGAGGAGTCCAAGGGTTCTGAGCAGCACGTTTCCATCATCCGTGATTATCGCCAGAAGATTGAAACCGAACTGGAGAAGGTCTGCCAGGATGTCCTCGACGTTCTGGACCAGTCCCTCATTCCCAAGGCCGAGACCGGCGAGTCCAAGGTTTTCTACTACAAGATGTAAGCACGTTGGTTCTATGAACGCCCCATGACCGATGCGATTAATCAAATTTGATGAACAGGAAGGGCGACTACCACCGTTATCTTGCTGAATTTGCGTCTGGTAACAAGCGCAAGGTCGCTGCTACTGCGGCCCACGAGGCCTACAAGGTGTGTTTTTTGATGTGGGCTCTCTCGTACTGAAGCTTCTATACTCACAATCACAATCTCAATCTTGATCAGAACGCCACCGACGTTGCTCAGACTGACCTCACTCCCACTCACCCCATCCGCTTGGGTCTTGCCTTGAACTTCTCCGTTTTCTACTACGAGATTCTGAACTCGCCTGATCGTGCCTGTCACCTTGCCAAGCAAGCTTTCGATGATGCCATCGCCGAGCTCGACTCACTCTCGGAGGAAAGCTACCGCGACAGCACCCTCATCATGCAGCTGCTCCGTGATAACCTTACTCTCTGGACCTCTTCTGATGGTCAGGAACCTGAGGGTGCTGCTTCTAAGGAAGACAAACCTGAAGAGGAGTCCGCCCCCGCCCCCGCCCCCGTTCCTGAGGACAAGGGTGAGGAATCCAAGCCTGCTGCCCCCGAGTCTTAAAGTGACAAGTTGGACGTTTTCTTTTGTATCAAAAAACAGCGTTGTGCGCTCGGCGCCTATTTGGAGAGCGGTTCGGATTCTCCCTGGAAGTGTTTACGATGGTCTGTCTTAGCTGCGTGACTGGTTTGGACCAGCACGTATCTTCTACTTGTTCGGGATCGTGTGGGTCGGCCGGCGGAGTTTGATATTTGGAGAGCGAAGAAAAGGGGCTGAGCGGAATTTATCTCTCTTTTACTTTTTCTATTCCCACCCCAGAGCAAGATACAATGTGTTATTCACCCTTTTTTTTTCTTTGCTTGCGTTCTCTTTCTATTGTTTGCTCGTACATCATCCCATAAGCCCCGCGAATATTTGAAATCAAACTTAGTAGTTGTTCTATTCGAAAGGCGTGACCGTCAACGCTTGGGAAGGATGAACAGACCCCGTCTCTTCGCTTCAAAGGTACCCTTTTTTAGAAATAACTTTCTTGTGGTTTTCGGACTATCTCTTGCATACATTAATTAACGTATCCAAACCGTATTTCATGTTGCCTTCATTTGTCTCCTATATAAGCATCTCAAGCTGGGAATAATTTGCGCCTGATAAATTGCTTGTTGGAAGATATCCACAGATGCAAGATCCCTGTCCCGTATCGGGGCACCGGATCCTTCATTTAAATGTACCTGTCTATGTACAATAGGTTCTCAAATTATGTTCACCAGCTAACTGTCAGACACAAGCTGGTTGAGTACACTATTTCTTTGATGGCAAGTTTACGGTAATTTCCATTATTTATAGTTCTAACAGTACTATTGTCTCTAAGCGCTACATGCATGAAAATTTTCCTCTATTGACTCTTCAACGTTTTGAGCAAGGGGGGCAAAGCAAAGTCTCTATCGTACTACCAAAAGAGAAAGTGCAAGGAAGAGAGCACAGAAAAGGAACGCAAAAAAAGATGTTTCGGACGGATATACAAGTTAGTTCATGCATGAGTTGGCAGACCTTATGCCATACTGACAGTGTGCTGCCAACTAGAAGGGCACAGGAAGAAGCAGTAAAGAAATGAAATGAAAATTATAAAACGAGACGAAAAGGACCGATCACATGAAATCGTCATCACCCAATCCATCATCACCATCATCATAAGAGTCCAGCTTATTGTCTCTGGAAGTAACCAGCGATACCTTGGTCTTGGCCGCCTTAGTCTTCTTGTTACCCTTGTCAGCGGCACGTTCCTCTCTCATCTTCTCATTGCTGAGTGTGGTCATGATGCTAGCAATTTTCTTGACATCGGCACTGTTCAGCTCCTTGACAAGCTGCTTGGTGAATTCCTGCGTCCACAGCGCATACTGGGGTTTCTTCGAGTGGGGCGTCAAGAGGGGGATGAGAGTAGAGGTCAAACGGGCGAATTGGTCCTTAGTTGTAGGCTTGAACAGAGGCATAGCTGAGAGATCGATGGCCTGCGTCGGGTCCGCCGAATCACTAATGACGATAGCCTTGGGGGCTCCACGATTGCGGTTGAGGTCGATATCACCGAACAAATCCTCAGCATGCTTGAGATCGGCTTCCTTCTGGGCGCGGCGCAGACGGGCTCTCTTCTCTGCATCATCCTCGTCGCTTTCCGAACTTTCCTCCTCGGCCCTTTTTCTCCGCTCCTCCTTGTGTTCCTGTATCCGCTGAGCCTTGCTCTTCTTGTTTGCAGCTGCCTCGGCGTCGGCCTTAGCCTTGGCTTCGGCCGCTTTGGCTGCCTTTTCGCGTTCTACTTCGGAATCTTCGGCGGCGTCCCATGAGTCGAGGACCTGTTGAAATATTCCCGGTGAATCAGCCGATTGTCTTTTGGTGTGGTGTATATGTGCTATGCATAGCGGGGTAAAGCGGCAGGACGACGGCCTTCAAAAAAAGGTGAAAGCTTAAAAAAATATTAACTTACATCTTCTTCTTCCTCATCATCGAATCTGCGACGGGCAACCACAGGAGGAGAGATACTCTCTTCCTCTTCGTCTATGAAAATGAGAGAAGAGCTGTTAGTAAAGCGTCATGATATGAAAAGTAGCCTGTGTTCAAAAGATCACAAAATTCGAGTATCCTTACCCCACCGTTCTGGCGCCATGGCTAAGTCCAAAACGTATATAGCGATAAAGGTTTCAAGCGTCTAGTGGCTCAGACACAGGGCGATCAAGTGCCGAGTGTCCCAAAAGGAGGGCCGTCGTGGGAGAGTAACAAACTGAAAGCGATGTTGATGTGGGCAAGAGTGCCGTCCCTCGCAATACCTTCACGATTAAAACAAACTGGTGGTGGGGCATATGGTCACGTGCCTCGATACTGTTCATGTTTGTCAATTGACACCACTCTGAGAAGTGGCTACACAACTACTAACGTTAAATGATCTACATCGGCAGTCTATGTTTCCAGATTTTTTCCCGCACTTTTTATTGCATTACTGCCAATATAACTGGCCTATGAAATCGTCATCATAAATCTTAAGAGAATATCATCTGTAGCGCTTTGTGCAGCTAGATTGAAGCTACATGTAGCGGAACCCGGGTATGTTGTAGTGCGGTCCCGAGTCCAACCATCTGTCGATAATGTGCAAGGTTGGTTGGTGGGCGTCATAGAATCATACGGTTCATTTACAGGTTGACAGCGGTGCGGAACTTGGAGCCGGCGTAGACGGCGTTGTCGCCAAGCTCCTCCTCGATACGGAGGATCTGGTTCAGCTTGGCTAAACGCTCGGAACGGGCAGGGGCACCAGTCTTGATCTGGCCAGAACGGAGACCAACAGCGATGTCGGCAATGGTGACATCCTCGGTCTCACCAGAGCGGTGGGAAACCATAACACCCCAGTTATCGGCGTAGGAGTCCTTGGCGGCCTGGATGGATTCGGTAAGGGTACCGATCTGGTTAACCTTCAGCAAAAGGGCGTTGCAAGCCTTGGTCTCAATGGCCTTCTTGATACGCAGGGGGTTGGTGACGGTCAAATCATCACTGTAATGTTCAGGTTAGTTTTCGTTGAACGTAACAGTAAACGGGAGGGGAGTCACATACCCAACAATCTGGAAATCGGAGGTCTTGTAGAAGTAGCTCCAGGCCTCCCAATCGTCTTCAGCGAAGGGGTCCTCAATGCTGACAATGGGGTACTTGCTGGCAAGCTCCTTGTACAGGTCGGCCAGCTGCTCGTAGGTGAGCCACTTGGAAGAGTCGCTCTCGGGGTTCTTGAAGTCCAAGTCATACTTCTTGACATCAGTCTTGTAGAACTCGCTGGAAGCAACGTCCATAGCAATCTTGATCTGGCCAGTGTAGCCTGCCTGTTCGATGGCCTCGGTGATGAGGTCGAGAGCCTCCTCGGCAGTCTGAATATCGGGGGCAACACCACCCTCGTCACCAACATTACCAGCAGACTGGCCGTACTTCTTCTTGGCAAGAGCCTTGAGCTTCTGGTAAACCTCAGCACCTTGGCGGAGAGCCTCGGAGAAAGAGGGGGCTGAGCTATCAGCCGTGTTAGTATATCTATGGGAAAATAAGGTGTGTGTGATGTACTTACTCAGGGACAATCATAAATTCCTGGAAAGCCAGGCGGCCACCAGCGTGGGAGCCACCGTTCAGGACGTTCTGGAAGGGAACGGGAAGCACATAGGGCTTCTTGGTACCGGCGAGGTCGGAGATGTGAGCATAGAGAGGGACACCCTTCTCAGCAGCACCAGCTTTGGCAATGGCCAAGCTGACACCGAGGATGGCGTTAGCACCGAGGTTGGACTTGTTGGCGGATCCATCAAGCTTGTTGAGGAACTCGTCGACCTTGGACTGGTCCTTCACGTCAAGATTCTCCTTGATGACGGCAGGGGCAATGGTCTCGTTGACGTTCTGGACAGCCTTGAGAACACCTGTTCTCCAGATACAATCAGCCTCCATTGCAACAGACGGGAAATTCAGGGTGAGCATCTAGAACGTACCCTTGCCACCCCAATGGGTCTTGTCGCCGTCACGGAGCTCGTGAGCCTCGTGCTGGCCTATAGTTTCGTCGTTAGCACGTGTGAACGAAAACGAGGTCATACTCTGGGATCACCGACCAGTGGAAGCACCGGAGGGGACAATAGCACGGTGCAGACCAGTCTCGGTGACAACATCCACCTCAACGGTGGGGTTGCCGCGGGAGTCGTAGACAGAGCGGGCGTGGATCTTGGTGATAGGCATGATGGCGAGCTGAGGAATTGGTCAGTCGACTAAGTTTGGGGATGGAAGAAATAAGAGATAGGGGAGGAGGGAGGAGAGATATAGGCGAAGGAAATGAAAATCAAAACAGTTCTGGATCGGTGTTGGGAGGAGACTAGCAGCGGGGGTTGGGTTCACCGACGACCCAAAAAGAATGATCGGATGGTTGAGTGACGGAGTACAACAGCCAGTGGGGAGATCCAATTTCAGTTGACCGAGAGTCAGGAACAGTAGCAATCAGGATAACATGATAGTGGTATGACAGAGAGATATTATAGTGCGATCTCCGTTGCAAAGATGATTATCTTGTTCCTTTACTTTCCTTGCAATGGAGGAGGGGTCATGGTTACCGTAACAAAATAGTGGGATGGCGGGGTAGGGAGTAAGTAAGTAGTAAAGTGGAAATAAACAAACACTAGGACTCACCTACGGGGGAGACAAAGGATAGAGAGGAATAGTTATGGGATGGACGTCGTTAGAAAATGAGAATGAGGGAAAGAGAGAGTTAAATAGAGAGTCAAATGATTAAAGTTGTCTTCCCCGGCAAAAGCTCTCGACCTCGTCCTCCGAATCTTTCCAAGGAGATGGTGGGGCTCACCAGTCCTCCTGTAACTCTCGCTGGCTGAGCCCTCTGTCAACTATGTCAAGTGTGCCGCGAGATCTTCCGTATTCCCTCGGGGTAAAGCGGGTAAAACGATGCTTGCCTAGTAAAGTTGATCAATGTGGTACCTTGGCAGATCATTTTCATGTCCTACACTACCTACTACTCGGGAGTAATACTAGTATGTAGCAGAAGGTGGGGATGGGAGGATTAGTATGTACTTATACTTAGAGATGGATGAGCTTTATACTCGGGGTTAGCGGGTAGCAATGTCATTACCGGGTTACTATTTCCCTGGGTCAGTATTTTTGCTCTTTTCTGAAGAATTCCAGGGTCAATTGAATTGGATTGGATTGATGTCTATCGCTCGGTAGCACTGAAAGCTGTCTGGAAATTTCCATATTGCGTAATGACGAAAATGCAAACCAACTTTGATGCCTGAGGGCAGCCGGATAATAGATACTGCGCGTCCTCGCTCAGACACCAACTCCATGTGACCGATGGGGTTTGTACTGGGGTCAGGTGACCTAATGGCTGGTTGCTCCGTAAGCTCCTCTACAACAGCTTGCCGAGCTGATGAAAGCATTAAGACCAGAATACCTCAACGAGCCATCCTCGGACACCATCTCAACCATCCCCGATTATCTCTGCGCACATTACTGATCTCTCGACCTCACTTTCCACAGTTTCTTTCTTGGATCGTTTCCGTCGGATCATTGGTGTAATCTCACAATGAACGGCGCTAGTGACCCAGAGAGAGAGCAGGCGCTCGAAGACTACAAGAAGAGCCTGCTAGAGCTCCGAGAATGGGAAGCCAAGCTCAAATCACTCCGAATGGGAATTAAGGACTTGCAAAGAGAGTTTGACATCTCGGAGGAAAATATCAAGGCCCTACAGAGTGTGGGCCAGATCATCGGTGAAGTGTTGAAGCAACTGGACGAGGAGAGATGTACGTCTATTTGGTGGTTAAATCCACCACATTTTGAATCCAACATTTAGTGCCACATGCAACTTATGATGAAGGATCAATCACCTCAAACCACCATTCAGAGGCTAACTTCAAACAAACGATAGTCATTGTCAAGGCATCATCCGGTCCTCGTTATGTCGTCGGTTGCCGTTCAAAGGTCGATAAGTCGAAACTGAAACAAGGGACTCGCGTCGCTCTCGATATGACAACCCTGACTATCATGCGGATGTTGCCACGGGAGGTCGACCCGCTAGTATACAACATGTCTTTAGAGGACCCCGGACAAGTCAACTTTGCCGGTATCGGTGGTTTGAACGAACAAATCCGAGAGTTACGAGAAGTTATCGAATTGCCGCTCAAAAATCCCGAACTTTTCCACCGAGTTGGTATTAAACCGCCCAAGGGTGTCCTTCTTTACGGACCCCCTGGTACAGGAAAGACACTGCTGGCACGTGCTGTGGCAAGCTCGATGGAGACCAACTTCTTGAAGGGTGAGCGTATCGCACATCTCCTAGGGATATATTCTTTGCTGACCATTCGAAGTTGTTTCATCTGCTATTGTCGACAAGTATATCGGTGAGTCTGCACGGTTAATAAGAGAAATGTTCGGGTACGCCAAGGAGCATGAGCCTTGTATTATCTTCATGGATGAAATCGATGCCATCGGCGGTCGACGATTCTCCGAGGGTACATCCGCCGATCGAGAGATCCAACGGACGTTGATGGAGCTCCTTAACCAACTGGATGGATTCGATTACCTCGGAAAGACGAAGATCATCATGGCCACGAACAGACCCGATACTCTTGACCCGGCTCTGCTGCGAGCCGGTCGCCTGGATCGGAAAATCGAGATCCCTTTGCCCAATGAAGTTGGTCGCTTGGAGATCTTAAAGATCCACTCTAGTACTGTACAACTCGAGGGTGACATTGATTTTGAGAGTGTCGTAAAGATGAGTGACGGTCTTAACGGAGCAGATCTGCGCAATGTTGTGACAGAAGCGTATGTTCCTTCTAGTCTACTCTTTTCGCCAGTAGTGCTATTTCTGACATTGAACACAGGGGTCTATTTGCTATTAAAGACTATCGGGACGCTATTAACCAGGATGACTTCAATCGGGCGGTGCGCAAGGTGGCGGAAGCTAAGAAGCTGGAAGGCAAGCTAGAGTACCAGAAGCTTTAGTTCAATAGACGTCCGTGGAGGTGATAATACAGAGATAGTCATGTTTAGATAATATGCAATTGGTCCCACGATTATGTTCCCTTGAGTGATTACTCTCCTCGTAGTTTCTTGTGGAAGGCTAGTAAAACCGAGAGAAAGGACAGTATCTTCCTGCCTGTGTAGACTTCAGTTAGGACTTGGTTTACTGTGATAGTACATGGCCTACACTCAGTATTCTTGGGCTTTAATCTAGGCCAATGACTTGGTTGTATCTTTCCGCCCCGTACCTTTTCTGTCCTGATATTGGGTCACTTGATGGATCTGAGTCCAGGTCTCAAAGTTAGCCATATCTCTGCAAAGCAAGTGTCTACGTTTGGCATTCCCTTGCAGGCGTTTAGATATCCAACTTATCACTCTATCGAAATACTCTTAAGTCCTAATCGATCAGAGCTCCCCTTTTATCTGGAATGCCGATCAAAATCAGAGCTTCAAGAATGATTGCGAATGTCATCTACCTGGCCATCGCAGAGCAAAATACCCCCGTCCCCGAAGGCCCGTTAATGTGTAGTATAGTACACCTTATAGAAATAGTCTTAAAAGACGGGACTTTCGATAACTACCAGGTGGCCAAAGTATGTTTCAATAAGCGTTAAATAGTACGTAACTGCTAAAATACTAGTACTCGGTATTCAGCTTTGCCGATCAATGCTTCTATTGGCAGAACCCCTACCTTCAACCGTGTCTTTAAAGCATCATTGGATAAGCCAAATATCCGCTCACTATTTGCTCCACTTGTTTCATACTTTTTAAAGAAGGATCCCTGTTGCTACTTATTGTTCTATCCGCAACTTCAAACAGCCACACCAAAACTCATTATGTATTCTACTCCTTCCGGTTTCTATTGAGTAGCAACTTCAATAATTGTAAGGCTCCACAAAACGGGTGTGTATCAGGCAATCAGTCACAACGCCTGACTGCATGATTGGTTAGTTGTTGACACCTAGCTTCAAGTTGTCATTCTTACTCTGCTCAACTGCCCGGTTAATGTTGCATTGTCACGATTTTATCTCTAACTTCCTCCCCCCTTTTCCGTGGGCTTATCTCAGTCACCTATCCGCCCAATAGATAAATAGCGGTACCTCTGTTCAAAAATATCAATTAGCGACAAAGAGGATAGACAATTCCCCGTGTTTCACCAACTGCCTACTGTCTTCGTCATAGTGACCGGGTTCCGCAAGGGCCTTTCTTTATCCTATAAGCGTTGGAATAAGTTACACAAGGATTGACGGTTATGCCCTTCCAATATCCTCTAAACAATCCGTCGCTTTCTCCCGAAAGACCACTCGAGAACAGTTATTGGCGCGCAAATCGGAGTCCTGGACCTAAGCTAGGTGGTTACGGACTCGCGCGGTCCAGTGAAGTTCACAACAACGTGAACACGTTCTTTGGCGAAGGTCGTACCCTTCCCATGTACAAAGACAAACCCTACTTTGCGCCTCAGCGCACGAGCCCAAGAGTCAGACAACGAAGAGTCCTCTACGGGGGGCTTTGTCTATTCTTTCTAGTTTCGTTGTGGTATTATATCTCTGCGAGGGGCAAGTCGGAATTCAAGACATACAACTCAGAAAAGGGCGAGGAGCTCTGGGCTTGGGTGCAGAGCTTGGAGAAAGAACCAGTCTACAATGGCGAAGAACTGAAGGGTATCGACTGGACAGTCAGGCGTGAGAAAGTCAGGGATGCATTTATCGTGAGTTGGGATGACTACGCAAAGAATGCATGGGGTATGACCAAGGATTCACTTCCTATGCAACTACTAGCGACATACTGATGCTGACCAGGATTGGACCAATATCGCCCAGTTGCTAAAGACGGCAAAAACATGGTCGAGGGCGGATTGGGCTGGATAATCGTTGATGCGCTTGACACGATGATAATGATGAACCTCACATCACGGGTTCAGGATGCTCGCAGTTGGATTCACCATTCGCTGCAATATAACCAGGATCATGATGTCAGCACGTTTGAAACCACCATCCGAATGTTAGGAGGCCTATTATCGGCACATTATCTTTCCACCGCCAACCCAACTCTAGCGCCAGCCTCGGGTGACGAAGACTTATACATAGAGAAGGCGACCGACCTTGCAGAGCGGCTAGCAGGAGCGTTTGATTCAAAATCTGGGGTACCATACGCAAGCGTTAACCTCAGAAAGGCGGAGGGAATACCAGCGCATTCAGACAATGGTGCTACTTCCACGGCTGAAGCGACGACCGTGCAGCTGGAGTTCAAATATTTGTCCAAATTAACTGGAGAAGCAGAATATTGGCGGATGGCGGAGAAGGTAATGGAAGTGGTGGATAATTCGACAATGGAAGATGGCTTGCTTCCCATTTATATCTACCCAGACAGCGGCAAGTTCAGAGGGAACAACATCCGGCTCGGCAGTAGAGGCGATTCCTACTATGGTACAGTCGATGTTACAAAAGGAATCCCTGGTATAACCGAAAACTAACTTGTTGACTCGACTAGAATATCTCATTAAACAGTACCTCCAGACATCGGAGCAAGAGCCGGTTTACAAGGAGATGTGGGATGAAGCGCTGATGGGTATCCGCAAACACCTGATTGCATATACGAAGCGTGCCCAGTTGACAATTTTGGGAGAAAGGCCCTCGGGCCTTGATGGGAAGTTGGTGCCCAAAATGGATCATCTAGTCTGCTTCTTACCCGGAACCATCGCGTTGGGCGCAACAGGAGGAGTCCCACTATCCCAAGCCAAGAAGTCACCCAACTGGAGTCAACAGCTTGACGAGGAGATCCTACTAGCTAAAGAGCTAATGAAGACGTGCTGGGCGACCTACCTCGCTACAAAGACCGGTCTCGCCGCCGAAATCACCTACTTCAAGCTGGACAACCCCCCAGTCATGATGAAAGACGTATACCCGGAGTCCACCCTCTTCACTGGCAATCGAAAATCTCAACTAGAAGATCTTCCCCTGAAGTCCAAGCCGCTCTACCCATTGGACGACGAAACATTAAACTGGGTAAAAGACCTTGACATCCACATGCAAGACCGACATAACCTCCAACGTCCCGAAGCCCTTGAATCCCTCTTCTACATGTACCGAATTACTGGAGACGAAACCTACCGCCACTGGGGCTGGGAGATGTTTAAATCTTTCATGCGACACACGGCTCTCGTCGTGCACGGCGATCGCCACTCAGGATCTAATTCCGATAAGCCAGCCGAACAAGGTTTGTCGCGTATCATCAGCTTCACCTCCCTAAACAACGTCAATACCATCCCACCCATTCGCAGAGACAATATGGAGAGCTTTTGGATGGCAGAAACACTCAAATATTTCTATTTGCTCTTCTCAGACCGCGATTTCATCCCACTTGAGGAGAACGTATTCAACACTGAAGCGCACCCGTTCCCTAAATTCCAGCTGGGAGGAGACCTAAAGACAGGTTGGAAGCGTAAGAGCCGCGAGCCTGAACCGCTGCCAGGATCAGCACCGCAGTCATAGCCGCCAGCTCGATAATTGAGATGCAAGGGTCATAATCTTTCGATGTATTTATTTGGGTACTATTTGGGATGATCTTTTGGTTTATGTACTTTAGCGACGGGTTGGTATCTTACATATCTCAAGCATGGTCTGATCCACGTCTTTGGTCAACTTCTATACTCTTTGTAGATTCTGCCGATAGTAGAAGATCGTTCATATGATAAATCGTCTGTCATCTACGAGTTTTGTAAGACAGTCACGCTCAAAAGTTTATATCAACTAGAGCGCACAAGCGCTTCAATCCTAGGCTTGCTTCTATCCCATGAGATGCAGAACATACACATAATACACAAGTAGATATCAAGCCCGCTGACGCCATAAAGCGGCATCGATCAATTTCCGATATCCGCGAACAGCTTCTTCCAGCTCCCCAACAGTCACAGCTTCATTATCACCATGAGCAACATGGATACTTCCTGGACCATACAGATAGCGACGAACGGGGCCGTCCTCACGCTCATGGATCTGCAGGTTCGGCACATCGGTGCCGTAGTTCACCGTCGTGATGGGGAAGCCATCGACATCGGTATCCAGGTCCTGAGGAGGATAGCCCTCGGAGCGGGTGCTGAATTCCGCATAGACGTCGGGGTTGGCATCGGTGGCATCACGTACGGCATGTCGGATGATGTCCCGTGCCTCGTCGGGCGTACCCACGGCAAGGCGCACGGCAACGTCAGCGCGAGCAGTTGCGGGGACAACGTTGGCCGCAACACCGGCATCAAATCTGCCGATGTTGACGGTTGTGTTGCCGTATTTCGGGCTAGAGGGAAGACCGCCTTTGTCGGCGGGGATGTTTCCCAGTTGGTCGACGAGGGAGAGGGCGGGGAGGATGGCGGAAATAGCACTGCGACCAAGCCAGGGGTATCCGGAATGGGCAGCGTGGCCCTTCGCGATGACTTCAAAGCCGAGCATGCCCTTGTGGCCGGAGACGAGAGCGAGGCCGGTGGGTTCACCGAAAATGACGGTGTGGAATGCGGAGGGAGCTGGATTGAGTGAGGAGTTGGAGAAGGCTCTCATGCCGTCCCCTCCTGTTTCCTCGCCGACGACGAAGAGGAGACTCAGGGGTGCCTTAGGGTTTTCCTCGAGGATGTCGAGAGCAGCGAAGATTTGGGCTGCGACACTGCCTTTGGCGTCGACGGAGCCGCGGCCCGCGATGCGGATTGTGGACCGATCATTCTCCGTTGCTGAATCGACGTCCAAGGAGTATGGGATGAACGGCGGGACGGTGTCAATGTGACTGGTGATTAGGATTTCTGGAGTACTAGAGGCTGGGTAAGCGAAGACGTTGAAGCGCTCTTGGCTGTCCGTTTGGGAAGAAGACGTCACCAATTGCTTGATGACGGTGAAGTTGCGGGCGCGAAGGAAATCGGCGATGAATGTTCCGACCTTGTTCTCGTTGCTCGAGATAGATTCAATCTGCACAATGTCTCGGTGGAAAGATAGGAAGGGTGATGCATTGACGACTTCCTCAGGGGAATTGAACTTCCCTGTTGATGGTTGTGATGCTGTCGATACACCAAGAGGTGACTGCGGAAATGCGGGGTGCGGAGAAGCTGCCGTGAGGGCAGTACCCAACAGAAGCGAGTAGATGGGCTTCATGGAGGCTGACTTTTGGTAGGCAAGATATTGATTGTCCAGAGACTATGATAAGTCGATAAACTCAATTGAAAGTGGGACAATGACGATGCAATCCCCAGACTGACCGAGGTAAATGGCGCAAGGAATTGTTCATGTTCCGATTCCCGGCGGTCCATATATCGTATCACGTGCTCTCGGGTTCACAATACTATTCATACCTGTTTTGGTTGCACGACAATAATTGAACCACTACTTTACTAAGTACAGTTAGTCATTAGATATTTTAACATGAGAATTGGTCGGATATCACCAATTGAATGGACGGTATGACCATCTTGGTCGTACAGTACAAAAGAACAAAGAGAACAGGTTAAATTTCTCCGTCGAGCAAACACATACACAAAGACGGGTGGACAGATAAATCAAGACATACGTCTGATCACACTATCTGGATTTGTCATAAGAAAGGACTCTATGGTACTGTCAAATCCAAATTCGGGGACTCGGCTTTTCTAGAAGATTAACACCAGTTGCCAAGCACGCTGGAACCAGAATGACCGTTTATTCTTTCTCTGCTTTAGGGTTTGAGCTTCGGGTGGGTTTCTGTTTCTGGAAAACCAGAGTAGAGAAAACATGAGAAGTGATCCAGGCTTCGAAGGTACCATTCTGCTGGCTCCGACCATGTGGATCTGACGTCGGCACCAGAAGAAAAGGCTTCTTGTGTGTGAGAGTGTGTGGAGAAACTCCCGTCATCTTGTTTATTATAGTAGTAGTAGTAGTAGTAGTAGTAGTAGTATCTATTCTGATCATTGGATATTTACCCATCTACCTCAGTAAGAAATACATGCATCCAGGATCTCCTAGAGAAGAGTGACACAAAAACATTATTGGAGCTGGCGATTCACGGACATTCGTGCATATACTCCGTACATTATGCACTATCATGTCTGAGTAATGTTCTCCAACCACTCCGAGTCTCGGGTCTTGGCCGACCAAATTGATAGGTCATGGTACTTTCGTCCCAGGCAAAATGACGATGACAGTCGCATAAGGAATCCACCAGCGATTTTGTAATGGATTTTTATTGTCAATCCGATGGGGTTCGCAGGTCGGTCAAAGTCTAGATTCTTTTTCCCCTACGATTAGTTCGCTGCGAATACTGGGTCCCCGACTCTCTCTGTCGCTTGAGAAATAATAATAATAATCATTATTATTTTGTGGGCAATGACGATGTGAAGCCGTTGAATTCGTGGGTAGACGCGAAGAAAGTATAACTCTCTTACTTTGGTTTAAACATGTTTAATTGGAATCGGTTTAACTTCTTCTTTCTTTCTTTCTTCCTTTCTTACTTATAGAAGTATGTTATCTCAAATCCAAAAAATATGTGGTACATATATACCGCGTCTTTTATCCGGCTAGAAAAAGAAAAGAAAGAGAAGAAAGGAATGAACCGTGGCGATGTATTGAATGGAACCAGTGAATTCCCACGGAACTGAACGGAGCCAGCTAAACTAGGCAAAATTCCGACGATCTTACATCGTCGAAGGAATCCGGCATTTGGTTCTGTTCGATTCGAAAAGAATCATAAAAAGAAGACGTTTGAGCGGAAGGGGAGAGGAAAAGGAAAAAAAAAGGCAATAATTCTTCGCAGCGACAGGGAATCGAAGAGAGTGACGCTCATGTGAGGGGAAGAAATTTTGCAAAAAAAAAAAAAAAAAAAAAAAAAACCCGGCGAAGGCGAAAAAGGGCCCAAGGTGTTGGATATAGAAAAATGTACTCAAAGATTTTCATTGGCCGGATCGATGGCGTTCGCCTCTTGTGATTTGATAGCTATTCTTGTAGAGAACGGAAAGTCTCATCTGGTGATTGCAATCTGACTGCTCAGCATTCATTCTCAATCAGCTCTTTCTCTTTCTCTTTTACTTTTTCTTTTTACTCCACCTTCATCATCGTCTCCTTTTTCTTCTCCTCCTTCTCTTCTCTTACATCCCTTCCTCTTTCCTTTTTTTCCTTTCCCCTCCTCCCTTTTTGACTTGATCGTGGGCTACTTTGATTTTTATTTTTCTTAAACATCCGATTGACTCACGGCCCGTGGATTCCGTCTTTCCCTTACCTCAGATCCGTGTCGCATCTTTGATTCCAGCCAACGGTTTCTGATTGACTGCACTGAGCTGTCAGTGCCCTCTTTGGGCCTCACGAACACCCCGCCAGCTGTTCGTCGCTGCATCCACTGACGTGCTCCACGTCTTCCATCTTACCTACCCTACCGCCTGCGTTTCCCCTTCCCCAGCCAGTCAGACCGAGTGTGGCTCCCCTGCACGTTTCGACCGACTGACGAACAATTCTTTTTCATTGCGCTTACCGGTTCGTCTCAAGCTATCTTGACAGTCAGGCGTCTGTTTTTACTCTGCTTCCTGGACGTCGATTCACCGCTACGCCACGTTTTACCAACAGCCTGTAAACATTTTTATTTATTTCTTGCTGCCTGAAATAAATCATAACATACCAGAAGAAATCTGTGGACAATGCTACTTCCGAATTGAAGTCGATCCCTCCTCTCTCCTCCCTGCGTTTCGCATTGTTTCTCCTCACGTCTACCTGCACGTGAAAGGAAGCCTCACTATTTGGTCTCCCAAGACCACTTCTACAAGAACACATCATTTCTGGCATCCCACACGATGTTGAAACTTTCCCAACTTATAGACGCCAAAAGGCGGGATAGTTCTGAAGCCATGATAGAGTCATACCGACAACAACCTCAGTCTCCGTTGACCACCACCTCATCGACACCGGTCTCACCCGCCGTCTCTCTCTTCTCTACCAAAGGACATACACGCTTTTCGAGCTCTGTGTCCTCCTTGGTATCCTCGCCTGGCCATAGTAATTCAATGGAGATTGCGTCTAGGAATCCCTTGACAGGAGTAAAGGAAGAACCCTGCGGGGCCCCAGCTAGGGATCTGGAGGAGGATTATTTCCGTATGTTGTTGCCCTTGCTCCCAGCCTCCCCCGTTGTCTAGTCTTTTCTCCGATTGTATTTATACAATTTTATTGACCGATACAGAACACTTCGATCAAGACTTGTCCGAGGTTGGCGGCTCCTACTTTGCCTCGGTGGACTACTCTGACGAGTACGATCTCACGGATGCCGGCATGGATATTCGCCATTCGCCCAAAAAGAGGCGCTCGGATAGTATCTCTACCAAAGGTTTATCGCGCATCGGTTCTCGCATATCGACCATCTCGAACCGCTGGAAGTCGAGACAGGGCTCGGATGCGTTCGACACCCCAGATGCCTTCTCGATACGGTCTCGCACCAATTCCGCATCTTCTACGCTTGCCGGTCCAACGATCGTTCCCATCAGTCGGGTCAATTCTGTTACTGTGCCACCTTCGCCCGCTAGGACAATCTTCGAGGAGCGTCTCAGCGAGTCTGGGGTCCAACCTATTGACATCGTGAAAGCAAACCGTCACAGCCAAAATGATGAAGATTCGAGCCCCAAGGCAACCACCCCGCTGCTGCCTCCATTCATGGGTGATCAGCCAACGTATCCAGTGGCACCCCGAGTCCACTCCCCTTTGCAATCGCCGTCCGTGGCGGACATGTCTGAGGAGACTTTAGACGGTACCACGCCTCGGGATTCGCGGTTGGCCGGGCTCCCATCACCACCTCTCTCTACCAAGCCGTCCGTTTCTTCATTCAATCGTCCGCGCGCAAACACAGTACGAACAGCATCAGCGGATGCGCCTCCCTATCTTCTTTCAGACCCGAACGACGAGTGGTCGAACAAGCTCGGCCATGCCAATTTCACAATTCAGCCGGAGCCATATGTGCCAGAGGTGTATGATCTCGAGTCATTTCGACAATTACGCGCTCGGTGGGACCTGGCGCAATGCAACTTCACCAAGCACCTCGTTCGCACGGGCGAGCATTACGGTATTACTTCGACAATCTACAAGTTAACACAGGATAAGTGGGACTGTATTAATAATGAGTGGAAGCATCACCACGAGATGATGTTATCCCAACTAGAGGCCACAGAGGGACATCGCTTGCACCTCATCGAGTCTCACAGCGACCCGTACGAACAGATCAAGCTTCCACGCCTACATGATGAGAAGTTCCCCGAGCTGGGTGATGGAGAAATTGTTGGACCCATGAAGATTGCACCAGGCACCAGCGGATCCGGCCTATGTCGGAGTCGATCGTTAAAACGGAATTTCTTCAAATTCTTCCAGGATCTAGTGTCACGATCCTAGAACCCCTGGTCAAATCCGTTCCAGGGCCTAACTTCCTTGATGACCATAGAATTACTGCGAGAGGTATCGATGTACAACATCTAATGACTTTTACGCCTCTCCAATGATTGATTCAGCGTGTGACGACTAACGCCTCCCCTTTTTTTGTTCCACTGTGACCCGATAATGATGACTGACGACCTGTGTCTGCGACTACTGACTCGCAGTGTGCACTACATTCCTTACGATTACTGTCTTTCCTTTTGTTTTCCATTTGTGGGAGTCTCCCAACTGTTTTTAATCATGCGATGGAGGGTACCTTACAGCCGCGTATACATGGTACCACGATTTACTATCAGCATCCCAGTGTTGTCTACCTTGTTAGCAATATTCCTTGCATAACCGTTTTCAGAAACCGCCCGATCGAAAAGGGAAAATGACAGGAGGCTGGAAAAAAAGAAAGGCAAAAAAAAGGTGCTTTCACGGGGTCGCCCCTGATGCTCCGACCATTTCATTCCTTAAATATACCCCGAGACATGTTTAATTGAGTTCGCGTCCACTGTATCGCATGGAAAAGTTCGTGTGCCTCTCAAAAAGCATTATTGATCTATGCCTCACATGTATATAATACGCACTATACCCAGCATCTTCATAATGGTATGACTAATGTGGGAAGATTTAATTATGAAACGGGGTATAAATCCCAGTACGGGTAGTCAAAAAGCTCTTCTCGAGTAATTTTTACAATTGTTTGGTGAAAGCTTCCGGAAGCCATTAGCAAAAATCTCGTACAACACCGGTGTACTCGGCAATCCGTGCACGATTGTCTCAATAGGTCCAGATATGAACTCGATTTAAATCCAATACTGCTTCCAGATCTTCTTCGATTCTTCGTCACCACGAAAGCGGAAATCGACGCGAATGATATCCTTAAATCCCTCCGACATCATCGGCTCCTTGAACCGACGCCCGTAATCCCCAAATGCAATTCCAGGCAGTAAGGCCCGGCTTTCCGGGTTCTAAAATCCATACACGATTAGCCTATCACAGCGGAAACGTAGAAGTGTATGTATATAAGGTACACATATTGTCGAAATCCGAAGGTCCAGCCAGATGTTTCCGCGGAAGAAAGGAGGGGGAAAAGGAACCGGGGGCTATAAGATGATAACGCATGATGCTGTACTCCCCATATGTTGCCGGGTCTGTGTGACTTCGGATCCAAGGGAAGTAGGGTACAAGGGAAGTAGGGTACAAAGGTGGTACACTTAAGTACATACCAAGGACTGGTTTGCAGCACGGACGGCATTATTGTGCCGACAGAGAGTCGGCGATGCAGAGAAATATACACAGCGAATAGGAATGTTGTATTCCTTTGCAACATTGATCCATTGGGATCTTGTTTCTGGGTCTGCGTTTGTATTATCTATTGAAGTTCGTGTCTTCCCCTCGAAGGGGAGCAGGCCAGATGGTCAGTTATTTGGTTCTTGTACTGGGATTCATTGTGGCTGTGGTATGTTGGATGAAAGACAGGCGGGGATATCGTAGAAAATGAGACACTAATGCAAGGAGTTTACATACCGACTACCACGGATCTTCCGGCCGCAAGGTGTTCCTTGGCGACCTTGATACATTTAGGGCGCTGGCCAGAACTTGTTAGCGTTGTTTTCCCTTGGTCTTTTCGTTTCCCCTGCATAAAGCGATGCTCCGCTCAGGAATCCTAGAACAATGCATTGACGAGTAACGTGAGGCAGGGTTGGATTGCAAACGTACCGTTTTCAAAATGTCCTGGTTGACCCGCTCATATCCCAATGGTTTCAGGTAATCCCAGTAAAAAGTCGACTTGCCGGCGCCAGGACTGCCGCAGAAGATCACTAGTTCAAGGCCGCTTTGGCGGGAGAATGGGGGGGAAGCTGTCGGAGAAATGTTATTTTATTGCTCGGGCGCCATCATTTGGAGGTACGGAAAAAGCCATAGGCAACATCGTAATAGATGTAGGCTAGACCCAGCACTCTGACTTACCATCATCGGTGTGGTCAGATTGCAGATATAGGGAAGGGTCAAAGGGTTCCACGAGCGGCTCCGGCGCGGCGTTGAGAAAAAACTCCTCAGGCGTTTTAAACGGAACGCCGACATTTATAGCAAAGCCACTGAGGAGTCACGTTAGATTAAGCTTTGACCGCTAAGGAAGATGGTATTCTTACCGGTCAACCTGGGAATGGTCATTTGGCCGTCCGGCGGCATCCCCTACAAAGATCGAGTTCGATAAGTCCACCCCGGTCACGTCAAAATCATAGTCATCTAGAAACTCTTTCCACATCCCTATTCTTGGCTTTCTATAACCATCGTCAAGGGTAGCTGCGTAAACACTAAGAGGAATGTCTAGTTGTCTCATAACAGCGGCGGCCCTCTCTTTAAAGTTAGTCAGGCTTTTCGAATCAGTACGCCCTCCCTTCATCTCCTTCTGTAGGCTGATTTTTTTCTGATTCGAAACGACGATGACATGATAGCTGATTCGAAAGGATGTCAGTTCATGACGGTTTAATTAAGTCTTCCCCCGATATGGTGAACATAACGTAGTGATCTATTTCATAGAACATACATACCCATCTGCACTCAGCTGCTTAAGTCTAGCAGGAACCGTGTCATGCCACCACTTCCAGTCTGAGGAGTTTCTGGGAAAAGTGTTGCCAGAAGCAGTTGAGACTAACGTTGAGTCCTACGTCATGTTAGCCTCCCACTACGGTTCATATGTTTCCCCATAGAATATATTCCCCACCAGGTCGAACGCAGCGACCTTTGGCGTCTGGGTCGTCTGTTGATGATCTGATTTCTTTGCATACTTGCCGATGACAAGACTATTATTTACGGTGCGCCAGGTGATTTGCTCAGGCTTCTTTTGGGATGTGGGGGTGAAGAAAGATGACACGGATTGTTCTGCAGAATATCAGTTAGGGAAATTTAGAGTAATAGCTCGCAGACATACTGGTCAGTGTGGATTCGATCTTTCTCTTTACCGGAGGTGGGGAGATGGTCCTAGATGGGGACGCCGATCGTTTGGCCGAACCGGCCATTCTGATGAACTGTAGTCTTGAGTTAATGTTGGCGAGTATTTAATGAGCGGAAATAGTGACTTTGTGGGATATAAGGCCCAAAGATGACGTTATGGAAACAGAGATTATATAAATGAACAAAAGACACGCGGACAACGCGCGTTGGGTTCACGAAGTCACATGCTCCGGGAGTACTCAAGTTAGCTGGCCAACCACTACACACCTCACCTCGAAGCTGAACAATGTCCACATATGTCGATAGAGAATCATGACAATCAGTTAAGTGTGGCAATATTATATGATATAGATACTCATCAGACCCTTGGTATGAGGGTAGGTATACCATTCGTTTCATAATGTTTCGCATATAGTTAGTGCCGTTGGACATTGGGGGTTGATGTTCATATTCATGAGCGGCGAATACAATGACCAGGAAAAAGTATGAATTCCTTTGCAAATCTTCCCCCTTTCTTTGGAACAACTACCCAGCTTAATAGTCGGGGCTACCCCAGAGGGCAGTGTCGACGCAGGATATTAAAGTTATACGAATACGATCGCGTTCTAGATGTGGACTGGCCTTGACGAGGTGTGCAGCAGCTTGCTAATGCAACATATGTCCCAGAAGGACAAACTCGTAACCCACGAATTTTCATATTTTGTATTAAAGGGATATCCTACTGAGGCGCCGCCAGGGGGTATAAAACAAGCAAACCTAAAGGAGGAAAGAAGAAAAAGAAATGACAGAAAGAGAACGTCTATCGGATTACTTTGCTCGTGTGTCCAAGGATAGCCGATCCGCCTGTTCCAGCCGGACGGCCGACTTCAGCTGCTCTCGAAGCCCAAACAGATGTTGCGACGCGGTCTTCATCATCTCTTGGTTGCCTCCATCCTGGACAGTAATAGAGGCCTGTAAGACGTAGCTCCCGGTTTTTTCCAGCGGTGACATCTGCTGAAAGGGGGGCAACTGCCGCCGCGGTCCATGTGTTTCAGGCTCATCTGTTGGGTAGTGCAGAACCCGATGTAGGAATATGACGATATCATTCAGAATAAAGACATCCCCCTCCACCAAGTACTCAGTGACGAAGCTAACGGGGTCATCAGTATACGCAATCAATCATGTCATTGGGTGATCCTTAATACACTAACCTATAACCCCAGGCGTTCATGGGGGTCGCAATATCGCCCTTGGGCAAATTAGCGCTGGCCATCAGCCGGCACGTAACGGCGGAACGAGTCCCCGCCTCCGGAATATCTCTAAATTCCAGTTTCCAGGGTTGTTCTTCATAATTGTATGGATGAGACACATGTTTTTCCCCAGGATCAATTCCGGACATCAGCGCATCAGAGTCTCCGGATGGTGGAATCGAAGATTGGGCACCAAACTCGGCCTCGGAAACAGGTCCGACCACTTGCGTGTAGAACATGCCACCGTTCAGCATCTTATTCAGACGTTGCATTTCATTGCCCTGCAAATCCTGACTGGCACCCACACGGGTACTGATCAGCCCCGGTTTCCGATAGGCCTTGAAGATCAGACGCCTCTCCAAGCGGTGACGGGGTTGCATGGCCGTCAAACCGGCCAGTTGTTGTAACAGGCCATGGTGCTGGTGCGCGGGGACCGAGGCGAAGAGCAGTAGCTCGTGCATGATCACAAGAGGGAAATCAATAGCAAAAAGGCCGCCCGAATCGGAGTTAATCGCAGTTTGGGAGAAGCTCTCCGCCTGTGAGGTTCGGAGTGGTAAGGAGCCAGCGGGCGAACCCGGAATTGAAATTGGTCCAAGCTTCCCACTTCTTTTACTTTGTTTTTCCGAGCGGGACACAACAAATTCGTAATTTTCCTTGTGGTTACAGGGAAC
This sequence comes from Aspergillus alliaceus, assembly GCF_009176365.1. Classification (NCBI taxonomy): domain Eukaryota; kingdom Fungi; phylum Ascomycota; class Eurotiomycetes; order Eurotiales; family Aspergillaceae; genus Aspergillus; species Aspergillus alliaceus. The sequence continues at coordinate 152,717 of NW_022474723.1, forward strand.
TCACGACGGTACCAAAGATACGGTATTAATGATAACCTTGATCTCCGATATAGGTAATGGAAGCCTAGGTTTCCTTGTTCGAGCAAATTTGAAAAGAAAAATATAAAACATAAAACGACAATCAAAAGGGGGAAAGAACCCCCGTGAGGGGAACAAAAGGTAGTTGGAATAAAATTGCCAATTGTGGTTAAGACTCACATGTGATGGAATCATCGGGGTGCGGGGATGGATTCCAAGAAAGAAGAGAGTCAGAGATAAATAATCGAGAAATGGTCTGATGAGGGGAAAGATCGAAGATGATCCGGAGAAAGTTGAACGTGCAGTGCAGTGGTTTGAAGACCTGGCATGAGCTTACCTGGACAGAGCACCTCTTACGGACGACAAGACGTCCTCACCGGGAGGTGGGCTCGGGAAGGGATCGGACCCGAGAGGCAATAGCGTTCCGGGGAAAGAAGAATAATAGCGACTGACTATTGCATGATTTGAGCTCATCGCCGAATGATCTTCTGTCATCTGAGTTTGGGGAAAAACCCTACCTGTGTCGGTAATCTTAGTAAGTACTAGTAAGTACTACTAGTACGTAGTTGCTGTACATAGTAGATGTGACATCGAAGGGATCCGGAGTAAAATTACCATACGACCTACTAATTTCCTACAGTAATACTAATCCTTCTCCGGATAGCCCACCAAAGAGCTTATCAATTGCGCGCTAACTGCCCTCGCTTCCGCTCCGATCCCGACGTCCTCCCAAGCCTTTTCTACTCCTCCTTCCTTTTATCCTCCCACTTTCCTCTCTCCCCTTCCTCTCCCTCTTCTCTCTCTTCACCCTAGCGCCCAGTCTTCCAGTCTTCCGACAATTGTATATAATACTTGCATTTTCCTTTCTTGGACAACCTTGAACGACAATCTCACGAGACTGTCAAAAAGCAAAACTTAGGTCATACCAACCTTAATAATTTACCTAACTTTTTGGTCGCGTCGGGCGGTAGCGGATCCCTCCAATTCTTCGCGCAATCTCTTCGGCTCAATTGAAATTACCTCCTTTTGAACAACCTTGATCCTTCCCTTACGCCACATTCCAAAATGCACGCCACTGCTGCTCTCCGTGCCGCTGCCCGGACTCCTCTAATCCGGTTCCTTGGTCGTCGTTCTGTGCCTCGTATGTGCCTTGGTTACCTTGCTTGCCGGCGGGGGAGGTAAAAAGGATAATTGAGACTAAACTAACACATTATACTAGAATCCATTGACCACACTCCCCGTCCTCACCCCGCTTCCCCTTCGGGCGCGCTTCCTGATTCTTTCGCTACCTACCGTGTCAAGGCTCAGCAGCACGGCCCCTTGAGCCGTGGCTCTTTCATCCAGGGCTCGATCGGCCGCAGCTCGGGCTCCTCCCTGGGCCCTGTTGAGCCCAAGAATGGAGAATTCTTTGACCGTACCGAGCTTCCTTCTCGCTTCCAGCGTCTTCCGTGGAGTGAGGCTGAGATTGAGGCCATTGAGACCGGTGGTGCTAGTCTCTTCGCTTAGACCCTCTTGTGTGATGGATGAGGGACGATGGATATATGAAGACGATCAAAACGATTCAAAAAAGTTGAGATGATTGAGGTACCTACTCCTTTGAGCTGGTCGCTGAACGGATACACAACGCAAATACCTCTCCGATATTTTGCACATGAAGAACATCCGGATGTGGGGCTGGATTAATCTCACTTCGTGGTGAACCCTACCATCATTACTCAGCAGGGGTTTGGAAGCTTTGCACCTGATGGGTCCAGGAGAATCTACATCAGGGAAATCTCTGGTTGGCTCCCCGTTACTTTCGTTTGTTCCTCTTTGTTTTTTAAGTACTTTGTTTTTAAGTACCATGGCGCTGGTGGTTACTAGTCTTAAGCGGTTTTTTTGTTTCGGGCGTACTATATAGGGGTGTTATTGTCTTGATGTCTGACTGCGGAATGTTCGGGGTTTACAAACATCCGTGCATAGATGGTTTCACTTTGCATTTGTTGCTAAGACTTGGTTTCTTAATGACTTCTTCGGTATCATACTGGAGCTCGGCGAGGACAAGGTGTTAGATGGACTCTTTATCGCAGAATTACAGAATCCTATCAACTCAGAACTTCCAATAAACTTTTAGTTAGAAAAGATCTTTTTCTCTACGTGCTAAATAGTAACGTAGCCCGACTACAATCAGTATAGCCACTGCTTTGTACTACATTTGTCCTAAGTAAGCATAGTGTACTCGCTAAGTCGTTGGAAGTGCCTGACGTACAATAGTATCATAGCTAATGGCGAGGAGGAAAATCAGAGTTCAATGGACACAAATAAAGGACCTGCTGCCATACCTCCATTCATTTATGGACCAAACCATAACAAATGATAGGAGAATTGACCATTGTGCTAGTCTCTTGAGAGCCTTACTTAGGCCTACTTTTTAGTTAAATACACGGTATGAATAGCCCAGGTCAAAAAATGATCGAAGAACGCAGACCTGTGCTTGGTATCCCCTGGGGTGGTCGTTGATGTTAAAGCTGCCCAATTAAATGTGCAAGGATAGGTTCTAGTGCTTTTGGAAACTAGTGTCAACACTCTGAATTCGTCTCCTTGAATGTCTCCGCCGAACAGCGCTATCCTATCTTTGTATGTTGGTTTCTTCTGGTATAACCCCAAGCATGTCGCCTTCAGCCAAGTGTATCCCGATACAATTTTCAGGCTTGATCGAAGGTCACCTTTGGTCTTTCGTGTTAATTGTCTAGTACACTCCAAGGTCCCTTTAGATTGCCTCATGTAGTTGCTCGAAAGTCTGGCGTTGAGGAACGCGACTACAGACAAGCCACAAGGATAAAGAAAGGAGTCTCGTCATGCCCAGTACTCATCTCCATGTCCGGCTAGGTAGTAATATGTTTATAGACATTTCCCCGGAGATGTAGACACATCAAGGACGAGCCTTTAATGAGATGAACGGTATATGGCCCTAGAGCCACCTCGCTTTCCGAGAGCGAGGTGTGCTTTTCTTACCACCGAGGCTTCTAGTCTAGGCATACTTTCAGCTGGGAAGTGCTAAGTTTGAGGTTGTGAGGAATAGTAAATGGTCTATATATTATAAATTTATGTAAATGCAAAGGGTAGTTCTGATATGATGATAATTTAAACCATTATTTGAATACTTGCGAGATGACTAAGGAACAACCACGTTTCCAACATACACTTCACACTTGACTGCCTGAAGACCAAATATGCTCAACATCAACCTCTGTGCCCCCTCGAATTTGAATCTTTCAACCAAAAGCTGAACCAATAAACCCAAGCATGATTTCAAATGACAGCCACACCATCGCCTTCACCGAGGTAGACGAGGCCAACCATCCTACTGCTACTTACGTCTACTCCAAAACATTGGAGCATCTTCCCCGCGATAAGAAAAAGAGCAGGATTACAGGGCGTGTGGATGTAATAGTATGTTTTGAGGTTCTATTACTGATTTTTAATCTCCTGTCTCGAGGCATTTATGGGTAACAAAGAACCTCCTGGGGTTCAATGGAAGCCCCCGTTCCCGTAGACACTATCAATGCTATTTATATGGCAATCACAATTTGAGTGAAAGAAATATGGCTCCATTGACTCGCCAAAAAGATTTCATTCTCTGTCAATAATATACATTGCTATGACAGCTGAAATTGACGACGTACAGCATCCATCCTCTAAACCTCACTCATGGTCTCTATCCTCTCTCTCCAATCTCCTAATCGATGTGTTCCTTCCTTCTGGCTATCCTCACAGCGTCAGTAATGATTACGTCTCGTGAGTTATTTCGGCCCCAGATTAACCTGTGGCACGAGACTTAAATGTGCGCCCAGCTGACGAAGATTGCAGGTACCAAATCTTTGTGGGTTCTCCATCTCTTCTGTATCAATAAACGACGGCCTCGTAGCTACCAACGAGCTGAGAAAAGTTGGGATATTTTCTTGGTGCCGTCTCGTCGTCAAATTTGGATGTATCAATATTGCTAACGTACCGATGACCAAGGACTCGCTCCAAGCTTTCAGTAGTTCCATTGCCGGTCTCTTATCTTCGAGAGCAGTACTACAAGGTAATGATATTATTCCGTCCCCGCCCAAAGTCATATCGGTTTTTACTAAATATAGTTCAACAGGCGTCGGTGTGGGCAATGCGGATGCATCTCCGACAGCTGCTCTTTTGCTTCATATTCTCCAAGACTCATCCGGCCGGGTTGCGACCATTTTGTTTGCACATAGGGTCGGCACTGCCCTGGAACCAGAATGTAAAATGTATCGTCTTGCTGCTGACGTATTCAATGATGCTGCCATGATCCTAGACTGTCTTTCTCCGATAATCCCAGCAGGGGTTAGTCGGGTGACAGTTCTTAGCACAGCCGGTGTGCTACGGGCTCTGTGCGGCGTCGCAGGAGGAAGCTCCAAGGCGAGTTTGAGTGCACATTTTTCTCGATGGGGGAATCTCGCAGAGGTCAATGCGGTACGTTTTGTTTATGTTGAGTAAGTCTTAATTCTAATTCTAATATTGATATTATTATGTCCAGAAAGACTCCTCGCAAGAAACTATCATCTCTCTTATTGGGATGTTGGTAAGCTTGCTATCTGATATTCCCTCGTAATGTATCAAGCTCATAAGATACAGGTTGGCTCCTTCGTTGTTTCTCGTGTAACGAGCTACACTTCAACCTGGATCTTACTGGTAATGCTCCTCACCCTGCACCTGAGTCTCAACTACGCTGCTGTTCGCTCCGTGCAAATGACCAGTCTGAACCGGCAAAGAGCAAACATCGTCTTCTCAACCCTACTAGACTCTGACCCGGATCTTGACATCGACGATGTCAATCTCACCCTACAAGCCCACACAAAACCAAAACAAACCAATGTAACTCAATCTAAAAGCCAGTGGCACATACCCACCCCAGGGCAAGTCTCCAAACAAGAGAAGATCTTCGAGGCCGATGGTGTCCTAAGATGGATCTCATCTGCTGCATCAACACAATACAAACTAGGCTTCTGCCGTATCGGCGTCTCCCTCGAGCAATTCCTTGCCCCATCCTCCTCGCCCCATACAGAATCCGGTTCCCTCAGCACCCCAATACCAATGTCTTGGCTCTTCGCTCTCTTCGAATCAGAAGACTATCTCCTCTTCTTGCATCATGACTGCAAATTATGGAATGCAAAGATCCTCCTGAAAACGAGCAGTACCACTCGATCACAGCTCAAGGCCTGGATGCACGCTTTACTAGCTGCGCGGGTTTTATGTCTGTCAGCAGAGAAAGCGGAGGTGCAAGGCGATGAGGTGGAGAATGAGCATATCAAGGACGCGATATCTCAAACATTGACTTTTTTGAACTCTGAGTGTCGCGCTGGTCAGTACATGTCAGCTTTGACACAGGCAGGATGGGATATTAACATTGCAGCGTTGGAAACGAGGTCTGGCCGGCGAGTAGCTTATGATTATTGAAGAACTTCATACATTGGGTTATGGGAACATGTTCTAAAATAGTGTAAGCTTGATCTCACAGCCCATCAAAGGCGTTAGTTACCTCACCATAATCAAAACACACAGTGCCAATCAAAAAGGAATCATACAACCCAAGTGCAAGTCCCAAGTAGACACAAACATAAAGTCCACATCGATATACCAGCCAATTCACAACACACAAAGCAAACCGAAAGCAGAACAGAATAACCTCTAAACCAAACAGTGTCTTTATTCAAGAAAGAAAGAAAGACAAAAAAAGAAAGGTCGTGCCCGGGATCGAACCGGGATTACGAGAATCAGAATCTCGGGTGCTAACCATTACACTACACAACCGCCTTTTGATGTAGGATTATTTCTTAATTAAAGTTTATAACCCTATACGTACTTGTATAAGGGATATTTCCAGTTTTCGTTACAAGGAATTGTAAACCACCAGTGGTCGATGCGATTCTGTCAGTGTGTAAACTGCTGAGCCTAGGCAATATATTATTTAGGTACTAAGAAATAATCTGGAACGCGCTAGTAGGTATGTAACTACTAACTGGATTGCGACCATTAGAGATGCATGTATCGACACTGCAGCTATACAGTAGATGGAATAGGCATGGGACATTCTCGACTGCCTCTTTGGAGTTCGCGAGCTGGTTTATACATGATTTTTCTACTTTGTGATAAGACCGTAGATCTTATAGGGGTTACGTTACGTTCAGTGTAGAGGTTTGCAGGGTCATTCAGATAGATGTAGCGGAAATAAGACTTGTTCAAAGAACCCATGGGTATCTATTCTCGAATGTAAATGCTAGACATGCAGAGAAGAGTGAAGATAATGCAGGCAGTCCGATGCAATCAACAATCGCGACAGAAGCATTTATGCATCAAAATCAAACAAGGGGCGAAGAATGCCCAATCGCCCGAACTGCAAAACCAACACAGTAACGCCTGACAAATGACCACCCATCCGTTTCGGGACTATATTCTATCTTATTTTGAAACATAACAAAGGAAATGCTCGCTCACTGCATAATCACTCGAAACGCCTGCTATGACAATGCTTCCCAAAATAAAACAATGCACCATGCATTACACCGTCGAATCATGTCCAAGTCAATGCGAATGCGGCTCAATAACCAAGAGATCAATCATAGGATGCAGTGGAAAATATGCAAACCGGGTCATGTCGTTCTATCACATGGTGAAGGGGTAAAGGAGAAAGAGGAGATTACTGTGACTAATAACCCCGCGATGTGTAAGTCGGTCGTAGTGTCGTGCCAAGGGCACGGATCAGTTGAAGGTGATGTTGAAGTGACATAGGGCAAGTCATTCATCCATGCCCTGCAGTTTATTGCTCCCCGAGCTTCCGGTATTCGAGCGCTTCTTGAAGCCCAACTTCATTCCCATTTTCTTCCATGGGTTGTCAGTGCGGTGCTTCGGGCTGTGGGCCAGGTGCAGACCGTGGGCATCGCTGGATGGTGGCGTTGTCGGAGGAGTCATCGGTTCGCCAGTGCTCATCGATTGTAGACTTCCAGAGTCGTCCGTCAGGCCAGCCGAGCAGTCACCGCTCCCGCTTGAAGTGTGACCGGAAGGTCGGTGGCTGGATTTTCCCATGGAGGTCATGGCGCTTAGGGAAAAGTTCGAGCGGCCCGAATGACCAGACGAGGAAGTGGGAGACCCGAAATCTTTCGAAGACCGCGGAGACAGTCGCCGGCCTTTCGATCTGGCGCGCTTCACAGCGTGTTCGTCGAGACTCGGGCCGGACACCACCGTCACGCCGTCCTCCTGGGGGAAGAGCGGCTCCGCCAACGGCATAATCTGAGCGGTAGCGGAGTGGGCATTCAGAAAGGGCAGGAAGATTGACTCCTCCATCAATTCATGCACAAGTTTGATGGCGGCGTCTAGAGTTTCGGGGTTAGGGGGGATGGTCGAATTGGCGTGTCGAAGGATATCTTCGCGGACTTCACTGGAGACATTTATCTCACGCGGTGATCCGGGAATGATGTAGGCCGTCAATAGTCGCTGCCAAAGCATCCGCAGATGCTGGCTTTCCGGGCAATCGGTTACGATAGGTAACTGGCCCAACTGATGACTGAGGGAGTCGTACGTTTCTCGGTACCGTTTGGCTTCGAGGGTAAATTCCAAGGTTTCAAGGCAGTGATTCTGGGAGAGATAGGCCATAAAAGCGCTCAGCGTGTAGGGGGCAGGTGCCGTGTTTGCAAGCACCTCATCCAAAGTTGGGCGCATGGGACAAAATGCGCCCGCAGGAACCGTCAGACTCAGCGGACGTGAGCCAGACAGGTCCATGTCCTCGTCTGACTCACTGTCTGAAGACGAAGATGTGGGGGAGAGTTCGGGCGTAGAAGTAGGAGTGCTGTGCCAGAAGTGGAGAGGAGGGTATAAGGTCTTCTTTTTGAGCATCGCGTATAGCGTGCGTGGTTTTTTAGAACGTTTCAATGTACGTTGAGCCACCCTGATCTTCCCCAGTCCGGGATGGTTCGAAATTCGGGAAGAGCCCGCTGTTTGTCTTCCACGAATCTGAACAGAACGATAGGGCTTGGGTGTCCCTGACCGGAGATGACGGGTCAATGGCGAGGGTGGAGATTCCAGCGTATACTGACTCAGCGAGGACAGGCGCTCGCCAATAAGAACAGGCGGGGGATGCGAGAAGCCGTATGGGTGGAACGGTTGTGTAACGAACGAAGCCGATTCGGGGCCTTCGGAGACAATGTCAGGAGGGGGATGAGGGACACTGGAATTAAAATAGGACCAGAGTAAGTGTGGGGGAAGGATCTCAGTGAACGAAGGGTGAGATCTGTTATCGAGGGAAAGGACTGATTAGTCGTGTGCCGCGGCCGAGATGTGAATGTAAGGAGTCTAAGATGGGTGGGAAAAAAATTTTTGGAAGACCCCGAAAAAGAAAAATACTAAGGCACAAGTACACAAAGAAGGATAATGATGACGACACCGGGGGAGGAAAGAAAGTAGGGAAAAAAGAGAAGAGAAGGATAAAACGGGGGTTGAGTGGTTCTCAAATAATAAGAAACGAGGCGGGAAGGTGGAAGGGTGATGTGATGCTGCGGATCAGAGAGTTCAGAATCCTGCACGGAAGCGTCGAGCAACCGGGGGGGGGGGAGTGGTTTTGGTCCACAGGAACAGCGTCGAGAAAAAAGAGGGTTCCAGACACAGCATCCACGTTGGTCGACCCAAAGGGTGCGAGCCCACAGCGTGTATTTCCGCCACAAATCACAGTTGACTAACTTCCCGGTCGATCAAGCGCCTGTCCTATCAGACCGAGGCCGGCGGAGATAGAGAGCCACTCAGATCCCAGGTTTGGCCCGCGATGATGCCAGTGCACTTGTCACGGCCCTTTGTTTCTCACTTCACGTTTCCTGCCTGAAATGGAAGGACGAACGGCTAGAGAGAGAGAGAGAGAGAGACAGAGACAGAGAGAGACCGAGGGAAACAACAAAAACAAGAGCAGGAATGGAGAATCAAAACAACGAATATCTAACGTATGAATTGAAAGATTGAGGATACACGCATATACACACCAACAAGGCCAGATCACGTCATATCCACCTTCAGATAGATCGTCCCCTAGGGAAATAAAAGAAGACCTCTGGGCTCTCTCGGAAGACTCAACCCAAACAGAACCAGGATCTGGAAAGGCCCTGCGGTGGAGATCGTGAAAGAGGATCGTGTCCGTCAGTGGAGGAGCGAAATTGATCTCCGTCCTGGAAGTCAATCCTGGGATGGGAAAAAAGTGGAAACAACCAAAAATAAAAGAAAAGAAAAAGAAAAAAAAAATTTAAAAAAAGAGAGAGAGAAAACTCAGGTGGATCCCTTGCAAGTTGTAACTCAAGAAAAGTAGTATTAAGCGTCGTAGTTATGGTGATGGTGGAGAGGATGGTAAAAACCATCAATTCAAAGCGGAGTCTTGGTGTCTCTCTCTCTCTCTCTCTCTATCATCCGTTGGTGATCCTATACCACACACTACGAACCTTCCATTCCAGACATGACACATTCGAGGAATGTGCACTAGAAAAGAAAGGAATCCCCCTACGAAAGGGGTAAAAAATGGAGAAAAGTGTGTCCCAAATTGGAATAGAACGACAAAAAATTATAAATAAAAGAAGAAAAATGGTCAACTCACCACAACGTTGAATTCAATGCGATGTTCCGCAATAGAACATCCAAAGAAGGAGTCAGGAGTAAGGGGAAATTGAGGAGAAAAATTTCTGTATGCAAAGTGTTCACAATGACAAAATTGCGCAGGGCGAAGGCAGTGGCAGAGGTAAAATAATCCCTCAGGCAGGAAGGAGGGTGATATATCTGTATGGGGGCGTAGGAGTATGTATGTATGTAGGAGGATGCTGGTTTCTGGAGGTCTGCGCAGTAATGGTAATGGATCATACAACATAGGTTGAGATCATCGACTAATATCAGTATGATACCATGATATATTTCCGGGGTGGGCGGATTTAAAAAAAGAAAAAGTAAAACCTGGAAGCCTTCAAGCCGATTCACTAAAATCCGTCGTCGTTGTACGAGCACCTGATGCAGGAGCTCTGAATAATAATGGTTTAATATCCTCGGCCAAAGAAGCCAATTCCCGTTGTGGCGGCAAGCCTCGTGGTGTCTGGCCTCTCGACTTGGTCTGCTTTATTGTGATTTTTTAGTGCATTGGGGTTTAATTTAGCAGCTACAGGGATGGAGTAAAAATAAAAAATAAAAATCCATCTAGATATATAGAATAAACTACTAGTCGTACATTCTTCGATACTCCTTCCTGCTCTTGATGTACATACAGTATCTGTGTACTCGGGGATCTCTTCCTAAATACATACATACATACATAGTACATACGTACACATTATTACCACGGAGTACATACTGCAGTAGGGAAGCACATCCGAATCTGGGAAACTTCCCACAACTATAGTAAGTAGTATATGACAAGCCATGGGCTGGTGACAGCTTAAGTTTAAAACATTGCTACCTACTACTGGTCCATGATCATCGACGTACATTAGCTTTAATCGACGTGTTTTTGGGTTCTTGCGGACAACATCGTAGAATGGCACCTTGAAGATTTCCACTGCTCTGGAAAATTACTTGTATGACCCATGATAACCTCATCCGAGAGAAAGTTTCTCGAATCCGAAGTCAGGGAACCCGTCTCCGTCGTGGTGGTTTGAAGGCGCAAGACGGCCTGACGAGTGGTCGTGCAGAGCGGATCCCGAGCTCTGATTGGCCCGCCACGTCAGGATCTGCAGGAATGCCAAGAAGGCAGTGCAGCCATCAACTCCATACAGCAGCCTGGAGGCAAGGGGGTGTTACCTTCATGAGTAGTAGTGCAGCCTGACCCGAAAGGCTAATGTCAGGTAAGTCGGGGAGCTCAGACATTTTTCAACTGCATCTGTTCATTCCAACTGCAAGGTGTTGTGTCGTGGGAGGTGATGGTGGGTGGGTTTTCCTTCTGTCCCAAGACTTTTGGAGTGGATCTGCAAGCCCCCAAATGGGGTTGTGGAATGATGTCTAGATGCAGAGGGAAAAAACAAAGAAGAAAAAAAATCACCTATACGAACGTCTTAGAAAAAAAGTGAAAAAGAAAAAGATTCGCTAAACTACTCTGGAGTAGTCGCAACCCCGACCACCTTTCATTTTCGAGCTAGCCTTAAGGTGCATTTGCCATTTGTAGTTCATCAAATCCCGTCTACTTATCACGTAACCCCCGGCTCTTTGCTTGACTCCATCCAGGCGTTTGTTTAATGATGGTAGTAGCACCAGTCACCATCCCTGCTTGCAGTCCACTATCCCAACTTGTCTGCAAGGGAGTGCAGACATGCAGACATGCAGACATTGTGTATGTGTCTCGATGTGTGGTTGAGTCGGAATGGCAGAGAAGAAAGGAATGTTTCAATTGATCCACCGAGAACGGCAATGATGATGAATACTCTTGCCTGCAAGGTATAGGCTGCCCAAAGAAAGAAGAGGTGGTGGGCAGGGTTTTTTCTTTTTTTTTTTTTTTTTTTCCAGAACGTCAACGAAGGCAAAAAGAATTCCAAAGAATGCAGGTTTGCCCCAGTTTGACGGTAAGGGAAAAGGCGACACAACCTAGGAAGGATTGCAAAGTGATCCACTAATCAGAGGGCTTCGGCCCGTTCAAGTACGTGGTCATTACTGACCAGTCAGGGTAATGGTGGCTTGCGTGTACATAACTCTTAACCCGCGTGGTCCTTTCGTTGGCAGGGACATCGGCGAATACCACAGGGTTCCCATCGCGCTTAGTGTTACGCCCCACTTCCACTCTCACGCACCACACATGAGGGCAGCCAACGTGTGTTTTGCTCGGGATCATGAGACGAAAGCGAGTTTCCTATTTCCCATTTTCTCATTATGTCTTGGCATTTATCCATGGGCTCGGACTTGGGCTTCTAACTTCGTTGGGCAAGACATGTCAAGTAGTTAATCATTGACTATCATTATCGACTTTCTACTACAAAGCATAGATTTATACTATGCTATTCCCCATCCCATGAGGTAAAACGGATTGCGTGTCGAGATGCCGTTCTCAAGGAATAAAATGAATCCCACCAATGGAAGCCTGGTGGGCCATCTCCTACACAGAAGCAAAGATCTGCCATCCCTTGCAATGGATAATAGGATATCCCTCACAATCTTTTAACTAAAGCCGAACATCGTACACAAAAAACGTCATAGGTAATTTGAAGTCGTCCCTGTTCATCTGCAGATCACTCAGCCCAGTCCCAAATAAGAACATGAGGGTGAGCCACCAGACCAACCCTAATAAAAGAAAGATAAGTTAGTTTATTTGTTTCAAGTGGCAACTGAGTCAGAACTCGGGAAAGTCTCATCCTTTTCCCGTAGGCAGTTGCAAACCTCGGGCATCCCGTTTCTTCCCGCTTCCAGTCTCGTCAGAAGATAAAAGCCACAGGGCTCAGTGCGGTCAGATGCGGTGAAAATTTTTGGATTCTAGAACATCCATGGAAGCCTTCTAGTCGCCCAACGCCACATCGATAGTTGTTTATTGTAGCTTTTCTGTGTAACTGTACATTTAAAGTTACTTATTGTCATAACAAGACTAATCTATGAACGGAGATACAAGGCGAATTCCTAGATTGGGAGGTTTGAGATATATATATTTATTTATCTTAATTTTTTTCAAACGAACTCAAATATCAATCATAATAATATAGAAGTCACTACTACATCATTGGAAACAACGTGACATAGGTAGCAGACCAAAAATTCTGATATAGACCAACTATTCCCTAGTTTACCCGAAATCCCTTCAAGCACCTCGTTGTAACTCCAGCATCACTCGAATGATCAAATGCCCCAGCAACCTCACATTGACCTTACTAACGAACGAGAGCCAACTGACTCGACCGTGTTCACCGAAGTCTATAGATAGAGATTGCTCTGCCCGATATTGTCGTTCCTAAGCTCCACAGTCCTACACTTCAATATCGAACTTTTCGTCCTGAGCCCCACACAGAGAAAAAAATCATCTACTAAAAGCTGTGGCAAAATAAGGCTCTGATCGCTACGGAGTAGTTAGGCTATATACTATAGTTCGATAGGGTAAGAGGTATCCACATCTGACAAGGTTCCCTGTTTCTTTCCCTTTACTTTTCTTTCTCTCTCTCTCTCTTTTAGGAACTATGGCTTTTGTTCCATGTTCCTATTTGTCGATCAAGATTAGTGCGGCTACATTCCGGAAAATAAGGTAAAAACGGGTTCAATATTATCAATTTCAATAGTCCCATTATTAGCAACGTGGAAAGATATGACCTTATCATCGGTCGGGATTGATAATAAGAATATGAGGGTTAGTTTTCCGAGGAGTGGCCAAGTGGATCTGAACGGTTGCGAAAAATGGCGCGAAGCACCATCTCAGGTATCGAAGTTCTTTAGTACTGTGTATATGTACATACGCAGCGGAGAAGTGGATACAGAGTTTATATCGCCTTGGGAATTGGGTATGCTTCTCTCGTGAGATATCAAGAGAGTGCCAATTGCGAACAAGCCTCGCTCATCCCAACGGATTGTTGGACTGGAATGCGAACCGGATTGACCGACTCAATTGCAGTTAAGTTGGTAGCGAATGCTCGTCCCAATCAATGATGAAGATTCAAGCTTGCCATTTCAAACATACACCGTGATATATATAGTTCGTCTGATAGTATCTCTCCCCTAGTGTAAATTCCTCGTACAGCCTGTAGATAGGGAAAATTCAAGTCAAGACTGGAGGCACGGACAAGCTACCTTCCTAAAGTACATGCATAATACATCGGAGCTATGAGACAGCTAGTGCGAGCTACAGCTAGAACTCCCCCAACACTACCGATCAAGCGTATGCACTGCGATACTTTTCCACCTGTAAACCGAAGCAACATATCAGATCCACGTGTCATCGAATAGGAAGACAAGTTGTGAATAGTTGGCAGTTATTTGTTCCAAATAACGTATTACTCAATACGTAGAGGATCCTTTCTTTCTGTAAAATAATATGAGTTTTGTATATCTATCTGGTCTAAAAAGATTCTCCTTTTTCTTTTTCCCCTTCTCTGTCTTTTTTTTTTTTTTTTTTTTTTTTTTTTAAGGACGGAAAACTCACCACGAGGTCATCAAGTGATCCACAATTTCTCCATTTCGTAAGACAGACAGACAGACACATCAATATCATTTCCACTCTATGACTAAATGATCAACAGACAAATGTTACAAGAGTCAAGATAGGCTAGTCCGTTGTGACATGAATATCCTAACGCCCGGCAAATCCACGGCTAAAGGGGAGGGGAGACAGAGGGACATACGTGTGGCATGATCGGATCTCCAGACAGGATGGACCTAAGGTACGAGAAAGTAACGCTAAGACGTTAGTGAACTCCATAATTTGTACCTGTGACTCCAATCGACCAGTCGTCGACCTTCTAAATCAAGATAAGTACAGGACCACCTCGTTACATGATGGCTCATATCATTGGTCCTGAAGGGATAATCCTCATCAAGTCTAGACTTTACCTGTGGGGGTTTTATAGACAAGAAGAGGGGAAGAGAATAATGGGGTCCCCATGATTCAGATTCTATGTTTTGTCCGGTGCTACACTACGTTTGATTAGGAGTATCCACAAGAGGAGGTGGATAATTTAATCCCTGATACGGAACACGCCGATTTGAGAGAGCATTATGCAGAGGATTAACATTATGCAGAGAATAAATAACCTGCTCAGGATGCATCCAAGGTTACATGCATGATCAACCGTCAGACGGCATCATTACATATCTACAGCAGGAGGAGACATGGATAGAAAAACGACTGATTAATTTGCCTACTATGTGGAGATGTCAGTCAGTCAGACTCCCTCGGACATCATGATGACCTGCAGTTGTCAGCCAATGGCCGACACCGGGCAACATTTCTGCACCACAGCAAACTGCTTTGGGGACAGGGATGCCATCCTTAGTGTCGCTACAACATACTACCCTCAGATCCATGGCACCCTTCCGTGGAGTTGGAGAGCATCGGGGGCGTGATAGATAGGTAGGTATCAGATGCTGATAAATCCTAACATGGGGCCCGAACAACCCTTCTAGTATAAAGATAGATTTACTGTTCCAGTAACTACTTGAATGACTGATAGGACCTCTCGATCGTAGATTTGAACACGACTTGCTTGGTATAATTACTTACTCTACGCTATCACCATGGCCCTCTCTGTCTTATACACACAGTAAACCAGATCCGGCACGATGCAACAAACCAAAGAATGCTATCTTAAACCCACATAACCAACACGCTGCTCAAACACATAGACACAAACAGTAGATTCAAGCGAGGAACGGAAATATATGAAACATTGCCTGTCGGGTCCCTTTCAATCCTGCAACAACCCGACTGGGTAGGTGCGACAAGACCAGCCGCGATAAAGCGCATCCGTCGTAGTAAATTCAAGGGTGGAATTGAAACCGGATCATATCTGATCAATATCCACACCCTTTTCTTCTTGCTTTTGCTGACAATAGCAACGGTATAGATAAGTACAAATCCAACCGATGAGGCTACATCCGAATGATCCCCTGCAGATAGACACAAGACGCGCGCACACAAGAAACACGAGAGAAAAAGGAAAATAAAAACGAAAACAAACAGCCACAGGCTGCTTCCACACAAACTCCTTGACCGATGGACCCATTTATGCCTGCAACGTATCCCATGGGGCATATTTTAACATTTATAGTCTTAAATGCTTTGTAAATAGGTCACTGCTGGTTGAACGTGAGGACTCTTCCATCGGATGCCAAACGCCCTTCTGCAACACCATTAATATTACCATCGAAGAACCAGCCACAATGAACCGAGAGCATGGACACGGCCAGAGGTTAGGAGGTCGAGAGAGCCGGAAAAAGGATGAGGGTAGGGCAACGATCATGTAATCTGACACACAAGAATCTAGTATTAAATGGCTCATGCCACAATGCGGGGAAAGAAAAAGAGAAAAGAAATCGCAGAAAGCAGAGATAAATCGAATTCGCCATTCCGAGCCGTAGCACCATAAAAAGAGCGTCGAAGGTGACGAGTGTGATGAGACGTAGAGGTGTAAAACGAGGGTCGCTCTCTTCGTGACCGGTCCGCTTCGAGCTGTATTAATTTTGCAGCGTCGAGATGAAACCAGGCGGGTGCAGCGGTTTGCTCGATCCGAAACCCATTCTATCGATGATAGAAGGAAAACAATATACCCGCCCGTATTCATCCTGTGCTCACCTGCCAGCAGTTTCTGTAAAGCCTTCCAAGCATGATTCAAGGAAATGGGGAGCGTCCGGGTTATAACAGAGTATAATTGCATGCTGCCTTTAACCCTCCTAGGAGTGCGAAGACAAGAAAGAACGAAAGAAAGTCGAAAGCCAACATGATGTAAAATTACATTCTCCGTGCTCAACCGGGCATCAACCTGGAAAGCTGGATGAGCGAAAAGGTATGATACCTAGGCATCAGCTTAGTCACCTACCGCAGCATAATGCTTTCATCACTTTCTGGACGAAAGTAGGCTGCGGCTCATCGTTTCCTTGAGCGCCTTGGCCTTGTTGGCTATTCTTCGTCGGGTTGGCTGGGCTTCCCATGCGACCCGGGATGTTTGCGTTCGAATTCTGAAACTGTGCCTGAGTCGATACCGTCGGCGTCGTGTCCATTCCCCCGCTCTGGCGTTTCGGTGGCATCCCGCCGGGGACGTTTTGCCGCTCGCGCGTCTTCCCTGCTCCTGGCTTTGCCGGAGAAGGGGGCGGGGGCTGCGCGGCGTTTAAACGGTCTGCAGTCACACCGGGCCTTTGGCTGCCGCGAAGCTGCTGAGCATGGAGCTCACGGGCAGATGAATTGGGGAGCACATTGTTATGAAGATGCTGTTGGGACGAATACGACTTGTACTCCCATCCTCTTCCGTTGTTAAGCTTCATCCAATCGTATTCACCATCTTCAACCTCTCCAGCGTTCTTGAGTGCTTGCGTGAGCAAGTCTCTCAAATAGTCATAATCCGGTGTATCTTCAAATCCAAGATTGCGGACGTAAGTGAGATACTTGGTGAACTCTTCTAAAGTCTCAATGGTCAGTGCGACTGTGCTAAAGT
The DNA here is from genome assembly GCF_009176365.1 of Aspergillus alliaceus. NCBI lineage: Eukaryota > Fungi > Ascomycota > Eurotiomycetes > Eurotiales > Aspergillaceae > Aspergillus > Aspergillus alliaceus. The sequence goes on from NW_022474723.1 coordinate 169,852, forward strand.
AAAGGGAAAGATAAGGTGCCTAGTACCGGGAAATCCTTCGCAAAGGTCCTTAATTGCAGTTGTTTGTTTCTTTTCACCAATCTTTTCGTATTTCTGCTTGTTCGTTGCGGCCTTCAATCCCTGCCACGGAAGACCCCCTCTTAAGAAGTACATGAAAACGTGACCCAAGGCTTCGAGGTCATCCCTCCGAGACTGCTCCCGTCCCAAGTGGGTGTTGATGCTCATGTAGCGGGCTGTACCGGACAGCGACTTCCGCTCACGATAGGGAATATGCTGTTTGGTTTTTGGGTCACGATATTGCTTGGCCATGCCAAAGTCGACGACATGGATAACGTTAGCGGCCTTGGAGTTCGGGCGGCCAATGAGGAAGTTGTCGGGTTTAATATCCCGGTAGATCAAGTTTTTCTCGTGGATTGTTTGGACTCGAGAGAGCTAAGGGCGAAACGTCAGACGAATAATATGTGGGACAGGTAATACACATACCATCTGCTTAGCCACCATGACAACAGTCTTAGTCGAGAAGCGTCTGTTGCAGTGATCGAAAAGGTCCTCAAGGCTCGGACCGAGTAAATCAATAACCAATATATTATGTAAACCCTCCTGACCGAAATAATAGACATTGGGAATGCCCGCTGCATCTAATCAGAATAATGTCTCCTGGTGTTCACGTATGCTCATCCATTACTTACGACATCCGACCAATATCTTGTATGTTCGATACTCATCGCGGAGCTGTGGTGCATCACTCTTCCGTGGTTCCTGGGTTTGTCAGTATGTCGAGTTTCTTACCATCCATGAGGACGATGCACGCACGAATTTTATGGCCACCTGCTGGTTGTTCAAAAGATTTGTGCCTTCGAAGATAACACCGAAGGATCCTTCACCAATTTTCTTTCCCACCCTATAATGGACACCCACGACGTTGGAAGACGAGGACGCCATGTCTGCGATGGGTATTGGGTGACGATAAGTAGAATGATTTCACGAAGAGTCAGTCAGGTCAGGAGACTCGGTCCGCGGGTTCGGCACGTGAAAGACTAGTCTGCGAAAAGAACGGAACAGTCAGCGAGAGAACGACGGCAGGACCGACTGGCATTGACTATTCGAATTGAAAGGGGAGGGAAATGGAAAGGGAAAGGGGGAGGCTCACAAAAAGCCTGGTGTTTGCGATCTAGATCATTCATCCACGAGTCTAGTGTATGTTCGAACCGACACGGTAAGACGGGAGCGATGGATGAAAGTAAATAGACGACTGTCTAAATAAGCCGTACCGATAATATCACGCGGAGAGATGACTGTAGAAGCGCCTGACGGGAAGGGACACGGAAGTGAAGTACAGGCTATTATTTCCGGTAGGCCGACAGTCGGGGCTGCAGGTTGACAGTTGAAGGTGCGCTGTGGAAAAGGGAGGGTCGTAAAAGAAAAAAGTGGGTTTAGGGAACGAAGGGAAAAAAAAGGAAATAAAATCAAACCCGAAAATTACTCCCCGGCGCTCACCAACTGCGTGGCAGTACGATGAACCGCACTGAGCAGTGGTTTGATGGGATTGGGAGAGCAGGCAAGGGAAGGGGAAGAAGAGGGTGAGGTTCGAAAGAGTAATTGAGGAAGAGGGAATGGGGAGAGAGATGGGGAACTATGAGTGGATAGGAAGGACTTAGGTGAGAAGGGAATACACCAGTAGCATGGACAGCTGACGGGGAGAGGAAAATTAGAGGGGGAAAAAAGAAAATTGAGGCGGAGAGAGGAGAAGTCAGAGGGGGAAGGCGATGGTTGGACGATGAGAACCAGACGGGCGGCCGACTGTCACTGGTCCGTCGATTTCGTTCCGTACCTGAAGGCTGAGGTACCATTCATTAACCGGCGGTCTTGGGGTTAGCGCGGTATGGGTAAGAGTGTATGTGTCGGTATTGACTAGTGGAAATATTATTGCTGAAGAACTAATTAGGGATGTAAGTCGGTATTTTTCGGAGATCTCTTCGTCTGTGAATCTATATACAAAGTCCCGGCATATTTCTTGAACAGGGCTTACTGAGATGTGTGGGAGAAGGAAGACGTCATCATCAGAGGCTTGAAATCAAGAGAGCTACAGAAGAGACGAGGAAAACAGGGAATCCCGTATGGGACTCGACTCGCCCTAGTACAGGGACTGGACTGCCTTAGTGGCTCCCTTAGCGCTCGGGCTGTTGGGCGACGAACGGTTGAAGTCCGGCCACTAACTTCCTGAGGAAATAGAAAGTGGATTTTGGGGGGGTCGTTCTGGCCAGACTGGCAGCTAAAATTCCAAACGGGAAGATTAGCTCAAATACATACATGGCAATATTATTAGGTACTGTACATGCTGACAGACAGACAGTATCCCCTCAACAACAATACGGGAACATAGTCCTAGTCAATTATCAATAAACTCATGATATCAACAAAAACATGGATCTAGGGGAGCTAGAACAATAGAAAATTTCAATGAGAGACATTCATTGTGTAAGGGGATCCATGTGGATGTATGTGAGTTCCAGTTGTTACTATGGTTACTCATATTTTCTCACCTCGGTATTACCGTAGCCACCCTGCCGTGCTAAGGTACAGTACTGGCATTCGGCCATATGCAATCAAGGTAAATTGTGGTATGATACCGTTGTCTAATACATACCTTACCTTCAGTCCAAGCACAATCAACCCCCTACAACATAGTAATAAAAAAATATCGATAAACTGATCAATTCAGGTACTGTGCATTAAGCGGAGCGGACTCTCACCTTATCTAGCTGCAGGACAGTATACATGGGTTGGAGTTAGGCTCGGAGATCGAAATGCTAGCTGTCAGCCAACTACTACTTAAAACAGTTGTGGGTAGGCGCCAGCTCTTGACTAAAACAACAACTAGTTGAACGCTTTGCTGGCGGTGCCCCTGACCAATCTACACCCTGCGGCATTTTAGGGATCCGTTTCGATCGTCTACAATACCACAATCTCCGAGGAACACCCAACAGTGGCTTTGCTCACCTTTTTTGTCGAGTACGATATTATATTTCTCGATCTATCGTGCCTTTCGACAATCTACCTTTTAGGAGAGCACAGAGGCTTTGAGCACGTACTCTCGCTCCGGCCGAGATAGCTTTTCGACTTCCGGATCAGAGGAATTTTAAACCAATGTACTTGATGGTATATCATTGCGCGTAGGAGAGATAAAAAAAAAAATCCAAAAAACCTCGGCATTAGTATGGGAGACCTTTGAGAGGCCATAGTACTTATAGTGATGTGATATTCGTAGACGATGTAAGACATATATCTCCCCCTTTCAATGGGGTTTAGATAGCTAGTAACTAGTTATTACCCAGATCAAAATCACGCCACTGAGCCACGGTTAGACTGGATACGGAACCCCCTTTTGCTTGTATCGACGGTCTGTGGATGTAATAGCCACCCACTGATTATCCGAATCAGTATGGAGAATATTTTCTACATGATTGTCCTGTTAGTGGGAGATCCCCTCTACTTCTGATAAAAGATACTGTGTAGAAGTAGCTGCGGGTTGATCCCTCTTGACTTTTAACTCCTAAGGATATACTGCACCAATGTAACATCTGCCAAGGCTTCTCCTATATAAGTGACTCCCGCCCTAGTTCCGATGGTCCACTATGGACTTAGTAGATCACAGGAGCTCACTCTGATCTAGGAGATAAATTACGTTCATTGTTGGATCGATATCAATAAATTTATGAGTCTAGGGCTAGGTTCAATAATAATTGGCTTTCTAGGACCCATAACAGAAGTACAAATAAATAATGACACGTCCCACCAAAGAAAATATCCAAGCCACCAGCATGACCATAGCCTATCCGCCATTCGACAAAGGCCAATATCCAATATATCGCACAGGAAGCAACACAGAGCGCCAGGAATTCAGTGGGCATTTTGCCGATGAAGGATGCAAATCCTAGTCAATAGAAGGCGCGGGGTCATTGGGGGACACTGTCCGTGTGCGATGAATAGCGTTGTTGATTCGTGACCTTGCACTGCAGACGTCTTTCGACAGGACATGAAACCATACGATATGTATGCATGTTGACAGGCGGGTACATTAACATAGAACCGCCATGAAAGACTTGTAATTCTCCATCTGACACGTAGACGACCCACCGAGCAGACTTCGGAGGGAGGTATTCTCTTGGAGGGCCATGGTGCGCTTCCTGACGTCTGAAACCCACAACATGCAGCCTTGAAACGGTTCTACGTGGAATGGACTGATTGGACTGAGGCCATGTAACATCGGTCTATGATATATGTGCATAGTTCCTGCAGGGTTCTTACTGAAGTTGATCCAGGTATAGAGTATCATACCGATACATGCTGCATGACGGATGGCTATTGCAAGGACACAATGCGAAGGTGGTTAAGACAAACCGCCAAAAGGCCTATGCCATGATCGACTATACTGACTCGCGGAGCATCCATTGTGAATATGGCATCGCAACCATATAACATCGAACGTTTCGTACATTATTTAATGTATGACAAGTGCTCCGTCACAGCTGGTCAGCAGGAACATCTTCCGCCTCATTTCCAAGCTCATTCGCAACGAGGTCTTGCCCTTCCTCACCATCATCTGCATCATCATCGTCATCATCGCCGTCTTCGTCCGAATCCTCCTCGCTGCTGGAGCCGCTACCGTCGCTATCAGCATCGCTGCCGGGGTCGTAGTCCTCTTCGTCCTCATCTTCCTGATCTTCCAGCTCGCGCTGGGCTTTCTGCAGCTCGCTTTCCCCTTCGAGAGCACCTTCCGCATTCACAAAATCCTCTTCCTCAGTTTTCACCCCATTGATGTTATATCGCTTCGCACGTCGTGCTTCTGCAAGGCTAGCATCTTGTAAACCGTGCTTCTTAATGTAGGCATCGATACCGGCATAATCGGCCTGGTCGATCATAGAAAACTCCAATTCCTGCGTTTCATCACTTGAAGTAGGTCGGGCCACCACATTCAGGTTGAAGGTTCTCTGGAGCACAGAGGTGTACGAGATTGAATCGATATTCTCGAAAGCAAAAAAGACCAAGGGCTTCTTGAATCCGAACAGTACGCCCGTGGAGAGAAAGAAGAGATAACCTAGAGCGAAGAAATGATTAGCTTAAGATAACTCAACGCCGAATTCTACAGGTAATAGTACCTTCCTTACTACCACGGAAAGCCTTGACGTGATAGGCTTTCTCTCCCTTACGATGCGCTTCAGACATGGCACTGACAAACTCCCTCTCATCTGGTCGCACCACCTTTGCCTGCGACAGATTCTCATTCAACACCTGTCTAACAACATCTTCAGCCGACTCTCCATCCTTGTTCCCAATCTGCTGTCCATTCCCCGAGAATGCGGCCTTGGGAGGACCATCGGAGACCGTCCACACCATCGCCTCGGGGGAAGGTTCACCTTCCGGTGGTGAATTTATTCCATCACCATACTGGGGGATGATGCAGAAGTTAAATTGCTTCTGATTTTTCTCGGGGACAGGGAGGCACAGGACATGTTCTATCTCGACCGACAACACAATCAGCATCAATGTAATAGAAGCGGATCACAAAACTTACGTATTTTGTCCATGTGGATGCCAAACTCCACTGCCTTCGACGTCTGATTTCTCGCGCGAAGGAAACCGCGCCCTGCGGTGATCTCGAGCGTAAGCTTTTTCCGTTGCGGAACAGCGAATGAAACATCCTGCATATAAAATTGTAATGGCGCGTTGGCTTTCAGATCGCCTGGAGACTGTGCCTGTCCTGCAGCATCTCCATTCTGTAACTTTCGCTTCTTCGCAACAGGGCCGTCGGTAGACATCTCCACGGGCTGAACGGGAGTGCTCGCATTCCTGGCTAGTAGGCTGGAGGTATATCTAGCAATGTCCTCGAAAAGAGGTATATATTGTGGGGTAGTCCCTGTGAAGCCGTATCGGACACCGGTCAATTTTTTCTTTTCGTTGGACCTGGGCTCGTATCAAGTCAAGTGTTGGGTTACGCACCGATCGCATCATAAACTCGTTTCTTCAGAGAGGGTTGGGCGGCGAAGGCATCTTCAATGGCTGGAATACTTTTCGGAGCCGATGAATTTATCGCAGCGAATGCCATAATTGGGAAAGAGCAGCCCCAAGATAACAAAGCCGGGCAGAATGTCTTGAAAAATGGGGCTGCGTGCGTGAAGGTTAAAGGGAGATATGGGGATGGAAACTTCGGGCGCGGAGAGATGATGGATAAGAGAGATTGCGAACGACTCCCCTGACGGCTGTCGACCGGAGACAGCCCACGCGCAACTGGGGGGTTAATATTTAGTCCTATTGGCTGATCAATGGAATCTAAAGCAAATTCCATGTTGCTCTTCCGTAACATTAACCTACAGGTCTGCGGAAGTAAGTGCAGTCTTAACCTAGTAGTCTTATACAATCATGTTCTATGCTACAGTGATACATTTGTATACATCCATTTAAACAAATTAAAGAGGAGAAGATATTATTCCCCTAGACATTCTCCCCATCGAAAACCGGTGAATTCCACCTGAGCCGATTACGCTTTGTTTGCCACTTTCTCTTTCAAGAAATTCTCAATGAACCCGGCCGTCTGGTTGTCCATGAGCATGTTGCCGTTGGCGTCCCTTCTCGCATTAAGGCGTTCCTCTTTTTTGGCCCGTAATAGAGCCATAAGTTCACCCTTTGGTGTCAACAAAGACCTGCTCTGAAGGTACTCCTTTCTGTAATCTTCCATCTTCTTCGCCTCAACCCACTCCGGATCGTGTCGCGTACGGTATTTGGAGAATTTATTCCGAAGCTCATCCATGACACTAGGAGGGAACGGCGCATAATGCAGCGATGGTGTCCAAGTTGGTGTCTCAACTTCCATGCGTAGCGTATCCCACTCTTCGTCCTTAAATTTGGGAGGCTCACTGCGAGGCCATGGAATTTCAATGTTTTCGCCGGTAATATACCTGGTATGTCTAGGGGTATCTGAACCATGATCTCGTTCAAGGATCGGCCCCCCTCCGTAGACGTGTTCAACCAAGACGTCTCGCGTCTGTCCAGTGGCCGGATCGTCAAGGGCAACAACGAGTCGGACGTCATCTAGAGAGATTGGCATGGGAACTGGAGAGACATTGCCCTTCTGTCCGCTCTGAGAGGCAAGCCAGCTCGGGAGATGAACATCGGCCTGTGAAAAGTTGAGTCAGACAACAGCGGAGATACTGTTAGGGTATTGCATCATACCACGTTGAGATCTTTCACTGTAATCGTTTCAGATTCTGGAGATACACGGATGACCTCATTGATCTTGCCCTTGTCGTGGCCCTTCATAACACACACTCGATCTCCCACAGCGATATTGATATACTTCCTCCGTAGGTGCTTGGGGACAGTCGGTGGGTTCATTACCTGTGCGTCCAGGGCACCAAATGTTTTTTTCTCCAGACTTATATCGTGTCGAGGTGCGACAGGTCCGCGGAGCCAGTCATCACGTCGTCGTTGTCTCTCGGAGCGAATGTTATCGAGTGTCGTGCGGTTTGCAGCGAACTGTTGTCTTAGGAAGTCTTTGGCTTCTTGACGTTCATTGCCTTTAGCGGTCCGAATGACCTTCCGCTGAGCTTGATTCCTTGCCACGGCCGTCCTTCGAATAATCTTCTGCATTTTGAATTGGTGCGGTACCAGCAATGGCTGAGCGACGTTCCCGCGGAGTCTCCAGATCGGAGGATGCTCCGGGAGGGAAAATTGAGGCCGTGTACATCACGTGATACGTCGGATTCGCCCAAGGAACAACGAGCCAATGGGGATATCCGATAGTTGTTTCATGGATAACATCCCAACTCCTAACACTAGGTATTTAGGTACCAGTACTGGTAGACACTAGAGTAGTCGGGTAATTCGTATAGACTGTACAGTACATAGGGCTCATCTCTCGTCTCTGCAAGAGTGTATGGAAACCGCATGACACAAAATCAAACTGGAAAGTTGGAATCTCGTGTTGTGGCCCCCCATCTATAATTTACTGGGCTGCAGTCTCTATGTGCTATCCCGGAGGATCATCACGGTTGTACCGTATAGACACCTATACCCACACAAAGCGTAAATAGTAGGTCAAAATTAAACCATTTGGTAAGATGACCGTCATGCCGCTGCATAAAATTAGAAAAGAAGACGGAAGTAGCTTTGCGGTGGTGCAAGTTTGAAGTTCTCTAATATGATCACTCCCCGATAGGATAGTCTTGTTACAAGAGAAAATATTAAATAATTATAAGGAGGTAAGTTAGTGGAAGATAGTTTTCTAAAGTCTATCATACCCTATAGTAGTGTCATGGATAGATCTGTTGAGCAACGCCAAGTGGCTTCTAGGTTCCAGGCATGATTGCCATGGTTGGAAGGACAGAGTTACTTTGGCGCAGGAATTCTAGGGTCTGGATCTGGGGAATCCAGATAAATCCCATATATGCAGAGCCACAAAGAATGGTCTAGCCTTACTATCGGAGAGCAAGTCCACTCCAGCGCCACAACTATCCCTTAGGTCCGGACCGCACACTTCGAAGGCGTACGTGTATCACAGGTTGCTTTATGGCTCTGTTGCATATCACCGAGAATTTTTGTTTTCTTTTACCCACCTATGATTTTGATAGGGTCGTGTGTCGAATGCCAGGGGAGTCCCGTTCTTAGCTAGGCGTCATTGGAATCCACCTTCAGCTGAAAGGATGCATATGCACCCTTTACTTTGTGTACAAGGCTGACTGGACCCGATAATGTAAGAATCGTAAGACGAGTCGAATCCTTTCTTGGCCTTCCGGGACATTGCTCTTTCATGATAACTGTAACAGATAGTCTACACCACTTCGGGGACTTTCCCTTGTAACCTAGCAAATACTTGCTACAGTAAACCAAGATACACAAGGGAGTGACCACCAAAAATTGCGTCAGTCAAATTGTCAGGATACTTGTCAGGTGCTGTATATGCTGTATGCTGCAATGCATCATTTGAATTACCATTGAAACAGTAAGAATGCGGCAAGTGTGGCCCAATGAACTCTTATAGACAGCTCAAAAGGTGGACCAACAAGCATGATTGCACATCGGACTGAGTCACTACCGTTACCTCGATAAAATAGAAGTAAGAAACATATACACCTTGCTGCAAGGCGTCTCCTACTTTTGGTTCAACCGCATCCCAGGAGTAAGCACAGCCGGAAGGTGGCTGTAATAACCACCCCCGAAAAATTTGTTCTCAGTGAATCCTGTATCTGGTACAAGTCGTAAAAGAAATATTACCCAAAATATTTCCAGGATATTAACACGTGAGTTGTATGTGATTGATTGACCATTGTACGCCATAGGAGTTAAGTTTCCAGCTTGAACTATCGTTGTATTGAATTGCTGGTACTGTTGACCTTAAGTACAGTACAGTACCTAAGGATTTTAAGGGGCGCATCCCGTGCACCGCCACGTATTGTCTGGTTGATGGTTAATATGGCAGACTCCCGTTGTTTTTGGGGGGGGGGAAACACGCCCCGGGGACCTGTATGATGATGTGATCATATATATATTCTGGTCCAGTCTAGGCAAAACAAGCTCTATTCTTGTCCGCAGGGCCCGGGGTATTTTAGGTTGAATGATGCCATTGATCAGTGAACTTGCCTGATATGAACATGACCAGTCTCTTTCATCTTCTATTTTCCGTTGATAAGTTAGGAGTTAAATGCTTATGAATGGGGAAAGGTAGGAGAAGTTACGAATACGACGCTTTTTCTCCCTCTTTTCTTTGAATGAGGAACCACGACCGTAGGTTGCCTTTATTATTACTACCTAGGTATTATTTCGCGTAAACGACCTTCGTCAAGCGAATCATGTCCTTAACAATACCCATTGGAAGACTAATATTAAGAATGGAGCCATAACCGATAAATCCGAGCATACAAGGTGCCCACCGGTTGTCTAGCCGCCGACTTATAGTTGAAGGATTGACGTGTCCACGCAATTAAACCTCCTAAGTTCTACTGCAACATATAGTACGGAGTACAAGCCTTACAAGTTCCATGATTTTTCTGGTGGCTGAATAACTATTCTGCTTTGACATCTGAAGCAATATTAGGTAGGTATTGATTCTATTCCTTAAGAAATTTGGGAAATTTTAAGTGGATCTCGGTCTAAGTATGTTCACAAGCTCATAACTCAAATTAACTTGAAATTAAATTACTGTACATACAAAACTTCCTATGAGGTACTGGGTACGGTGCTTTCTGCTAAGGCGGTAAGCGGGTGGTGGACACCAATACGGTATTGAAATTACAACAGGTTGAATGACCAGCCACGGTGGCTTCAAACAAGAATGGGAAGCCAACAGGAAACTAGGCATCCAAGAAAAACAACAGAATATTGCAACATGAACATGTGAGCCGGAGGAGGGAAACAAACATAAGCGTGACTTGGGGGCTATAGAAATTAAGCTGTTGCTTTATTGCTTCCATTATGTTACTGATAAATCCGTATTTTCAAATATTCTTCTTTATTTTTATTTTTTCCCTAAGAGGATAGAATGTTTGAAGGGTGTAAAAAAGAAAATCCCCCAAAATTTTCTAATTAAAAGAAAAGTAAAAGAAGAGAACAAACCAGCTCAGCCACATAGCATTTTATCTGGGTGAAATATTGGTTGTGCCAATCGTTTCAGCGTTTCTTAGTCTGGTTTGGTTACTTAGTCAACTTGGGGAGCCTCACCTGAAAGGCCAGTCGGGGGGAACGAAACGAGAGAAGAGCCAACGCCGATAGCCTTCGTTCCCATACAGACCATTACCCTTCCCTTTACTGTCTTCCACCACCCCCATCCGTGAATCATCCTTCATCTTAAGCTCCCCCGGAGACCATTATCTGTTATTATCCTTTTGACTGAGTCCATATCCTAAATTATCCCGTACTTTTGATTCTTTTATTTTCGTTGCTCTACTCAACCCATTCATATTTTTTTACCGTCTTTATTCCCTCCCTCTCCCTATAATTTAATCAGTACCGTTGCACCTGCACCGTATGTGATAACCCTTTTCCTCGGGCGCCTGACTTGTCCCCTTCTCAGCTTTCTAACTTTCCTCTCCGCCATCCACCCAACTACCGCAACAGCTTCCCCTTCTTCTCCTATCACTTGCCACTCAACTCCCTTGGGATTTATTCACTCCGTAATATTGGTTCTCATCATTTACTGATCCTCTTCGCTTCAAGATGGCTGAAATCCGCCGCAAGCTTGTCATCGTGGGTGATGGTGCCTGCGGTAAGACTTGTCTTTTGATGTAAGTGTCTCTCTACCTACGATATTTCTCTTTCCAGACAAGAAAAGAGTGCTGACGTCGGTCTCCTTTATGCAGTGTCTTCTCCAAGGGTACCTTCCCTGAGGTTAGTTTTCACCAGATACCCAATCCAACCTGTGATATCTCCCTGTCCGGCCTAGGACGCGTCAAACTGACGACCACTTCTCTCAGGTCTATGTCCCCACCGTCTTCGAGAACTACGTGGCCGATGTCGAAGTTGATGGCAAGCGTGTCGAGCTTGCTCTTTGGGATACGGCTGGTCAGGAAGATTATGACCGTCTCCGTCCTCTTTCGTATCCCGACTCTCACGTCATCTTGATCTGTTTCGCGGTTGACTCGCCCGATTCCCTTGACAACGTTCAGGAGAAGGTAAGTTGCCCTGAATTATACCTCTTACGAAGCAAAAAGATACCGAAAAGGGGCTTCAACTGCGAAGAGGACTGGACGGAAAACTAACCTTGTTTTCTAGTGGATTTCCGAAGTGCTTCACTTCTGCCAGGGGCTCCCCATCATTCTCGTTGGTTGCAAGAAGGATCTTCGCAACGACCCTAAGACCATTGAAGAGTTGACCAAGACTTCTCAGAAGCCGGTCACCTCCGAACAGGTTTGTACCCTATAGAAGCCAAAAAAATATTGGAAACCTCTAACTTTCTTTCAGGGAGAGGAAGTTCGCAAGAAGATCGGGGCCTACAAGTACCTCGAATGCTCTGCACGAACCAACGAGGGTGTCCGTGAGGTCTTCGAGGCTGCCACCCGGGCCGCCCTCTTGACTAAGACTCACAAGAAGAAGAAGGGGTGCACCATCCTGTAAACTAGTTTTGTCTCCTTCACAAAAGGTCTGTGTTTAATGCGGAGATTATATGAACGGATAAGGGTCTCGACTATTTGGTTGTTTTCTTTTACTCAGAAGGGGTCCTCCGTTGGCGTGTTCCGATCTGTGCCTGGATGCGAGTGTGGATAGTGATTAATCACGGGCACACGAGGCTTACGGGATTATCTGGCTATGCAGTTGGTGGACTTTTTTTCTATTTTGCAGACTTCTTCTATTTTATTTCTAGGGAGGCGTTGTCTTCATAACCTTGTGGGTTTTCTTCTCTTTTCCAGCTCCCCGTACGCCTACGAGGCGGTTCGATCACTATGGCAGAGGATGGCCATTTCGCTGGCAGGAAAACAGGGTCATCACTACCTGAATAGTGCAGATCGGAAATGAGCTATTGAGGATGGCGTTTTCTCGTGTGTGCCCCGTCAGTCAATGATCTCCAGGAGGTTGATAAAGAAAGTCGGAATTTCGTGATACGATAGATGATTCCTATCACTTCGGATTTCCCCAGCAGAGTTCTTATTCCTTTGTGTTGATTTCGGTTAAGAGAATGCATGGATTGATTTCGTCTTTGGATTTTGGCCAATTTCTTCAATGTTCTCCCCATCTGCTCGGGTTGCTCGTGCGTCGGCAATCGTTGGATGGAGCCAAACGCCATCGTCCCCAAATTATTATCTACTAATCAATGCACATCCTATTCATTTGCCGTCCGCATCTGCATGCTCTTCCTGATGTCATTGTACCCTGTCTGCTATCTCCCTCCCTGATACATATTCGCGAAATGCATGAAGCGCATTTTATCTCCGAAACCTCGGGAGATTCTAGCTAGTATCTATTATCAGTAGAATACCGGTAACTCAATTACAGACACAGGGGCCGAACTATTGATATGATACTATTGATAGTAACCGGTGGACAGGGCTACGTAGGATTGCGTTAGGCTAGCATGCCTAAATATGGAAATGACACCCTGTTGAATAGGGGAAAGGAGGATCAATTAAACTGGCATATGAGAATGAAATTTGACAGGCCCTTGGCTCCCTTTGTAGCTAAGTAGCGGGACTTGTTTGACAACGTTTGATGCCTTGAGTATGTAGGGATGGCTTTTTTTTTGGCCTAATGTCTCCCTGTTTAATGCTTCAGGGGTAAAAGTAAGACACTCCAAGGATAGCCAGCGCTCCTCCCATGAATTATATATATAGATTTCTAGTATTACGACTTACACGGTACGTGAAAACAGGAGACAGGAGAAGAAAAAAGAAAAAAAAAGGCCCAAGTCAATTGTATTCATGTTTTCATTTATTCAAACTGAGTATATTTTCAATATACCGTCTGGCGTCTAGACCTAATCCCTCAACCAGCTTGCCTGGTCCCATATCCGATAGTCCCGGCGAAGTCGCACCGCCTAGATCCCGGAAGAACCGAGATCCGCTACTATTAATGCGAGCATGCGAAGACGCCGAGACATGGTCGCTTGCCCTCCGAATCACGAAAGCCTCCTGACGAGGGTCATCGGGATGAGATGTGCTGCTGTTGTTACCGGTTGGCTTATACAATGGGTCAGACATGCGAACCCAGACGATCCACCAGCCCCGACTGGTTTTGCAGGTTCTTTCTAGTTCGTGCGGTCGGGATCGCGTTTCTATGTAGGTGCTCAGTAAGCGGTGGTGGATGTTGAGGCTTTCGACACGGGACCAGGGTGTTGTGCTGGATTCTCGGGGGGCTCCTAGAGGGGAGAAACCGAGATCGGGGATATTGGGGATTGAAGAGCGGATCGTTAGATTTGTTGGATCATAGACTAGATCGTAAACTGGCTGGTTCTCGGCTGAAAATCGTTGACTGATGTCGAATGCATTTCCAGATATTGAGATTCTAACTGCTGCATTTGCTGGCGATGTTGACCTGCCGAGTGATTCCTGGAGAGGATATAGCTGATTGTGGATATTGTCATAAAGAGATGGGTCTGCCAGAGATGAAGTTTGAGGGTCGAATAGAAAGGTGTATATGAATGGCTTGTGCTGCTTTCCCGTTAGTGGAAGTTGCAAAGGCCTAATACGAAAAGGAAGACTCACTATGTAGACCACTGCTCGTTGCTGTATTGAGCCTGGAAACAATCGGTTTTTAGCATTGCAGTCAACAGGATTCAGCCATGGCGAATACTGACTTGTTGGGTTTTCTTCTGATGGAATTGCTAGGTGCATATGTAACGTCCTCTGAGTTATCCTTTTATTCAATCTTTCGGTTGAAGTGTTTGCCGGATCAGAAGTATCCAGGGGTTGATTATTATAGCTGGCTGGCACATTCTGTAGACCAATGATAAATTTACCTCGGTTTCGAGGTTTGGGAGGAGCTGCAGATTTAGAAGGGCTCTCTTCGGGCGCCTCTTGAGTTCCAGTAGGTGATACTATCTGTTTGTTTGCGCCGACCGAGTCGTCTTCTCGCTTCAGTGCTTCAACGCGGGGGTGTGGGCTAGGTGTTTTGGACATGCTCCATGGTGAACCATATCCTAGAGTGAGATATTTCACAAATGTACCAGCTGTAAACCCCACCCAGTCGGTGCCTTTGTCACTTCTTGCAGGGGAGCTTTCACCACTTGAATGCGGACTCGCCCTAACGGATCCTGGCTGAGGCTGGGATGGTTGCGATGCTCCCATCACAAGCGGGCGTGGTATACCTGGAGAGAAGCTGCGATCCATGTCTTCCCGCGGGGAATGTTCTCTGCCTTGCGACATGACATTGGCCTCTTTTACAGAACGGCCTCGTCGTCTCCGGCGTTTACGACGCCGTGGTGATGTTGGGTCTTCACCCACTCCATAGGTGTCGAAGCCGTATCTGTAGATCCACTCCATCCATTGTGAGATGCGTACCACAGAAGATCTGGAAAGCGTCCCTACACCTGAGAAGATAACACCATCTGATGGTTGCGGATAAGTGTTTGAGCCAAGCCATTGACCTTCATCGTCGTCATCGCCAGTAAGGTCTGCCGATAGGTTTGCGGCTGTAGCGTCCTCGCCAGCCGTGTAAGCATCGCCGAACCGAGAAACCACTAGGTCCACAAGGCCATCTGTCCTTGCTACAAAGTCTTCGAACACCTCTCTCTCCCCGCTTCCCCACTCTTCCTCGCCAACTCCAACGCCAAGTTCGCCTCCCGCAGAAAGCTTTATGCCATTATAAACGTCCACAGCAGGATTCCCACTTAAAAGGACGTCCCATTTCCAAGCAAACTGCAGCCAGAAGTTCTCTAGAAGGGCGCACAAAGTGGACCTGCCAACACGCTGGTATAGAGCGTCGAGTGTGATGTCATGGTGGAGGAGGAAAATGGAATGCGCTCGGCGTAGTTGCTGGATTAGAAGATGCGAAGGACACATCTCCCGCGAAGAATAATAAAATGAGGGTGTCTCTGAAGCATTGCGCTGCGAAGAGGACCCATTAGAGGGGTCGGTTGGAAGCCGAGTCAGATCAATGGACTATAACAATCTTAGCATTGAGCGTTATAGCATGTTCCTCAAGGCCATGCTTACAGATAAAATCCACCAATCTTTTTCGAGTTCGTGTAGCACGATAAGCGATTTGTCTGTCTCCACGTAGTCCACAGCCTGTCCTCTTGAAAAGTTCCTACGCCAGTTATTAGCATAGTCCTGTAGCGTTTTGAAGCAGCGGTCCCCACCTGGCGAAGCTCACCATGCCCTGCGCCAGTCCTATCTGGCGTAGTCTTTTATTCCACTCATCACTAGATTCTTTGTCATCGTTTTGAGTCGCAGATCTTTCACCTCGTTGCAGCCGGTCTGACCTGGAGGTATAGAAGACGACCTGATCGTGAATAGTCTCGTCGGTCGATCCGAGGAGGGGGTTGTATATAGTTAGGAATGCAAGTTGCGCCGGAACTACCGAAGCAAAGTCGCTCACTGACATCGCATCATTCTAACATGAGCCGCAACTCACAGTCAGCGGGCGCAATAGACAAAGATGGGGAATATCTCGCTGATCGGCTTGGGGTTGTGATGCGGTGACATCACGTGCTTGTTCGAGTGATCGGAGAGCTTTCCGGAGCTTTAGTCTCAACCGGAGAAGTAGGTATGCTGTAGCAGCTCCTACGCTGTCTTCTGCGTCATGTTTCTCCCTCGGGGCCCCGGGGCGCTCTGTTCATACAGACGCGCTGGAATTGGTCAAACTTTCGCGTATCGATTCTTTGCGACAAGGTCCTATGAGCCCCTCAGAATACTCTTTTGCGGGTCCGATGAGTTCAGCATAGCTTCCTTGAAAGCTCTCCACAAGGAGCAATTGGACCGACCAGATCGGATTTCCTCCATTGACGTTGTCTGTAGGCCTGGTAAAAGGGTTGGAAGAGGCTTGAAAAAAATACGGGAGGGTAAATAGATTCACAAGATTCAGAGATACAGGGCTTAGCTTACATTACTTTTACTAGTTCCCATCAAAGCCGCCGCGACGGACCTTTCGCTCCCGGTTCATGAAATAGATACCTTCAAAGGGTGGACGGTATTACAGAGATGATTCGGGGTTCTTGATGTGTTACTGACTCTGTTAGCCACCTATATTACCTGGGGGACCCGTCAATCTTATAGTAGCTGTATCCTTCGGTCTATTTGTGCCTCCGCGAATTCTTAATGGCGCAAAGTACGGGGGTCTGAATGTTCACCCTTCTTTACTTCCCGAGTGAGTATAGATGAATAGCCGATGTGTGTCTCACACGGAAATCTAACTAATTATAAACAGCTTCCGTGGTCCCGCTCCCCTTCATCACACTCTTTTGGCTGGTAGAACCAGGACTGGTGTCACTTTGCAGACCTTAGATCTTAAGAATTTCGACCATGGCATCATTTTACAGCAGACGCCGCCACCCGGATTTGAGATACAAAACCCCGAGTCATGTACCGTGCCAGATCTGCTGGACATTGTTGCCCCCAAGGGAGCCGAGATTCTTGTTGATGGTATTCAAAAGGGCCTGTTTGTTCCTCCGGTAGAGGATGCTGGCTGGCGCTTGCCCGAAGAATCTGAATCGCTGATACATGCAGCCAAAATTAAGCCTGAGGACCGCCATATCAATTGGGCAAATTGGACCTGGTTAGATATCAGCAGGCGGACACGTGTATTAGGGCCTTTATGGAGTAAGGCTTTGGTAGCCAATGATGCTTCGGCTGACCTTCCTTCACTTCAATACCGCCGGGTGATTTTCACTGAAATAGAGGAAGTCAAACCGATGAAAGGTAGCGAGGCGTATGCTATCGTTCCAGGCCTGCCCTTTGTGGATGGAGCTCACCCCGTTGAGCCTCGGCAAGGAAAAGGCGTCTACGTATTCACACAAGACGGTAAACTTCTCCGCATCAACCAAATGAAAGTTGAGGGTGAACAGAATGCAGATGCCCTTCGAGCCGCTCTCAAGGCGCGGATGATTGGTGATCGAACATTCTCCTCGAACGGTTCTGATTATACCCCATTCTATAACCCTTTGCAGTAAAGCCACAAGTGGGAACAAAAGTGCCATTTTGAATGTACAGTTTGCATAATTGGTATCAAGATACCTTTAATATATGTTCTGCGATTATAGTGCTGGAGAGAGTAGTACTAATGAGCAGGTATTCTCGTGAGCGAGGTTTTACTCTCTGCCGGCTCTGTAATGTATTGGTGATGACAAAGGACGCGATCGCAATGTTATTGTACTCTTGATTTCGTAATATATGGTATAGAAGTAGATCGGTTTCCTAGGATTTGACCGTTTTAAGCGATGGCTTTGTGTATATCTACAGATACAAGTGCAATGTAAAAAGCTAATAATTCTTTCGAGACATTTAACGGACTTGCCATGTTCAATCTACAAGCATAGCAACGTATTCCGTCTTTCTCATGCCTTTCCACGCTCTCCTTCCCTCCAACGCGGGCCATTGGACAAGGAAACGATCAGCAAAAGGCAGCAAGATCTTACCGGAGAGACTCAAGGTCGTCACACGGGCCCATGATTCTATGAATATCGTACGAAGTTGGTAGTCAGCCGGTGTTAAACATCCCCCCTGCGAGGCGTTCTTTAATGAAAAGAAGCCCCTAGCATAATTGTAGAGACGCAGAAGCCTAGCAGCTAGTATGACACACACCGCGGTAGCAGGTCCGTTCGTAAGAATTGCATCCGGATAAGGGGAGGCCATTGACGATGGAAGCGGTCTTTGGTCAGCATAGCGTCCGCGCAAGACGAGAAGGCAGGCCCAGAAGGATCTGAGTGTGGAAAAAGGTGCCGTTAGATATGATTGATGCACGCGACGCGCGCGTGGCACAGTCACAATTGTATAGGATTCCGCAAAGTTGTGATCTGTCGCAGTTGCTTTTCGAAATTGGTTGAGATATTGGGTTTCGAATTCTACCGCTTTTGTGGCACTGATGTTATCCCCGGAGCTCACAATATATGTGCGATAGGTATACTTGGATGGGTCGAGCTTCATGCGTCGTAACATGGAGAGCATTTCTGCCGTATGTCCTCCGCTGCCTAGGACGATGAGAAGATGGGTGGGAGAGGTTTTCGAGCGCCATTTGGGAATGTTAGTATTTTGTGAGATGAGTAGGCCAATGATAAGGACCTGCAACGAAACAATATGGATATTAGCCACATATAAGGAGGATGAATAAGCTGCATATCGACCCAGAGACTTACAAATGCAGTTGACAAGCTGATCACACATCCTAGGATAGAGATCCAAAGAAGGCTAATGACGTGTAACTCAATCAATGCCATCGTCTTTGAAGTTGAAAGCTGTGAAAAGGCAAAGGGAATGTGACTGGAAAGCAGAATTTTGTTAGTCCGCAGCTGCAGGTGTCATCATGAACAATGGTTGACAGAAAAAGGAAACGAGTTGGACATAATCCTGAGCGGGATGGTATAGCACAGATTAATTTGAATAACGCTTTGGCTAGCCCTTTCAATTGTCCGAATTATAACCAACAACTACTTGAATCTGTAGAAGTGGTGATTCAGGTCCGGCACGTGGTCTGTGCGATTCGGCGATTATTGTCTTAACTCCTTCCCGTCCAAGATCGAGGTTGCTCCATCAACAACCTTCCCGCTATCAATGTCAACACTTCGGACATGAGATGGCTCCCATTTTCGCAAAGCGACTAACTTGCTTCTATTGCGGAAGACGGGCTGCTCAGACTGAGAAAGGGCCTATCCGCAAATGGCGATGCAACGCTTGTGAAGCAATAAATTATTTGGATGAAGTAGGCCTTTCTCTTTTCTTTTCGTGTATCTAAATGTTCGCTTACCATCTCGAAAACTATCACAGAAAGGACAAATCACGGACCCCCCTGCTGCAGATACTAACCCTAACGTATATGGCCCCGACGCACCGGGCACCCCTTTCGAGTCGGCCGATTTTACAGGAACCCGCTTGTTTTGCGCGCAATGTATCCGAAATCAGCATTTATTCACGAGTGCTCTGGCCGCGTATTTCCCGCCAGCCGACGACCCGAACTATGGTGCATACGAACAAGAATACCCAAAGTTCCGGAAGAACCTGGAGGAGCGGTATCCGCAGGTATGCGCCAAGTGTGAGCCCAGAGTGAAAGAGCGCATCCGCCAGGCTGGTTACGAGGCCAAATCAGACCACCTGAGACGTATGATGGACCGAAGCAAAGCGGGAAGGGCAGCAAGACATGCGCGTAGATGGAACTGGAGAAGCTTGTTGCTCTTTGCTGGCGCTATAAGTTACTGGGCTAGTGTTGCTGGTCAACTTTCCTGGAATCTATTGGGCGCTTTGGCTGCCGATGAATCACTACTGTACCCGGATGATCCCCTAGTGCCACCATCATTCATATCATGTGTCAATTCAACATTGCGGACGCGTCGAGTGCCAAGTTGTTGCTCAGTTGACTTGGCACCTTATGCCGGCCTGGCTCTTGTAGCTGGTATCCTTTCTGCCTGGTATAACCCGAAATTGCGACTCAAGCTCGAAGGGAGAGCTGGTCGCTTTGTCGGACTAGGAGAATACTACCAAGTTCAACTTATTGTTATGGTGGTGCGATGTGTCTTCTGGGCCTTACTTAGAGACCCTTCGTCAAGTGGTCTACAATCACATATTCCGCCGACTTTGCATGCGTTCATGTTGATTTTCACCGCTTCGGTATGTCCTGCCCAATCTGCTATCTATGAATATCTAGGACATCACACTTACAAAGTTAGTCTGTGCTATTTTCTCGGCGCATTGCACAGTACGACACTCGTCCCTTAGTAGTAAATTGGACCGAGAATACCCCGGCTCGTAGACGCGAAGAGTCCCCGGTGCAGCCTACTGGAAGCAAACAACTTTTCACAAGTCCGAACGAAAGATTTCAACAAAGCACATCGCGCTTTCCTCTCGAGAAGCTAGCGACCCCCCGGCCTGCTCCTGAGGAGCCAGCTTTTCCCACCCCTCCACCGGAAGGGGATGATGATATGGACTGGACCCCTTCTGTACAGCATAATATAACACCGACTGTTAGCGTGCATCAGAGAGAGCGAACTTCTGTTCTTGACGGACCTTTGCCCTTCTATGGATCTTTACCGGCCGCTCCTAAACCTCCGTCATGGAACCTGCGTAATCAGATTGCTCAGCGCCAGAAGCCCATCGAACAGGTTGTTGAACGCAACCCATTTCGCCGTACTCCAACTCAGTCATCCAGCTCATGGATGCGGAACAATGGCCACTCAGATACTGCATTTGCGCCTCCGAAGTTCTTCCCCATGAGTGATCATGTTGCCTCAACTGGGCTAGAGAGTTTGTTCGATAAGACTTTCACCATCAAGTCACCGGAGGATGAGGGCCACGGCTCATGGCAGTCGCAGCAGCAGGCGAACAGCGCACGCCCCCAGAATGCTCTTGATTTGCATATTTACTTTGTTTTCCAGTATCTCCGACTGGGATTACTCCTGTCCTCTATCGCTGCTTGGCTCATCTCACAGTATGGCCATATCTCTCTACCCGGCGATTACATTGAAGTAGCCTCCTTGGGTAGTGCTAGTCTTATAGCCGGATTTGCGCTACTGGAAGCCTTGAAACAACCGCTCGCTCAGTGGAACGGCATGGAGATACTTGTTTATTTTGCGGAGCTCGTGGCGGCAGTCCACCTTGGAGGAAATCTCCCGCAGCTTTCCTACGAGAGACACTACTTTGACAGATATGGGAAGCTCCTTCTGATATTCATGACTGTTCAGGAAGCCTTAAACTTACTTTCCCTCTATCGCTTTTCTTCGGCCATCAGCACTGGTCAAGAACTGCAAGCGAACCAACCCCAGTCACCAAGTGCCGACCTTCCTAGCAACTCTTCCAGGCTTGAGAATAACAACCGTCAAGAGCTTCAGTCATTTGTCTCGCAGTCATCTGTACCCCCACTTTCTTTCTCCTCGACCGTTGCTGGGTCTAGCTTTTCGGCCGAAACGCCTGGGACTCGGCGCCATCATCCCTTTCCATCGTATGACGGTGGCCACAGCGACTATAGTTTCAGCTTAAAAAGCCTGAAGGGCGAAGAATCTGACGTGTCAGATCCACTAGACTGTGACTCTGACACCGAAACTACAGTGACAACAGCTACTACAGCCACGAATAATACAATCCGAAATATTCGCTATGGACGAAACAGCAGCGACGCCTTTTTCTCACCAAAACGGTCTGAACTTGGACCGGGTATTGGTGGTCTCAGTCTTGATGATGAACCTTCTCGGCGGATGACCCGGAGTCAGACTCAGAAGCTTCGGAGGTTCCCGGGACGGGGACTTAGATAGACTACTACTATGGCTTGTTATACTTCTATACTCCTCCCGTTCTTTCACTTGCTCCTTTTCTCTCGTGATTTGCACCATTGGAGTCTGGCTGTTGGATATTGAGGTGGTTACTGGGTTGTTGCATTTGTCTTAGCGAGTTAGGTTCTAGCGTTTAGCTCTACATTCTCAATAGGTTGTTGTTCTACTTGTATTCTCACTCGAGAACGATGCACATCATTGTCACTACCGTGTTAGAAAGCTGTTTATCATGTACATAGCGGGAATATACGACTTACGACTTAACAACATAGCGAGACTGATACTGGACAGAACATTGCTGAGCTTCATGTCATTTGATAGATAGATCTCCAATTACCAAGTGACCTGACCACATGCGCAACATCACCAAGGAATCATAAAGCATGCAAGGGAAAGGACTTGAAAAGAGTAAGAACATTACGCCCTTTCCATCCTAGTTTCTGCAGCAGCTTCACTCTTCTTGTCTCCCTCCACATGGGTTGTACCTCTCTCTTCATCCTGAGTCTTCTGATGAGTAGCATTTGCGACACCGAAAAGCTCGTCCATTTTCTCCAGCGAAAGACCTGTCACAAATATATTAGTCTCCTCAAAGAGCGGGAACAATATATAAAAATCGCAGAATATATTGCATACCTTTCGTTTCAGGGATGAAGAACCAGACAAAGACGCTCATTGACAAACAGAAACAGGAGAAAATGATATATGTTCTATCCTCATTTTATTAGCCGTTGTTCTGGTCCAAAACTATACTGATGCGTGGGAGGTAAGGAAAGGCAAGAAGATGTGATAACGAAAGGAAGTAAATTCACCCATAGCCATTAGCGCCGACCGTCGCCAGCATATTAGGAACAGCTCGAGCGACGACAAAGTTGAACAACCACTGAGTCGCAGCTGCGAAGGCAACGTTCAGACCCCTCAACCGGGCAGTCGGGATCTCAGAAACATAGATCCAGCAGACAGGGCCCCAGCCAAACTGGAAGCAGGCAGCGAAGAGAAAGATACAGACGAGCGCGACGTAGCCAGCCGGGATGACGGGTTCGCCTTCTACCGGAGGGGCAATGCGGATGTACAACCCAATATAGAGCATTGTAAGGCCTTGCGCAACAGATGTCCAAAGGAGTGAACGTCGACGGCCCAGAGAATCAGCAACAAACACAAGGAAGATTGCACAGCCGACCATCTTCACGATCCCGTAAACGCCTGTTGCAAATAAACCGGTTGAGCTACCAGTGATGCCAAGGTTTTTGAAGATCTGGGGTGCGTAATAGTTTATCGCGTTCGTTCCTGTCATTTGCTGGCACACCATAAGAAAAATACTGATCATGGCTCGCTTGCGGTTCCCTGGGATCATCCACATCTCCTTCATCAGGTCCCAGAAGCCAGAGCCGGCGATGAGCCGGCGCTCCTGTTCGAGTTGGTTGACGATGTCTTGGAATTCGTTCTCGAGGTAGGGATGCGTTGGAGGTAGATTTCGCACGCGGGAGAGTGTTGCTCGGGCGTCTTCCCAGCGATCTTGTTTTGCCAGCCAGCGGGGGGATTCATTGCACAGGAGCATGCCGGCAAGTAGGAGAAGGGCGGGGAGGGCTTGCATGGCGAGCGGGACCATGTACTGTGCTGTGCCACTAATATGGAGGAGTGAGCCGTAATTGATCCAGAAAGCGAGCATAATTCCTGTAGTGATGAATAGTTGGTAAAGGCCTGTTAGACCACCACGGATGGCTCTTGGGGCGTTCTCTGAGACATAGAGAGGGTTGATCATCGAAGCGAAGCCAACACCAAATCCGTTAATTAGACTAAGTTGGATCCTGTTAGTCCTGAGAATTCAGAGGGGCATAGTATCAAATGAAATGCTTACCGTCCGACGTACATCGCTTCCAGGTGTCCGCTTGCTGCGAGTTGCATGATACAGCCAATTATGGCAATTATCGAGGCGGCTATTAACCCGGTCTTCCGTCCCCATTTTTCTGCCACTGGGGAGGCTATGAGAGCGCCAAAGAAGCACCCTGCCTGTAATGTCGATACAATGTTAGCGGAGAGATTGGCCTCTCCTACCTTGCTCAACCCTTCTAGGCCATATTTCCTTAAATCGTGAGTCAGTGCCGGACATGTCATTTTTTTTAACGACCTACGCTTTGAAAGGATGCATGGTAAGGACCCCTCCTATGATGCCTGTCTCCATCCCAAAAAGCATGCCGCCGAAGCAAGCCTATAGATGTTTAGAATCTGTCATGACAGAAGGTAGGGGAAGGACTGACCGAGCAGGCTAGCATATACACTCTCCATCCATATATCTCTTTGGGATCCTCTTGCATCGCCTCATTGTGGACGAGGCTCCTGAGTATGACTGACATCTTGCCTCCGTTGACCAAGTCAATCTAGGGGGACTTTTTTGTCAATATGCTTATTCGGTCACCGAAATCGACAACGCCGTTTCCAAACTTGAAACAGCGATACGCACGATCCTGGCTCCTATAAAACACTGGAATAAGATCCTTTCGAAGAAAAACACAGCCGGACTAAGGCAAGATAAAATATAGAAGAAAGACTAAAAAGCACGTATATCACTACTTTTGCTCTAAACACATATCGTTGATACGCAATGCAGAGTGGTGACATCTACCGCGGAGAAACAAGACGGCCAAGACGAGGGAAAGATTCCACGAATCCCAAGAGAGCGTGGGAAAGCTCATTGGTAGAGCAATCCTCCATTCCCTAAGCCAGTTAGAAGGGTCAGTGCAAGGAGGGGAAGGACACATGTCTCATAGGGAATTTAGGCAAGCTCCGAATTCAATAACCGTCGGCGTTTGCTCATCGAGGCAAAGGCACTACTACGGAACATGGGGATGCAACATGACATAGTTGTATACGAACGACAAGGTTAGTTAGAACCACGAATAGCAGCCATTGTGAGAGAAGGATTGATTCTAAATAACCAAGCTGGAGGAAGGTTTGCGGGGAAAGCGACCCTCTGTGGGGAGTGGATACTACATTAAATGATGATCATTCAGCCAGAAACTGGTAACAATTCGCCGACCGGTGGTCAGCAGTTGAATCCTGAAAGTGTGGACTAGAGCCTCTTCGGGTATAGGTAAGAGTCCTGATGATCGAATGATGTATATCTTCTTTTTTACAGCTGATTGCAAAACTAATGCAAATGTTTATACTCATCTTCTTTCTCCCAAACCCTAATCACGGGACACGCTAACTTATTTCGTAAAATATTCCTGGAACCTCGGTACAGGTTGCTGTATTGACCAGGTAGTTAGTGAACTGGGGTTTAAATGACTCAGCATGTTTACATGGCCAGTACAAATACATATAAACACCCAGAGATCCTTCCACAGGGTAACATCAATCAATCATTCTCTACTTCAGATTTCTCGCCTGCTGAGATCAACTGTATTTATCTACTGAGCAAGGTAACCAATTACCAAAATATAAATGACACTTCATTCTGACAAAGTCAGGTACAGAGGCTATTACGATATATAAATTTATACTACAGAAACGCTAAGAAAAAGACTCCTGTTCTCTATGAGTAGCAGCACGAAATGACCTCTTTAAATGGCTTTATTAACCTGAGCCATTATATTGGTAGTGGGCCTCTAGGCACAGTCTCCACGCTAAATCAAATCAAAAGGGGAATAGAACCCTCCCTCTACTGATACATAAGTGGACATACATGACACTTCACGCGGAAGTCCTGGAAATGCTATCATCTGCCGAGCAAGCTTTTAGCACCTATGAGCCTGCCGAGTATATGCTCCTGCAGCTGAATAATCCCGTGGAAATCATTCGCACCCAGCGCGTTTGCCGTAACTAGAGAGATGTTGTCCAAACGTCCCCGGCGCTCTAGGAGGCCTGCTGGTATCAATCCTCCAATACTAGAGATGCTCAAACATGGTCAATCTCCGGTGAATAAACATGGAAGCTGAACACTGCTTTCAACCGAATAGGCGTCTCATTATCCAAGATACAGGAGAAGATAGAGAGTTAATAGACGGGCTTCAAGAAAAGGGGGATTTCAGCTTGGAGGAAGGCATCTATGACAAACCTGGATCATGGACGACCATGCTAGCCACGCAGCCTCTCTGCCAGAGAATGTTGGTCGGATGCTATGGCGACTATTCCGGTGACGTGACAATGTAAAAAGCCTCTGGCCTTTACAGCAAACTCTTAAGCTGATATATTGCTTAGGTTCTATCAAATTGTATCCATGACAGGCCGTCTCTTTATGGGCGACATTATGGCTGTTCTAGCAGAATACCAGAATCGACAACCATGCGGCGTAGATTGCTGGGCTGGAGTATTCCACTATACAGGCCGGTTAGTCCGATGGGAAGGGAGTCATTGGGATGCCTATCACTGAGTAGCTCTTGACAAAATGCTGGATAATGTTTTAATTAAAGTTACAGTCGAGCTGCTTTGGGGAGTAGGGAAGTGTCCTGTATTTTCCCTTCGGCGCCTCTGTGGCAGCGAATACTTTCTGCATAGAAATGATTCTGCATAAGATGATAACAGATCAAGGTTAAAAATATCAGAGTGACTATGGTTCGATTGACCCTGTGTGCAAGACAAAGTATAAGGCAAATCTATTGGATATCTGTCGGCTTGTAGCAATGTCTTTCCGCCTTCTATCTGACGTGAAATAATTAATAACATGACGTATTTACTTCACCGTCCTATTATTCAAGTTATTGAAGCTGGGTACAGTTATATATACATTCTTGCCTTCACCTTATGTATATCCTACACCCCGAGGTAATCGATGACTGCCATCTTATAGTATTGTATCTAAATACGATCTGCCTTTGATATCGACCCTCCTTTGAATATACAGGGTCTGGCCAGAATGTATAATGCGGCCGTTAAAGGTCCTTGATAACATGATGACCTATTGGCCGACCGCTTTTCATGGAACCTTCAAAAGTTCAAGGTCTGGATTACATATCGTTGTTACACGCATTCCTTATGGTAATATTTCATCTCGCTGTTTTGGCAATTTCACGTCATTTACACGGATTATAGCTGTTCCGTGGCCTTTCTGAACACAGTTTAGCCTTGGGGCTTTGGAAAGAAGACAAGAGTATAACGTTTGCACCAGGTTTGCAATCAGGTGTATCACCAATATTTAGATAACCTGCCTGTATAGGGATCGGTTAATATTTTATACTACCTCCATAATGTCATTACTAAGGTTGCGTATATAGTGGTAGGCTAATTGCGTTTTGAAGTCTTTGTATGTTGCTTAGTGTATAAGCTCGCCATGGGCCTTGGGGTCCCGAGAACTAGAGAAGGTATCCTGACAAGCGCAGAAGTTATCAGCTTAAAGGGCCCTCAAGGAAACAGTAGAAAGAGAGAGGAGGGTATGAACTTCTTGGACTTGGTCATGAGACTATAGACGAGATGATCAATAACCGATAATGCCTTAGCCTCTTAGCCAAAATATAAATGAGCTCTCGCTCCTTGGCTATCTTGGCTGACAGTTAATCCTCGAATTAGAAACAAATCAAAGATTTACCGCAAATCTACTCGTGCAACTATGTGTTCTCCATTCCATTATTTATTTATCATTCATTTTAATTTTTTTTTTTTTTTTTTTTTGGGAGATACTCTAGGTTGTAGTAATTGGTATCAAACTCCCCTAAGCCATGAGGATAATCTTGCATGGGGTAAAGTAATAAACAGATTCGCCAGAATGGTATCTTTAGGATTAAATAGCTATGAAAGCTTGATTTTCTCGGGAAATGGGATCCAAAATATGAGATGAAAAAGGGAAAAAAAATACAAAACCTATTCAGGACCTCGGCAGGAAGACTTGTCAGGTGGTGTCAAAGAGAAGCTGGGACTTTCTGCTAGCTAAGACTTAGGGCAAGACGAGGTAGTATATATACTGTAATAGAAAGCTCCTAGTGGTATGATTTAAATTGATAGAGCAATCCCGAATGGACGGTTTCCCCCTGCTGTCGGCCGAGTTGGTTAGGGTTTTGGATTGATCTAATTAGAGTCCCCACGGGCTCTGCTTTACCACAACGGTGATCGACCAGAGCCCCAACGGAATTCAGTTCCATTTATTTTTGCTTAGATAAGTCTGGTTAGAGATGTTCCCATATGTCGGGAATTCATCATTTGTCATATACTGCGCAACGGACCCGAGTCAGGCCATTCTCATGCGCTGCGCTGAACGGGGTTTGGGCATAGAAGGGATACCGTGAAACATTGGTCAAAGCCCATAGTTCTACTATGTTAGGTAAGTTGGCCTTGCATGGGTGAAATTTGGCTGACTGATCTATGATCAACTGTGCTGGAACATTTCCTTGCATCTGTTCTAGTGCACGATCAGACCCCGAACGTGCATCATCATGCGGCCCCTTCCCCTCTGTAGAATGTATAATGTATTACACCCCGAGCTGCTAGATTAACATGGTAGACAAAAGCAAAACCCGGCAGCCGGGCATACCGAATTGCATGAGTGGATAATAAAGGACATGGATTGAATATCGACAAGCAATTGTAGGTATATAAGGAAGCCTTGGGACAACCAAGTTCTGCTTCGATCATCCTCTAGACTATCAACAGCTACAAATCTCACTCTATCTCACATCACTGTTTTTGCTTCACGCAACTAGTAACATCTCCCACACAAAATGGCACCAGTTCTGAAGAAGTACAAGGCCGCAGCGGTCAATGCCGAGCCAGGTTGGTTCGACCTGGAGGAATCCGTCAAGCGGACCATTCACTGGATCGACGAAGCTGGCAAAGCCGGTTGCAAGTTCATTGCTTTCCCTGAGCTTTGTACGTACTGCCTATTCCCAACCATGTTCGTTATTTCACCATAACTCTGACCACCGCAACAGGGATCCCCGGATACCCATACTGGGCCTGGAAGGTGACCTACCAAGAAAGTCTGCCACTTCTCAAGAAGTATCGCGAAAATAGTCTGGCCTCGGACTCGGAGGAGATGCGTCGGATCCGTGAGGCAGCCCGCGCCAACAAGATCTTTGTCTCTTTGGGCTACTCGGAGCTGGATCTGGCCAGTCTTTACACCACTCAGGTCCTTATCTCCCCCACCGGTGATGTCCTCAACCACCGTCGGAAGATCCGTGCTACCCATGTCGAGCGCCTGGTCTTTGGGGATGGCACTGGTGATACCACTGAGTCTGTGGTTCAAACTGAGATCGGCCGTGTGGGTCATTTGAACTGCTGGGAAAACATGAACCCTTTCATGAAGGCATATGCAGCCTCTCTTGGTGAACAGATTCATGTTGCTGCTTGGCCACTTTATCCTGGAAAGGAGACACTGAAGTATCCCGACCCTTTCACCAATGTGGCTGAGGCCAATGCCGACGTAAGTCACATTTTGCCCGATCTAGTCATGGTCTCCCGGTCTTTCTCGCTTGCTCGCTCTGAGATCTAATGAAAGGCTGCACAGCTCGTCACTCCTGCATATGCTATCGAGACCGGCACCTTTACTTTGGCACCCTGGCAAAGCATCACCGCCGAGGGCATCAAGTTGAACACGCCCCCCGGAAAGGAGCTGGAGGATCCTCATATTTATAACGGCCACGGCCGTATCTTTGGCCCCGATGGTCAGAACCTTGTTCCCCACCCCGACAAGGACTTCCAGGGCCTTCTTATCGTTGATGTGAGTTCTTCAAGTTATACCTTCGGCTCCAGAGCCAACAAAGCTAATCGGGAAAAATAGGTCGACCTGGATGAGTGTCATCTTACCAAGTCCCTAGCTGACTTCGTAAGTGCCCCATTAGAATTCTAATACTACAACTTCTGTGCTGACACTCTTTACTTTTTAGGGAGGACATTACATGCGCCCTGACCTCATTCGCCTCCTTGTTGATAACAACCGCAAAGACCTCGTTGTTCATGAGGATCGCGTGAATGGAGGTGTTGCGTATACACGTACCATCGATCGGGTAGGACTGTCGACTCCCTTGGATGCTGCCACCTCCAATGCTGAGCAAGAAGAATAAAGTCGGACTTTGGCAGGTGTGATTAGGAACAAACATGTTATCTCTCCGCTCACGTAAAAGGTGTATGTATCCATAAGAAATGCAATTCTTTTTTAAAATTCACCTGATTTAGATCAATTTGAGTGCATAACTTTTTTTTTCCTCTAGTTTTGAAGTGGGAATTTATTTTTTTATTTTTTTTTATTCTTCGTTCTTAAGTCCGATGCAGTATTAGTATGTCGGGATACTGCGTCTACTACTTAGAATTCTGGCCAATTAGGGTTACGGAGTCTATCCGTTTCTTATTATCCTTAAATTTCCGGCTAAATCGCTTTCGGTCATTTTAATCCACCAATAGACCACGTTGGCCTCCTTGTATTCCTTTCCGACATCATACAAACAGTCACGTCGATGGAGAAAAAGCTCGGGATGATCCCCGACCTGCCCCGGTTTTTTCTTTTTTGCTTCA
Source organism: Aspergillus alliaceus (assembly GCF_009176365.1). Taxonomy (NCBI): domain Eukaryota; kingdom Fungi; phylum Ascomycota; class Eurotiomycetes; order Eurotiales; family Aspergillaceae; genus Aspergillus; species Aspergillus alliaceus. Next base: position 200,180 of record NW_022474723.1, read on the forward strand.
GTAGACTAGACAGCAATATATACCGCTTGCTGACAGTTAGAATGCTAAACCTAAGAGACCAGGCGAGACTCACGCGGCGTATACTAATACGATCGAGGTTCATTAGCGGCACTACACAGAATGTCAGTACAAGCGAACGGAAAGACCTCCATCCAGGCCTTTAGCCAATCTCCCTTTCGCAACCGGGGTGACCTTCAAGATGCATGTCGGGCACTCCTTGACCCCCTCATCCCTCGCTTCACACCGGGATGCAGTCGGGTGAAAATAGGATCATCGACGACTCGTTTCGATGAAGGTGCTGCCCAGCTTGAGGGCTTCGCGCGTCCCCTATGGGCCCTAGCTGCTTTATTAGGAGGCGGATGTCAATACCCAGAGGCGGCGCGTTGGCGCGAGGGTTTCATCAACGGGACCGACCCTCATAGTCCGGAGTACTGGGGAGATATAGACAATCTCGATCAGCGCATGGTCGAAATGTGTCCCATTGGGTTTGCATTGGCGGTCGCACCGCATGTATTCTGGGATCCGTTGACGTTCCAACAAAAGCACAATATTGCGAATTGGTTGGCTAGCATTAATGAGCGCGAGATGCCAAATACGAACTGGTATGACCCTACAAGATGCAGATCATATAGTTAATAGGCATAAAAGCTCATAAATGAACGTATCTAGGCTGTGGTTCCGGGCCTTCGCCAACTTGGGTCTAAGGAGAAACGGCGCACCTTATTCCCTCCCCCGTATCGAAGCTGATATGGACCACTTGGACACCTTTCATGTTGGTGGAGGATGGAGCAACGACGGCCCGAAGAGTCACCATCAGATGGATTACTACTCGGGCTCATTTGCCATTCAATTCCTGCAGTTACTTTATTCGAGATTGGCGGCCGATTTCGACCCGAAACGGGCAGAACGGTATCGGGAAAGAGCTAGACAATTTGCGCTGGATTTTGTGTATTACTTTGATGTAGATGGTTTGTTAGATGCACTGAACTGAATAGTGATCATTACTGACAGGTTATTCTCCTCTGACAGGAGCCGCCATCCCCTTCGGAAGATCCATGACATATCGGTTTGCCATGGCTGGGTTCTGGGGAGCGCTTGCTTTGGCCGACGTGGCGCTCCCTCCTCCACTAACCTGGGGTGTTGTTAAGGGCCTCCTTTTGAGACATTTTCGCTGGTGGGCAACCCAAGAGGACATGTTCAGCAATGACGGAACACTCAACCTCGGATATGCCTACGCAAACATGTACCTAACGGAGAACTACAACTCCCCCGGCTCACCCTACTGGTGCTGCCTTTCCTTTGTTCCCTTGGTACTATCCGAACTACATCCATTCTGGACAGCCGAGGAGGAACCATACCCAAGCGCCTCCCTTTCGCCCGTGGCAGCCCTCGAGTATCCCAAGCACATTGTAATCCACCGCGGCGGGCATTCATTTCTGCTCTCCTCCGGACAAGCCTGCCACTATCCCTTAAAAGCAACACAGGCCAAATACGGCAAATTTGCCTACAGCGCATCGTTCGGGTACTCAGTACCCACAGGCTCCTACCAACTAGAGCAGCACGCCCCAGACAGCATGCTCGCACTGTCAGATGACGGAGGCGATATCTGGCAAACGCGAAGGCTGGCACTAAACCCCCGCATCGAATGGCACGATGACGTCCCCGTCCTAGCTTCCACCTGGAAACCCTGGTCAGACGTCGAGGTGGACACATTCCTGCTCCCCCCGGCCGAAGAAACCGAGAACTGGCATATCCGGGCACACCGCGTGCGTACGGGTCGGGCCATCATGACGTCTGAAGGCGCTTTCGCCATTTATGGTTGTCGGAGTGACAACGGCCGGATTCTGGGACCTTTAACGGACCGCTCATCTGAGGGGACCTTACAGGGATCTCGAAAGGCACTAGCGGTTTCCTCTGTAGGGGCTGTGGGCATTGTAGAGTTGCTGTCCGGTGTTAGTAGAGCTGGTAGGGTGGTTCTTGCAGATCCTAATTCGAATATCATGTATGGCCGCACCTTGCTTCCTTCTCTGGGAGCTGATCTGGCTGCTGGATCTGAGCATTGGTTCGTGACTGCTGTCTTCGCTTTACCGGCACATGTGAACGGGGATGAATGGCAGAAGAAGTGGGAACAAGCACCGGTTATACCGGAGTGGTTGAAGCGGGTTATGGAGAGCGAGAGTCAGTGAAATCAATAGTATTAGAGTAAACATGTAGTGATAGATATGTAGTCGATATTTCTGCTCTCTCAAAGCTTGGCTGCTGTAACTGTCTTTTGTTGCTTTGTCCGCGTTAAACGCTTACGAAAGTAATTGTCGAGATCCTCAGGAAAACACTGTCCATAGTAGTCACAGTTATAATGTACAAAGATTTGTATAATACATTAATATAGCAATCATAAAAAGCATCATGAGCTAGTGTCCAAGCCAAGCTTACCCCCAATAAACTTAGCAAGCTCTTGTAAAGTATTTCCCTCTACCCCACCCCCAAGTTGACCCAGCAAGATCTCACGCCACTGAGAGAGGGAGAGCTCGTGAAGCTTACGACCATTCAAAGCCTCGTGCATGCGCGCGGCTTGCTCGGAAGCTACAGATGTATCTTCGGAGGTCGAGATATGGCTTTCGATGACAGCGCCATGTTTCAGGCGGAGGAATACACGTGTCTGGACTGATTAGATATATGATATTGAATTTGTCCCATTGAGATTCATCTTACAGAATGGGGCAAAGTGGACGGTAAAAGCGGCCTTTCTCGACGATCGCCTTCAACTGGGTAAGTGGAGAAGGTGAACTGTGGAGTTTGGGTGTATTTCCACTCTAGGGACTATTTGAATTGGTTTTTGGTTAGCGCGATTGAGTTTTGGAAAAGTAGTAAACCTCCCTTGCTTGGTACTCGTACCGTCAACTCATCAATGCCTTTCTTAACCTCAGGTTCCCCATAACCTTGGGCTTCCCCGACGCCACCCGCAACCCAGGTATCACCAGCATATAACTCCGGCTCAAGGACATGAGCGCGCTTCGCCCGACGGACCGCATCGGCGTCAACCTGGTACATCAGGGCAAATTCCTCGACAATACTAGCAATGACCCGATCAATAGAAAAGGGCATCATAGCGTCCACAAATACAGACGACACATTCGCCACCGGTGACCGAACGCTCTCAACACCCTTAGCTTTAATGTATTCCCGAGCCGGCGACCGCAGGAACGAGCCCAACCGGTGGACATTGGGAGAATCAAGCAGACAGGTCCCGTGGTGAAGGGCGCGGTGTCTGGTTAACTTGAAGGCCGAACCGGAGATCTTCCGAGGCTGCGACTGTCCGGTGGATATGACGATATCGTGGCGATCGTTGACGCTTGTGGTCGTTGCTCCAACGCGGCGCAGTGCCCGCACTACCATCTCTGCGTGTTTGTTTCGGGTGAATGTTGTCCGCGGGGATATCACGCTGTAGTTTAGGTTACCTTCATCGTGATAGACGGCACCTCCGCCTGATCTGCGGCGCACGAAGAGTGCGCCGTCGGCGTAATTTCCTTGAGTGTTTGGTTCGCGGTCATTCTGAAGGGCGAGAAGGTTGGTCTCAAGCCATGGATTTTGGTTGCGGCCAATCACGACGCAGGACTGGTTGGTGTATAAGAAGAGGATGTTTGAGTCTGGCGGGGCATTTTCTAGTAGGAAATGCTCAATTGATAGGTTTACGTACGGGTCTGTTGAGAGGGACTGATATATCTGATGCTTCGAGGATTCACGGCTAGCGAGCTGGGCGAATTGGTAGGAGGGGAAAGAGGAATTATATCGTACGAGGCCTGGACGAATTGTTTTACCGGGCCATGCTGGAGATTGAAGGGAGCATAGTAGTAGGCATGAGCCTTGCCGGAGAGGGTGCATTGAGTCGGTCACTTGTCGGCATGCTTAAGGATATCCAGGACGTTAGGTCACGGGAAGGTACACTGTACGCAGTGTCACTCACCGCCCAATGAGATGCCTTTTCAGATTCCGGAGATCATGACTCAGAGGAAATGGGCCCTCCGATCTCCGGGCGCTAATCCTTATCGGGTAAGAGAAAAGATGCCCAGATTTCTCACCTTATTTTCATCAGTCGAGTGGGTTTAGACGATCCTTGATTTTACTGAAGATTCTCGTGGAGCGAAATAAGATAGACTTTCATTCATCTCCCTCATTTTCTTCTTTTTTTTCTCGAGTATTTACGTGGATCTCGTCCGGTGCTGTGAAAGAAACACCCCTCCTCTCGAGCTCCGACTACCCCGCCAACCCTTTCTTGATCTAAACGAGACAATCAAGCATCATGTCGACCTGGGGTGAACACTTCAGGGTCACTACGTGAGTAAACGGCCATATATTGCGGTTCTGGACGAGTCAGGCTCACATGTTGCCCCTTATTCAGCTATGGTGAATCTCACTGCCGGTCCGTCGGCTGCATAGTCGATGGCTGCCCCCCAGGGATGGAGCTTACCGAAGACGATATCCAACCTCAAATGACCCGGCGACGCCCTGGCCAGAGCGCTTTGACGACTCCTAGAAATGAGAAGGACCGCGTGGAAATCCAGTCAGGAACGGAATTCGGTGTCACTCTCGGTACCCCGATTGGCATGATGGTCCGCAACGAGGATCAGAGACCCAAGGACTACGGTGGCAGCACAATGGACTTGTACCCTCGCCCCAGCCATGCCGATTTCACCTACCTTGAGAAATATGGCGTCAAGGCCAGCAGTGGTGGCGGCCGTAGCAGTGCCCGTGAAACAATTGGTGAGTCACCGCATATTCAAAGCGAGGCTGTAAGCCTAGCGAAGGAGGGAAGAACGTATTACTGATAAGCCCAGGCCGTGTCGCCGCTGGAGCTATCGCCGAGAAGTACCTGCGTCTCTCCCACGGCGTTGAGATCGTCTCCTTCGTCTCATCCGTCGGCAACGAGCACCTCTTCCCTCCCACCGCCGAGCACCCCACAGCTGCCACCAACCCCGAATTCCTGAACCTCATCGAGAAGATTGACCGTGAAACTGTCGACTCCTTCGTACCCACTCGCTGCCCCAACGAAGAGGCCGCAGCCCGTATGACCAAGGTCATCGAGAAATTCCGCGACAACCAGGATAGCATCGGCGGCACGGTCACCTGCGTGATCCGCAACGTGCCCGTAGGACTAGGTGAGCCTTGCTTCGACAAGCTCGAAGCTAAGCTAGCGCACGCCATGCTCAGCATTCCCGCAACGAAGGGGTTCGAAATCGGCTCGGGCTTCGGTGGCTGCGAAGTTCCCGGCTCCATCCATAACGATCCCTTCGTAGTCTCGGACATTGAGACCCGCACCGGCACTGAAACCGCCACCAAGCATGGTCTGACCCCCAAGACCAACAACTCCGGCGGTATCCAGGGCGGTATCTCCAACGGTGCATCAATCTACTTCCGCGTCGCATTCAAGCCCCCAGCAACCATTGGTCAGGCTCAAACGACCGCCTCCTACGGTCTCGAAGAGGGCGTCCTCGAAGCCAAGGGCCGTCACGACCCCTGTGTCGTGCCCCGTGCCGTCCCCATCGTTGAAACCATGTCCGCCCTTGTCATCATGGATGCCCTCATGGCCCAGTATGCTCGTGAGAGCGCGAAGAGCTTGCTCCCCCCTCTGGCTAAGACCATCCCAACTCAACCTACCCTTAAGGCAGCGGCCGCAGGCTCTGCATGATTTGGGTTGAGTTCTTGTATCCTCTTTCTTCTCAGCTTGAATTGCTTCTGTTTAAAACGAGGTAAAGTAAAATGCGTGGTATGGTTATGTTCATGAAGTGAAGTTTCTGTTCCTCCCTTGTTTCTTTTACGGTTCATAAAGAAAGGCCGATTTAGTTTTATAGCCTCATAGACTTGAATTCTCTCTTTATTTTTTATTTATTTATTTATTTTTTTTTTTTTTTTTGGATAATTTTATCATAATATGAATTGTAATCAGACTAGTGTAGTTGAAATTGGGTGTGGGGTGTAGGTAGGCAAAGCACAAAGAGAAATATCTGTCCTACACTGCTCTAAGTTTCCTTAAAAAATAAGAATCCATTCTTTATTCACTTTACCCATCGAATGACGAAGTTAGGTACACCTGCATCTACAACCAAAACCAAACAAATCTGTGCCAATCTTGACCCTTACTAACCATGTCATCATCTCGTTCATGCTCATAACACATAATCTGCATGCGTAACAGTCTTGACGACAGAATAGAATATAGAAAGAATTAAACAGATGACGAAAACCGTCCAACCTTATTCAACAGGGATATCACGATACCTTATACAGTGAACGAATGTAATATAGACAATAGAATCTTGTAGACATACTGCGCATGCCCATGGATGAAGACAAGAAGATTCACAAGAAGCCAAAGAATGGGGAAAAGAAAAGAAAAAGGGAGGTCGAACGTAGAGCCTTTTAGGATACGTAGGCCGGCACTCCGGACGCTGGGCGTTAACATGAAGTCAATATAGACAGCTTTAAAATGAACGGCATCAAGTTCATGCCCGACTGTTACTTCGACTGATGGATTTCTCACTGATATCATCCATATCATTGGGTGTAGCATTGACGACTCGCAGCTTCTCCTTTGGCACGGTGAAGGTGACCTGGACACGTCGGTTTTCTACAGCACCCTCGACATCCCAGTCGTCCTCGTCAAGATCTAGTAGCCCGTCCAATCCGAAGTCATCGCGCATAGTCCTGCCTGTCAGCTCGTGGGGAACCCGGTTGCCTGCTCCCCAATCTTTGGCGCCTTGTTTCCGTCTGAATAGCTCGGCAGAGGCACTGACCGATCGGCGTGGAAGCCTCGTCTCGGACTCGTAATCGAACAAAGGCCTTGCTGGTCCAAGCATGATACGTCTTCTGTCAATCCCCGAAGCTGCAGAAGCCGTGCTATCGTCTTCAGCAGACTGAGGCCGCTTTCGGGTCACAGAAAGCACCCGTCGGACGTTGCCGATCCACTCAGAGGCTCTTGGTTTTGAGATGGAAAGAGGCCTGGGTATAAGGTCGATTGGAGAAGAGGGTTCAGGGTCGTTGCGGAGTAGGTGTTCGCCTTCAGCTTGCCGCTGTGAAATTGTTGTGTGGGCAGTGGAATATGAATCTGATGAGTAACGTTTTTCCTGTGAAATCGCGGCGCTATTAGGTCGGCTCCAAGTGTCCCGGCTCTGGTTGGATGCAGAACTAGGCTTTTCTGGAGATTCACGCCCACTACTTGACTGGCTCGGATGACTACTGATGAGGCCACGAGGTTGATGACCCGAGGTTACCGACCTTGATGAGTCGGAGAGGTTTGAAGACGTTCTGTCGTCGCGCTCAGAGGAATGTCCGTCATTGTCTCGGCCAATGCTCGCTGCAAATGCAGCGGCTCCCTCAGGGAAAAGCTCCGCCCCAATAGTGCTCCGAGGTGTGAGGAAGGTTGACTCTCTAAAAGTGTCAGCCCGTTCCTGTATTTGTCCACCTGATCCATGTGCCTCGTCTTCTTCGCGTTCATCAATCGGATGTATATCCCCCGTTCCATCGCTTCGTCTATAATCATTATTTTGCGCCGGAGGTCTGTACATCCTGGCGTTCAAGGGTGGTCGGCTGCTTTTCGTGGGGCTCGGGATATCCGTTAGGAGGCCAGTTCTCTCTGCCATGATCTCGGGGTTATCCCGCCAGTTAGTTGGTCGTCCGAAGCCCCGGTTATTACTCCACGGATAATCACTATTCGCACCCGCTTCTCTCATGGAGGGCCTGCGAATGCTACTAGCCATATGGGACTCGTCTCCGCCCCAGAAATGAGATCGTTCTGCACTCAAGGCCAGCTTGCGGAGCTCCTGGTCTCGAGCTCGACGTACTCGCCGTCGTCGGAAGAAAAGCCAAAGGAATACTGCTGCCCCGCCGACAATGGGAATACCCAAACCAAGCCCAGCACCGAGCCCAGCTTTACGTGATGCTGAAGATTTTGGCTCACCCTCTGGCTGAGAAGAGGTGGTGCCTGGTCTCTGTCCGTAGGAGCCTTTGTAGGGGTTTGTGTAGGAAGAGACCCATTTACCCGAAGTAACATTGTACATGAGGACTTCTGAATTAAGTTGAAGGCTGGCTGTAGATCGTTTAGTTGACTGAGACATGCGGTAGCCGCCTGTGACCATCATCACTCCGCCGGGCAGCATAGCCGCGCCATGCCCATAAATCCCAGTTCCGTCCGCCAATCCAATGTCTGTACTGGGCGGGATTTTCCAGGCCCAGTCAGAGGAACCTGTGCCTAGTTCAAGAATAGCCAATTGCGGCTTGGCAGGAACACCGGTGCTCCCGACCCAGCCGCCAAAGACAATCACCTGGCTTCCATCTGGGGATAGGACAGCTGTATGGCCGGATCTTGGTTCTATACCTGGAGATTGGCGGATAGCAAGCTCCGTTCGACTCGTGCTCTGAATAGAACCGATTGTAACAAAGCTCCAGCTGCTCTGTGGCAGTGAAAAGACAGCAACCTGGGACATATTGATGAATGCGTTCTGAGTTTGGCCTCCAATCATTAGAAAATCTTGTTGTTGTAGCAATGTACCCCCGGACGTGGACCTATGCGTCGCCTGTAACGGAGTAATCGTAAACCCGGCCTCAGGAATTGGGGGTGCGCGGTCACCGGTCGTCGAGATTCGGTATGAGGTTTGACTACTCGATTTTGGGGGCTCCAGGACTACCATGGACTGAGAGTAGTTGGCGGCGGCTATCCATGTTGCCTCCGAGGAACTTGAGAGTGGGCACATTCCACCAAAGGTGTAGAAGGAGCTGTTAGTTGTATTGGTGGAGGCGTATGCGAAGCCCGCGGCGAGATAATTTGGCCCATGGGTGTTGACTTGCGGCTGGTCGGTCCCGTTAACCTCGATTCTCTGCCATGTCCCATTCCCAATGGAACTTGCTGCATCTGGAGTAAATTGCCATAGCGCACCATACGCCGAAGCATTGTAACAATCCCCCGCAAAGACCTTCAAGGTACCATGTTGATCGATGACTGGGACCAGGGCAGATTCCTGATAATCAAACTGAAACGGCACATGGTCCATTAAAGTGGTATATTGGGGTTTAGCGTCGTCAATATCCTTTGAGATGTTTAATGAGAGGAACTCGGTTGTATTGTTGCTGTTGGGCCGTAACAGGTAAGCAATGGACCCATTGTGCTGCGTTGCGTACAAAAGGTGGGATTGGGTGTACGGAATTGCAGCAACAACCGGACCGACGAGGAGCAGGACAAGGGAAAGCGTCAGTGCCAAGTTGGCACCGACGTTCCTACGCCTTCTTTTTGTTCGAGATAGCCGATCATCCATGGAAAATTATAGGAGATATCAGACGGGGTATGAAACGCTGCGGTAATCCGAGACAAACCACGATGCATCTAGAAAGACCGTTGATCGGCACTTTCTCGGTTAATTAAGTCGGAGCAGGTGCGTCTGGAGGTTTGCCCGGCCGACATGGAGAGGAACGTGTTGTTGATAACAGAACGGTACACTTTTTGCCTCCCTACCGGGGTAGAGTAGTTAGTTGGTATATGTGGGGGGCACAAATGAGGCGGATGAAGTTGTACAGTTAGAAGTGTCAAGATAAAATAATGTAAACAGGCAACCCCCCGATCGGCGCTGAATCTAGACCTTCACCCAAACTTGACAAGCAATTATATTAACCGCGACGTCATGCTCAATCACCCCTCTATGGCTACCTGTGCAACGTCGCTGAAGCTGGCGGTGGTGATTCGCTGAGGGGTACTAGAGCGCACGTAAACACGGGTCGTTGCACTGGCAACTGCGCTGTGGCCCAATCGCTCCATGGATCAAGGAACGTCCAATTCATATACAAACCGGCACTTGTGTCCATTCACCATGCTGAACCCCGACTTGACAAGAAAGCCAAAGAGAAATTGGTTGCGTAAGTCTTTGGGCACAAGATGTTTGAGGCAAGTTAGGGTTTGAAACTCTTTCCCACCATCAGTTAGTTTATCGATAAAACCTGCAGCACCCGGTGGAGTATTAGTGAGACATGCACACACGGGCTAATGGATTAGTAGCATCTCTATCTGAGATAGAAGTAGATCTAAAGCTTTGCTAGCGAAGATAGCGGTCAGCTCATTCAGAAGCCGTGGGCAATAGCAAGACATACTACTCTTGTGAAGGCTCCATACGTTGACGATCATTTTCATGCTTTCCCGATAGTGACGAAGTGGGGGCTTCTTCAGAGATCCTGCCCAACGACTAAATAAAGTTGAAATGATAATAAAAGAAAACCCGGCAGAATTTTCAGGTATGTTGCTTGCATAGGCATTAGGAAATATCTACTATATGTCCCTTTTATGCACACTCCTTCACTGATGTCCTCAAATTGCCATCAATGTCCTAGGCTCAGCATCCGTAATAATTTCCTAGTTTACTCCGCATCCGTACCCAAAAATCCTCATAGCCACTGTAATGAGGCGTTTCCAAGATCTGCGGCACTTACCGGGACATATGTTTTGTTTTTAATGGTTCGAACCCCTTGACACAGAAGATGCTAGGAGATATCATCGTCATGATCCTCGAGTACGACGGCGGACGAATCCAACCGTGGCTGCGGTTCCATCAGTCTGGGATCGAAGGTTAGTGGCGCTGAGATGGAACAATCACTAGCGTGTTCCTTTTCATGGTACAGTTGGGATGGTATGCGCATCCACAGACCAGTCGGCTTCCTTGCACTTTAGAAATCGAGTATTCATCACCTGATCGAAGGAGAAAAGTTCAAGGGATTTTAGTAAAAGGGGAGGGGGGGGGGCGCTGCTATAAAATCCCGCAGAAAGTCACGGGTAAGTGCGATTAACATGTATGTATGATTTACGGGATCTGTACAGAAGACAGTACACCTCACATATGACAGGGAACTTATCAAGCCAACTGGTGAGATTCTTCTGATAGTTTGTTGGCAAACACACCTCAGGTATTGGTCGTCTATATATACACTAATCACCATACACCAAGCTTGAACTTGAGCCATAGAAGTCAATTATTTGCACACATCATAGAGCCCTTTCTTCTTTCTAACCATACATAGATATTACACTTACTACCACTTGAATCTACTGCGTATAGTAATACGCCACAGCCGCCCAATGCTGTAAAACCTCGTGGGCCTATGCGGGGTCCATAACCAGGATCAATATCGTTAGATGGCACCTCAAGAGGGATTCCATTTGTCAATATTTCAGTCCTGGCTTGGCAAACAGAGTGTTATGAAAGGTCATTGATGTTCAGAGCAAGCGAACATAACAGGTCAGTGCGCTTTTCCTGTCGCTGTCCGAATTGGGCTATGGGCGGTTGCCCCCCAAGAGTAAGACATGACATACATGATCTCTATACACGCCTCCTGAATTGATTCATGAGCAATATGGAAACTAGGCATCGAATTCGCTCGGAATAACGGTACAATACTATAAACGTAATGTAGGTGGGTTACACATGATCCCGGGTGAATCCCTAAGCTTTACCTATCACTATAAGTTGTGGACACCTATAATAGCCTACTTTAATTGTCTCACAGTATGTTGCGATATTAACTATCTCTCGAGTAATGCGATGGAAAGAAATACGAAGAGCAACCGGGACATGACGCTCCGGCTGAAAGCAGAAGGACATACGATTCCTCTATTCACGATGGCCGGTTGGGCTACTGAGTATTGAGATACGTTGAAGTTGAGATGGTTACCCCGGCTCCGTCACCAGGTAGATACTGAATAACCGGCGGCCAGCCTATCGGCTATGTGAACCATTGATAAATTCAGGGTATATCAGGGCTTATTGAAGGCCGGCCTCGGGAATGAGCAGTGGCCGCCGAGACAGTAGCGTATCAGACCTCAACACAATTAGTAGAGGACTGTGCATTTCACATTAAAAATCTTCCTGAGGATACATAGACTAAATTAAACCCACAATAGCACGACTGCCCACGATTGTAGATGATTGCACCTATCAAATCTCAGAGAGATCACGGCTAAGTGACAGATACCTACTGGGGCACAAACTCGTATCCAGTATTAACCGTGATTGGGTGCCTTTGGAAGAATAGTAACCTGAACCGGTTCGATAGAATGCAGGGGTAAACTCGAGATGACTCGCTGAGGCGTGGAGCATCATACTTAATATAATTAACATTGATGAAAACAATAGCCTCTGTTGTACGACGTCTGGGCAGCGATGTAGATGGACATGTGCAGATGAGTCCGCGTTTCGACCTATGAGAGGCCCACCACGGTGCACTAAGCAGGAGGGGACTTCCTGCGTATTGAGATTTCACGAGTCTTTTTCCTTTTGCATTCTGCGTGTGCGTATAAAAGCTTGATCTGAGGCCTCGGCGCCAATCAAGTCTCTGGTTACCCCCCATGGTTGGTATGCAAGTGGCTCGATTCGGTAGTGATACTGTAACGCAGATTGCAATAACGTAGCTGTCCTTGGTCTCTGATACAACAGTCAATGCAACTTACTCCGTAAGGGGAATCTCACAGTTCTTGTCATTAATAAGTGATTCGTAGGGTCGCCCAGTTGCCCTGTGCGCGTCCACTTAACCGCTTCTCCAATCATCGCTTTGCCAGGGGTGCTTGAGGACGGAGTGTCCCGTTGCCGGTGCTGGGGGCGTTTCTGAGGCAGTTTAATTAGGGGCATCAAAGACTTAAGAATTTCCATAGTTAGGTACCTACCTAGGCTAAGTAGGAAAAGGTGGAGAGAGTGTGGAAAAATATCGTGGCGCGCCGAGATTTCGGACAAATGGGATGTTTTCCTTCACTTGCTTTGACCGACTCCTCTTGGGGGAATTGAATATCATTATTAATAGGACTTACTATAGAGTATCAACACACTAGGACAATTCCATTGTTTGTTTGCGAAGAGTCATAGATGCAATAGACTCTAATGACGTATAGATAGGGATTATGGAAGGCATTTAAGAGGTAACTCTGGATCCGCCCATGATATGACTGGATGCTGGGGAAAATTGACGTGCATAGGTTGTCTGTGAGATTGGGACTGGGCGAGCCAATGCGGTCCTTTCATGTCAGGAAAGTCTCTCGTTCTCTCTCTTCCTCCCCGCCGGCTGGCTTTCCCTTCTAGTCAGACTAGTCATTGTTTCACGGAGGGGGAGGGAATGGGATCAATAGACTACGCTAGGGAGATATATATAGGTACAGTACTACTGGTACCTGCTCTTCTGCGCGTTACTTGACTTCCCCACCCGGATTTCGTGGATGAACCCTCCCCCATGTATACATCCAACACCCCTCCAAAAACCAAAGCATCAGTAGTGGGATAGCCGGGGGGAAGATCGTTCTAAGTTAGTTGCACTGCGTGGGACGGATCAAACTACGCAGGAAAGCAGATTTAATCATCAGCCATTGTAAGGTTTCGATAAATCCCCAATTGTCCGGAGAAGGAGGAAAGTCAATGAACTTTAGTTGATGTTACCATAATAGACTGTTGGTAAAAGGCACTGCATTAGAGGCCCCGCGCCGCTGGTCCTCCCAGTATGGAAATAGTCTTGGGACCTTGAAGGGTGGAACAGCCACAGCACCGGACCCAAGGGTTTGATTGATGGAATATGTAGTACGTAGTAAGTAAAAGTTGTAGTATCTTGAACCATTTTTTAACCCTTTAATAAAAACAATCATTATTCTTCGCCCCTTCTCTCTGAAATCCAGTCATGCTCGTGTGGTTGTTAGCTCATTAAGGTACTGTTAGAGCATGGACACAGACCTCCAGCCCAAAGACTCATCGCGCAAAGCTAAATTCACGGTTGCCATTCTATTGGTCAGTTCCAGATGCCTTTGGCCGTCGGCTACTACCTAAATATAATTGATGAAAGATGAGTTTGAGTCGTTCGACGTCATTAGATACCGCTGGATCGATGACGGAACTATCATCATTCGACATTGGAAGAAGATACGAGAAAATACTTGTACAGTATCGAGGTTGGCTAGAATGGCCGAGACTGATGGGGCGGGACAAATAAGCGGAAAGAGAGTTGGCGATAGGCATTTGGACCCACGGAACACCCAAGATCAACGATCGAGAAGGGATTCTTGGGCGTCAATTGACAGGTGCCACCACTGAATAGCTTTTCCCACCATTTTCTCTTTTAACATTGAGGTGGTCTACTGAATGCTTTAAGTGAGTGAACTAACTTAAGTGGCAGGTGAGCCAGTTGAAGCATAATTATGGTGGGATAGGAAATCGATCGATTGATTTCTAGATAGATAGTACCTCATAGTGGGGAAATGTAACTAAGGTACAAAGAGAAATGAGGTAGTACTCATGAACGAAGTCCCTGGTACCGAGCTACTACTACATACTATCTAATGATTGTCAAAGAGAAATTGATGATGTAGCAGATGGAACCATGACTCGCCTACAATGCACGGAAAAAGTGTCCATACGTAATGAAGCTGGACGCTTGGCACGATTGGAAAATCCGCCACTAGAAATTTTGCATTTTGGAAAAAAAAAATTTCTTTTTGGTCAATTTTCTTGAATCCATTTTTTTCGTTCTTTTTATTTATTTTTTTTTCTTTAATAAAAATTTTATATACTAGTTATTATATGTCTACATCTATATCTATTACTGGCCAATGAACAAGAGAAAATAAAGTATCCAAGGGCTCTTACCTTTAGAATGAATGGAGAGTTAAAGCCACCAGCCGAAAACTAGTCCAGGATCGAGGTGGTGCCATGACTCTGATGGAATGACTCTGGTCGGCCGAAGGGGCTTACTTTACCATACCGTCCAATACACTCTCTGTGATAGAATCTCTGCGGAGCATGTTGTAATAATAAGACTTTATCGATAGCCGACTTGAAACTTCCCCTTACTAGGAAGATGAAGTTCCCCACCCTAGGAGTTTTTTAAAAAAATTAAATATAAAACATTCGAACCAAAAAAAATAAGGAAGGGAAAAGAGATTGGGAAACCATACTAGATACTCGTAAACTCATTCTCATCCCATAGAAACGTTTCGTACTAACCGGTGACAAGACACTGACTGAGATTGTATAGTACATACGCACATACATACTGTACATACGTAGTAGTAACATACATGCATTCCTCTTATTCCCAATGTTCTCCCCCCACCTCCTTTCAACGGACTACCATCTCTCTTCCCCCTCCCCAATCCGCCTGACTGAACTGTGGGCGAGCAGCTTAATCACCACCTCAACCACATCGTTCCTCCGCCATCGTCACCCATTCTATTCTTCCTCCACCGTCACCGACAACCTTCCTCCCTTTTCCTTTTCGTCTTTTTTTTTTTTCCTTTCCCCTTCCTTCTCCTTCCCCACTAATCCGTAAAACCCTCCCTTTTCCTTATTATTTCCTTTTTTCTCATTTCTCATAGTTCTCTTTACAATCTATCCTTATCTATAGGGACCTATTTTTTTTATATTCTCCATTTTTCCATTGGATTTCGTCTGCTCCTATTATATAAGAGCCACCACTGTCCGCTCCCTAGTTTCTGTATTTGGACTTTCCTTCCTTACGGCCCTCCCCTCCGATACTGCACGCCCGTTCGGACTGCTTGCTTCCGCACGGAATAGCCGATCGTCGACTGCATCGTGGCGCTGTAGCAGGTCTATCGCCCGGACATTTGGTACACACCCTCAATTTCACCGTTGTCCGGCACACGGTTGTCTCGCCAGTCGACTTACTTGGCTGTCATTGCTGTCAGACCGAATTCTGAGAGTAATGCCGGTCCGTTCGTGCACAGTGTCAGAGCTTCCCATCAGCTCGCCTTAAATCAAGTGGTTTATTGAGAAAGGTAATAACATAAGAATATTATCAAAAGTGGGCACCAAAGGAAGAAAGGAAAGAAAACAAGAGGGTCAAAATCAGGGAGTAGAGAGGGGGGCCACAAAGAAGAGGATGCTCTGTTGTAACTGAAACGGAGCTGGTTCGAATATTTGAAGACATGAAAATGACTGATCGGCCCCCTTCAGTACCCGGTCTGGAGGAACCTATTAATTACATTGCCCGAAATGGTCATATATCGGACGGCCCTCACAGACAAGGCCGGGAAAAACCCCGTGAGGCTTCGGATTCGTTGCGATCAGTGTCGACAGAGGTGGAAGTCAAACAGTCCGTAACCAGGCCACCAACCGCCAAACTGCCTCTCCAAAATGATCTAACGGACGGTCAAACTACTCTTCGTCATCCGTTCCCCCATCTTTACCATTCCTCCAGTACCTCCCGATCTCCTTCCACCCGAACCTCTTCGAGTTCACTGCAAGCATTAAACGAGGATATCGTTGTCGATGCCCGGTCCGATCTCGGCGCGATCGGCCGGGGTCCCCTTCCCCGGAGGAGTTCCCACCTAGGGCAGTCAGATACCCAACCTGCCGAATATCCAGTCTATCCCGATCAGTCCTACGCTGTCCTCCAATCTCAAGTTCACCCCACTTACCAGCTTCCGTCTATCCGTTCCAGAAACTCCTACCCATCACGAATTGAGGTCCTTGGGCGATTTCCCCCGTCGCGTGCCTCTCGCACAGCAGGCAATACTCCGGTGTCCAGCCCAGGGCTATTCTCTATCCGCAGCCCTCTTCGTTCGACCTCTTCACTCGTGTCGGACGATGACGGCCGGATCAGCAGTCCTTTTCTTCACCCAACCCATCTCCAGCCGCCGAAGGAGTAAGCTCCATCTACCTGCCCTCTTGTCATTTCTTTCTTGGCTAATGATCATCTGTAGAACACATACAGCTGAGGTAGACAGGGACACTGTAACCGGAAACAAAGTAATCAACCAGTATGAGATCTTAGAAGAACTCGGACGCGGCGAACATGGGAAAGTGAAATTGGGAAGACATGTGGGCACCCGCCAGAAAGTCGCAATCAAGATTGTTCAGCGGTATTCAAAACGACGTCGTCTGGGTAAACTGGGGAATCCCGAGGACAAAGTGAAGAAAGAAGTTGCGATTCTGAAGAAGGCCCGACACCCGAATGTGGTTAGCCTTCTAGAGGTGATTGACGATCCAAATCGCCAGAAGGTATACATCGTCCTTGAATATGTCGAGAACGGCGAAATTATTTGGCGGCGACGAGGGCTACGAGAAGTTGTCCATGTCGACAAGCGCCGACTGGAACGTGAAAAAGCGGGCATTCCCGATTCCCCTTCATTCATGGAGGAGTGTCAACAGTATATCCGGACTGCTCAACATCTTCGCCACCAACGTGAGAAAGCACGCGAGCGACGTCAAATGCAAGCCGCACACGCACAAGAAGCTCCCATCCCTGCCTGGAGTTTAGAGCATGGAGCAGAGTCAGATGACGAACTGGGGCCCGAATTGACAGTCACCCGTACGCCTAGCTGTTCCAGGATGAGCCAAGAAGACATCCAGTCTTCTCCAAGCCATTCTTCACATGATGCGGCCCTAGCTGCGGTGGAAGGCAGTATGTATGGGGCTTATATGGATTATCCCTTTGAGAGACGGTTTAGCACAGCGTCGAGCAGCTTTGGATATGCGCCTTCGGAGCCCGAATGGACACCTGATGATGACGACATGTCCTTTGTTCCCTGTCTAACCTTCACTGAAGCACGCAACGCATTCCGGGATTCCCTGCTTGGTCTCGAGTACCTCCATTATCAGGGTATCATTCACCGCGATATCAAGCCTGCAAACCTCCTACTCACCAGCAATCACCGTGTTAAGATCTCAGACTTCGGTGTGTCTTACCTGGGGCGACCCATGAGGGATGAAGAGGAGGAGCAAGTTGGGGAGACAGATGCGACTGAGCTGGATGACGCTCGGGAGCTATCTAAAACTGTGGGAACACCCGCTTTCTACGCTCCGGAGTTGTGCTATACGGGCGAAGACTTCGTCGATGCCATTGGCAACGTACCGCGGATTACTGGTGCTATTGATGTCTGGTCCCTTGGCGTCACTCTTTATGGTATGATATTTGGGCGCTTGCCATTCGTCTCCGATGATGAATACAATATGTTCCAAACAATTGTGAAGAAAGATGTCTTCATCCCACGCAAACGCCTGAAGCCTGTCGAAGACGACCCTGACACGGTCAGTCAATGGCCCCGTTATGCAGATGGTGACAAACGAATGGAAGATGAGCTTGCGTATGAAGATATTGACGATGAGTTGTTTGATTTATTAAAACGACTCTTAACCAAGGATCCCGTCAAGCGAATTACCGTGAAAGAGATAAAGCACCATCCTTGGGTCCTAGACGGTCTACCCAACCCCAGAGCGTGGGTGGAGGAAACTGATCCAGGCTACCAGAGTAAGGGTAAGAGGATTGAGGTATCCAACGAAGAAGTTACCACAGCTGTGAGCAAAGTCCCGTTTATACAGCGTGTGCGATCCAACGTTGCAAAGTGGTCCAACTATCTTACTGGGCGGTCCAAGGATAAAGACTCTAGCAAGCGAACGTCCAGTGCAGCTCCCTCAGTCGAGTCTTCTTCCGCATCAAGTAACAACAGCTTTGGAAAGTACCTTTGGGACAGTCGTCGTGCTAGTCTCAGGGATGAGGACTTCTTGCGACCGCCCCGTCTAAGCAAAGACGGTGAGCATCCCCTATCGCAGAGTGTCACTGCGAGCCCAGTGGGTAGGGAGGAGCAAACTTCCTACTTTGAGGGAGCCCTAGTCGGCTCATCGTTATCACTTGACCGGACCCCGCGGCCAGACCCGCCAGAGCGTGCGGTATCTACATTGTCCACAGCCGAGTCCGCAAAGACAGTAAAGGCAACAAACTCCAACTCCACGCCTGTACCCCAAAGAAGCGTTACACCAGCTCGCACGGAGGCCCCATGTACTACCAACGTCAACGGCCTTTTTGGCGGTGCAAGTCGTCGGTTTGCCAGAGGACTCCAATCTGGAGAGCGGCGCTCGGATAAATCAGTCTCTGAGTCTGCGTCTCTGGATGGGGATCGTCATTGCGAGCCCACTTTAGCGTTGAGTGTCGCATCGGCGTTGGGACAGCATTCTAATTTACTGCCAGAAGATAACTCATCTTTATTGCGAGCTGAAGGATCGACCTCTGCGTCCTCGGGACACCGACGCAATCGCTCCCATCAGCTGCCGGGCAAGTCTTCCACAGAGCCTTTCCACCTCACCAAGGAGGCATTATTACGTCAGAGACGTAGCGACATTGAACCTAGTGCCAACGGAACCCAATCATTTCATCGTAGAGGCAGCGAGCCATCTACGAAGGATTGTATCAGCCTAGGATTGGAAGCTCAGCCCCGGGTACCAGACTCACTTGGTGAAAGTGTTTTTACCGACCCGCCATCTGGGGGACTAACAACCTCGCCTCCATCCTCGGTTGAGGACTATACCAGCGGAATGTCGCAGAGTGCTTCGCACCCAAGTATACCATCCGTCGCCTCGGGGGCATCATCGCTTTCCGGCAAAGGTGATCCGTCTGGAAAGGATGGAGATTCAGTAATCCAAGTTCCTTCTATTCTTCGCACGGGTGAAACCGTTAAAGCGCAGCACATAAGCGTGTCACGATCAGCGGATGACGATGAATCTCGGTATTATTGTGATGATGAAAATGAATCTGAAGACGACTCGGAGGACGAGGGCCTTGTCATTGGCAAAAAGAAGGCGACACCTCAAAAACCAATTATTCGTGGCGACAACCTACCAAAGTCTTGAATTATATATGTCAATGCGAAGCTACTTTGTTGTTCGTCGGCTGTACAGCCGACCAAAGGTGAAAAGTTTCGTTCGGAGCTTGTCATACCCAAAAGGCCCTTTACCGCCTCACTTGGTCACGATGTCCCTTTCTTACTTCTTAATATTTTTTTTCTATCTATCACGAGTTGTCTTTCCATTCTATTGGGGTCCGGTTTTGCATGTATATCATTTTATTGCTGGGGTGTCTCCTTTAGTCGTGTTCGCCTTCCCTAGCCTCTATGGCATAAACATTTGGGGAAGGCTTTTCTTTATTCAAAGTGTGCGAGACACTGATCCATTGCTTGTACATATATTCGCATTGGCGGCATGTCTATATTCGGTTGTTTTGTCACCCTGCTTCCTTTATATTTTCCCTGGTGCCGCTTGGCTGGACAGCTTTTCAAGGACGCTAGTATTTTCCTCTTTTTCTTCTTGCAATTTTCCACCTCTTCCTTTTGCGTCTATATATACTTTCTGTTCGGGTTGGTGCATCAGGGCTTAGGGCATCTGTGATTTTTCTTGTACGTAATGTCGCCATGAGGAGGATATAGTGTGGGATTAGGATACACAGAGCAGTCAGTTTCTTCATGGAACTAGCAGGGCTCATGATCATGTCTTTTCTATTTTGTGTGAGCTGAATGATGGTGATGAGCTACAAAGGGGACCTCTGGCAGCGCCCACAAGAGTTGCATTTACAAATATATTTAGGATGATGAGAAGAATACAAAGATCCACTGGCTACGGTGGCATTATCCCTGGACTCCTGGAGTGATTCAACATAAAGTGGGCATGTGTATTCTACCGTGTTGCATGATTATCGAAAAGTACCGTCTAGTTATGCCTTCAACTACTCAGTCTCCAGTAGCGGCACGCCTAGTAGATCTAGCACGGAGTTATTGGTGCATTGTACGTTCTGTCGGACTCGGCCTGTCCACCTCGCTTGTCTTGTGCTTACATGCATTTAGCCTAGCGTTTTATACAAAGGGCAGTCATGCAGGCAGGATTCATAAGACATTTTCCAGGAATACGGTACAACTATTACAATCTACTAGGTGGATGTCGAACTTGAACGAACGCGGAATCCCTGATCCATTGGCTTGCATTCCGCTCCAAAGGCGCACATCCAATTTCCTGTCCAAGTCCCTAACAATGATGCTACAAATTTATATATAACTGTGGTGGAGACTCGACTTGGGCCAAGCCTCAAGACCTGCATTACACATGCCTTAATAGGATTACATCCCAACCGTTCTATGAACCACGCGATCTGTGTTAGGCTAAACCTAGGAGACTTACGAGGGAGCTGAGGAACGTATTCACGAACTATTGTTTTAGTTGATATATGGTTCACCTTTTCGGTGGTCGGATAGCGGAAAGGTCGACTGTTGATCGCCTTTAGAAGTGAAACAGCCTTCCGAGACTAAGCCAATTGTCATATCCTGTTCATTCTCATCTTTTTGACTTCCTCTTGAGCATGATTGCGAGGGGATCATGGGTACAAATAAATGCGCTAGATTTCTAATTCCCCTTTGTAGTACGAGGGTCATCCATTCCTATGAAGTGTAATGTCGAAGAGGCACAGTATGCACTCCGAAGTAAGGGTCCAAGCATAGTGGACCTACACTAGCCCTAACGGATGTCGCAAACGGAACACGGAGAGAGTCCATCCACCAATAGTGTATTCCAGATAGACTTCTGTGGGTTAGAAGTGTTCCATGCTGAAGAGATAGAGGAGCCGTCATTGTTCTACATTGATTAATCTCAATCGCGTCATGAGGGATCCCGCCCTTAATGGAGTAGTTTCTCCGTGCTCATCATGGCAAGACGCGGCGATGGTACCAAATTACCAAAGTATATAAACCCTCTGGACTGCATTGGCTTGGTTTGCCTTTCTTTTTCTTTCTTTCTTTCCAAGCCGCAGACTGATTTTATTTATCACCGATTCTGATTAATCAACGGTCAGAATGCTCCCCTCCTACCTTTTTGCGACTCTCCCACTGGTAGCCAATGCGGCTGCCCTCACCTACCATGGAGCGGACATCTCGTCCGTCTTCCTCGAGGAGAAGGCTGGTGTTGCCTACAAGAACCTGGACGGAAAGACCCAGCCTCTGGAGACCATTCTTACTGACAATGGTGTCAACTCTATTCGTCAGCGTGTGTGGGTGAAGAATGGAGATTATGACCTGATATACAATATCAACCTTGCGAAGCGAGTCGCCGCGACTGGCGCGAGTATCTACCTGGATCTCCATTACAGTGATGACTGGGCGGATCCCAAGCATCAGGTATGTGTACTTTCGCTTCCTAATATTCCGTTGATACATATTGTCCTTTATGGCGGAAGACTGATAGAGCTAGACCACCCCCGGAGGCTGGTCTACCGATGACATCAACAAACTGTCCGATCAGATCTACCAATATACACTAAGTGTTTGCAACGAATTCGCGGCGGCAAAGCTCAGCGTGGAGCTCGTGTCGATCGGCAACGAAATCACCTCCGGATTCCTCTGGCCTCTAGGCAAGACCCCCAACTACGACAACATTGCCCGTCTGCTGCACTCGGGTGCCTGGGGTGTGAAGGATTCCAAGCTGGCGAAGAAGCCCAAGATCCTGATCCATCTCGATAACGGCTGGGACTGGGAACAACAGAAATACTTCTATGACACCACCCTCGCGACCGGCATCCTCAAGTCCGAAGATTTCGATGTGATCGGTCTGTCCTACTACCCCTTCTATAACGAGAAGGCCACTCTTGCCTCGCTGAAGACCAGCGTGTTGAACATCCAGAAGACATACAACAAGGAGGTGATCGTGGTCGAGACCAACTGGCCCGTTAAGTGCTCTAGCCCGGAATTCCCGTTCCCCTCGGACCTAAAGGACATTCCTTTCTCAGAGGAAGGCCAGGTGACGTTCCTGCAGAGGTTGTCGGAGACACTTACTGCTAGTAAGGGCACCGGTTACTTCTACTGGGAACCTGCCTGGACCAAGAATGCGGGATTGGGGTCGAGCTGTGAGGACAACCTGTTGGTGGATTACAACACCAACCAGATTCGCAGCAGTGTGAAGGCCTTCGGGCAGTAAGAAGTTGCCCTTTTTCTTTTTTTTTCTTTTTCTTTTCTTTTTTTTTTCGCAACTGTACCACAGCTTTCGATGCGTCCGTGAGCAGTAGGTTAATATTGAGATTAGTACAGAGTATATAGGTAGACAGCCCGCGTTGTACATTGGCTCATTAATAGATATATTATATAATCATTGAAATGAACGTGCAACCCGAAAATACCCCCATCAAGGGAATCACCGAAAAAGGGCAGCCAGGAACCGTGAAGCGGTGGCTGTGCAAATATGCGAAATCGTGGATGAGTTCCACTTCCTCTACTAACCAATACGGGAGGCTCAAAAGGGAAATGAAAGTACTGTACTAAGGTACTTAACTACTTTGAAATGTTGTGGGATGGGTAATCGGTGAGAGAGAGTCAGGCTGACTTTCTAGTCCTGAAATTGCAATGATATTCGCTTTGTATGAGAAGTGGAATCCAATCATCGAAGGTCTTAGCGGTTAGGCATAACTCTAGTGTGATAAGTTGTGGAGAGTATCGTTGATATATCTAGTAGTTCGGGTCCACTCGTCGAGAATCCACCTGGTGCTTTTTTTTCCTTTCTTTGTTTTGCTCGCACAATGATTGTGGGATCTAGTTCGATTATAGTTCTGTGAAAGCTATATAATATACTCCATGGTCTTAATGACCTTTTTCTATTTTTGTACTCAAGTTAGAATGAATTATAAATTCTGATAGATCGATTTCCCCGTAGTAGTGGTAGATGTTAGCCTAAGGTTTCTATACATACAATACATATACAATATAATACTCATAACATATGATGCATCTGTGCCATGGTCGGTTGCTGATATTCTGGAAAAATGAAATTGCTTATTTGTGACATAGCCCATACGGTGAATACTATACCGTACCGAGTAGGTAACTAATTCTTGCCTATTATCTAAGCGACTCCCTATTAACTAACTAGCTTAACTAGTTGACTAGTTAACTTAGTCAACTATATTCGAATACATACGGAGTACATCCAATATATGTTCTTCCCCGTTTTGTGATGGATGTAGTAGGCGTAAGTTATTTAAGTACCACTTATGTCAGAGATTATGTCAATTATAATCATATACATTCTGCCAGCTTAGAGCCCACCTGTGTTTAATTTGTGGGTGGAGCCTAATATCTGCCTTGAGATATTTATATAGTAGGTAATTCTAGAATACGGGGTACAGTATATACGGAGTGGTCAATTCACTCACCAAAGACCCAATATAGTAAGAGTCTTTGTCAGGCTGTGATAATGAAGGTTTACTTTGATCATTATCATTAGACAGTAGGTAGAAGAGAAGAGAGTGAATACCAGACTCAATATTCAATAACCTTGGTTCGTACCTCACGTGTAAGAGGGGATTTCAGGCAGTAAGGCGGGCATTGCTGTTGAGCCCAAAAAGGGAAGTTCTCTGGAAAAAGACAAGTAATTTTTTTTTATATAGAGGGATCTTCATCCCTTTCTCGAACAACCTTCATCGAAACACAACAGGTTGCTCTACTACTATTTATTATCTATCCCTTACGGGGGAGGCTCTTACAGAAATTAGTGGGGATTCAAGCGGTCGCGGTCCCCATTTTCTGGCTAAGTAACTTGCAGGTACTTAACTTGTACAGAAATACCATTAAATACTTAAACTCCTTGAAACATTCTCGCACGAGGCTGATTCGCAAGGTGCACTCGACTCACCTTCTTTCTCCCCCTACTTGTCCACCTCCTGTCAGCTTTCGGCAGCTTCTCATACTAAATTGTCTCTTTCCTCTCCCTACGTATGCCTGAATTGACCATTCATCTGCCTTATCGCTCCCAACGATTACTTTGATCTACCATCACCGCCCCTCTCTCCCGCCTGTCGTGTACGCGCTCCCCGCTTTGATTGATCAGTCTATCCTACTATTACTTCCACATCGTCGTCGACGCCCTCAGCCTTGCTTCGCGTGGTATCTATTCTGAGATACACCTACTCGCGATGGCCTCCCAGGATACACTCCGGGATTCAGGGCAATCGGCTGCTGCTATTAAAAGCCGCAGTGTGAGCCCCTCAGCCCATCCGCAGCAGCAATACAATACCGCTTCGCCCGGCCTGACCCTGGATCCGTCCTTCGCTGTCGCATCTTACCAAGCCGCTGCGTCCTTCAATGTCAACCCCAATTCGAATTCTCCAGGTGCCGAGTCCTACAGCTATACCGCCGGCGGCTACCTCTCCCCTACCAGCGCGCAAACGCGGGCCCCGCCCGATCAAGCCTTCTCTCACAGCCTCCAACTGCCGCAGTCCTTCGATCCGGGTCTAGTCAATCAGCTTGAGCACTCATCAGGCCTCTCGCTACAAACCCAGCATCAGCAACACCAACAGCCCCCCGAGGAAAACTTTTCCACCTTGTTGAACTCAAACCCTGCCGATTTCGACTTCTCCCTCTACCCAAATCACAGCCCCAACAGCACCACCGCGCCCGACTACGACTCCTCGCTGATGCTTGACACTCAGATGCAGGGGCATCCACGACAAGTAAATCAGGCGGTCAACCCGGCCGATCTGGTCAGCCAGATCTCTTCCCCTCACGCCGCAGCCTCTCCGCAGATATCTCCGCAGGAACAACAGCCTCATCATTCGTCCCCCGGCCCTATGTCCCCTCCGGGCGCGACGCCAGGGACATACTATACCCCACAGCACTCCCGCCATACATCGTTGGATCCGGCCAGTGCTGCGTACTTGACAGGCAATTCGCATTCGGATTGGCAGAGCGTAATGGGCAATGCTGCTTTCCAGGGCCATCGACGCGCCCCGTCGGAGGTGTCAGAGGTGTCATCCGCCGCGCCTTCTCCGTATATGTCACAGCACGAATCATTTGACGGGGTGGATAATAACCCATCCCCGCTCTTGGCGCCTCAGACGAACGACCCTGGGCTATACGATAACGCTCTCGGTATCGAAACCTTCACCCTGTCTGAGCAGCAACAGCAGCAACATCACCAGGGCATCAGCCCGGCTCACAGCCCGTACATTTCCCCGCAACTTATGCCCCAGCAGGGAACCGAACTTATCCCTACCATGCCGTATATCTCTGCCCCTGCGGGGAGCCGATACTCATGTCCTCCTACGGATATATATGGCAATGGAGCGGAAGGCGTCCTCAATATGTCGCAGGGAAACGCCCTTGCCGGGGACATAGGTCAAGCGTCACAGATGGCGCCGCCATCTATTAATGTAGAGTTTGCGCCGCCTGCTAGAAACCCAATATTCCCCCCAGCCAAGCCAGCGGCCGATCTAGACTCATTGAGCCCGCCTCCTTCTATGCGTAAGCGTCAACCTCACGCCGTTTGTCCAGGATCTTGACGTTCTATATTCTATGCTAACCTAAGAACGCAGGCTCTCGCATGCGCAGTAAATCCGACCCCTACGCCCACCCGGCTTCTCGTTCACGGTCTCCCGTGTCAGTCTCGAGTAGCCTGGAGCCTTTGGCTCCGTCGTCACCACGGTCGTTGTCGCCCTTCGACTCGATGGGCCGCCAGCCGCATAGCAACCCCTCGTCCCGGGATCCTTCACCCTCCCGGTCCGGTCGTCGTCTGTCTACGTCATCAATCGACAGCCGCAACTACATTCTGGGTCTCGCCGATCCTCAGCGACCTGGAGCAAGCCCTAACGACTCCAAGCGCGTCCAGAAACATCCCGCTACATTCCAGTGCCATCTTTGCCCCAAGCGTTTCACCAGAGCCTACAATTTACGGTCCCACTTGCGAACTCACACGGATGAACGGCCTTTCGTCTGCACCGTGTGTGGGAAAGCATTCGCTCGGCAACACGATCGCAAAAGGCATGAAGGCCTACACTCCGGAGAGAAGAAGTTTGTCTGTCGTGGCGATCTCTCACGGGGCGGGCAGTGGGGATGTGGTCGCCGATTTGCTCGCGCAGATGCTCTGGGTCGTCATTTCCGATCAGAAGCGGGCCGAATCTGCATCAAGCCACTGCTAGATGAAGAGTCTCAAGAGCGAGAGCGCTCACTCATGGACCAGCAACAGCAACAGCATACGGGCCACTTACAGCCGGTGCCGCCACCTCTCATGGTGCCTGGAATGGACGGTCAGCATGCCAACGGATTTGTTCTCCCAGCCGCGCTGCTGGCACAATACCCGGCCCTACAGAACCTGCAGTGGGATCAGATTACTGCGTCGGCAGATGATCCCAGTGACATTGGGGGCCGTAGCAGCTTTGACGCTAGCTCTGGCGGCGAGTTCGGGTACGACGACGACGAATCCAATCTCAGTAGTGTCTCTGGAATGAGTGGATACGGAAGTCCCCAGGATAATCTCTATGTGATGAATAATCAGAATCAAATGCTGAATGTCAACCCTGGGGACTCGGGGTATGTCAACCCCGAATGGAGGGACCAACAATGAGTGGTCTTCTTAACTGACCTTTACTTGGTCTTTATATTTCGCCTGATCATCGTCTTCTTTTTCTTCCCATTTTAAGTTCAATTTTTTTCCCTTTAACTTCATACACATCCCATTTTTTCTCATTTCTTCTAGCCGATCGGTTGCACATTGCCATGGTTTAGGCAACATAGAGGGCTTTACTTGGCGTTGAGTTACAGGATGGAAACCAGATGACGGCGGACTAACTTTCGTTAATTGTTGAAGTTCCGGATGCATATTAAATGCTTTCTCTTATTCACAGCTCTTTGTTTACCCCCCTTAGCTTTCTTATATTATGTTCTTGATTCGATTCCCCTAGTCCGCAAGGGTTGCGGACCGTCATTATTATGTGTTCACGATGAGTCTTCATACCCATGGAAATTCTCCATCTGTTTCGCGTGTGGAATACCCTCGATTGGGTGCTTGTTTGGAGAAATAAGTCTGTTACTGTGATTGTTGTCATGGAATACATTTCTGTCCTGCTCCTAGACTTTTGCTTTTCCTTCATGTTAGGTCAAACGTAAAATCTGTTTTACTGACCTCTAAAGATACGGTTTCTAGGTATATCTCATCAGTTAGATTGAGACGATGCTGTTCCAGTTGTGATCGAGACTCTGGGGTCAATCCCACAGCACGCGGCATAACATGATACAGATTCCTTCAATCTTACATTGTGGCAGGTCTGAACTTGCTATCAGAGTTGGGAGCTTTTGAGTATACATATATAGGAGATGCGCTGCTATTCGATACAGATGCTCACACCAAACGACCACATATATGCTCGCTCATCTGCTGGGTCCAGAAACTTTCTAATACTGCAAAGTACATAGTATATCTTTGGAAATCTTAGGTCGTCGACTCTTCTTCAAATCACTAAACATGCATGCGAACGAGCTTCCCTATTTCACTAATCCATTTGAGGGAAAATTCCTGCTCAGTGAAGCGCAGAGCAGATCTCCTCGCACGTAAGCGCATTGCAACTTTTTCACCCTCTGGTAGAGCCAGCGCAGTCTCGAACGCGGCAGCGAACTCGTCTTCTGTTGAGGCGCGGAAGCCTGTTGCGCCATCGCCCAAGTCAATGACAATGTCCTCGCGAGGACCACCAGAGTCATGCACCACGCTGATCAGGCCGGCGGCTTGGTATTCTACTACGCAGATGCCAAAGTGTTCGTTCCACATGCCATTAACGCCGATTGATGCTGTACCAAGGTGAGACAGAATAGCGGGCCAGCTGGCGTCGCAGATAAAGGTGGCATGATCGCGGATACGGAGTTCGTGTGCCAGAAGCCGGAGGTTGTAGATATGGGTTTCATCGGGACTAGCATGCCGAACCGAGCCAATGAGGACTAATTTGGGCTGTGGTTGCGAGGCTAAGGCAGGGTTCTTGCTGCGTTCCCGGAGGAAGCGTGCGAACGAGCGTAAGACTAACGGATGGTTCTTTTCTGGCCGGAACTGCGCAATGTATAGGATAAGAGGCTCCCTAGTTTTCTCGCTCTCCGCGTCAACCGTAATGGTCGATTGAAGTTCCGAGACGGCCGTGGGTGGAAAGATAACAGTTGGCTCCTTGTAGGTTTGCACCCGCCGGAATGGGCCCCAAATGGTGCGAATGTGCGCAGATGTCCAAGACGAATTGCACATCACAACGTCCACATGCCCCCCGACCCAGCCGTAAAGGCGGGCGAAGGCAAGCCAGTACTTTCGCTTGATCTGTCCCCTCAATCCCTTTCCGGCACCAGAATTTACTCCTTTCAAACCGGTCGTATCATCAAGAGACTGGAGCATATCTGTGGAAATGGTGGGGTAGTGCACGTAGGCACCCGTTGGGACAGATGGGAACAGCATCTTGCAGAAGGCTAGGGTGAATGCATAGCCCATAGTATCGACAAAGACGTCTGGGACTAGGAGATTAAATGCATCGTAGGCGACAAGCAGGGATCCCAAAGACTGGCCCAATAAAGTCATGTAAGGATACATGCTGCTCTGGACATATTTGCGGGTACTAAGGTATAGTAGGACCACTGTCGGAGCGTGTAGTTGAATGTTGAACCGGTTCCGAACCCTCTCCAGCATGGCAGTTTTGCTGACTTCGTGATCTCCTGTGTATATAGCGCAGATTGCTTTGGGCCATCGCTTCTGCGTTGCCCTGACGGCTTCCCAGAGGACACGTTCTCCGCCTCCGCCAGCATTACTATCAAGATCACGTTAGTTGCGCCCGCAACAATACTTATATATCTACTCAAAAAATTGCCATACCAAAATGGGTGAAAGAAACCTATAATCCCATCCCAATCGTCACTTTCCTGGGCCTCGTTACTACCAGATGTCCCTGAACCGGAGCTAGAGGAGTCGAGTTTCTCCCAATCCTCATCTTCTCCCTGAGTCCCAGAAGGTGATCTGGCCCGCTCGGATAAAGCTTCCTCATCTTCAGCCCGGACACGCGACAGGATATACTCTCTACGAGACCTCGTTCGCTTTTGGATGACCCATCCAATACCACGGAGGACGAAGCGTAGAACCCCTAGGGGAAGCTGGGGTAGCAAAACGCAGGTTGCGAGAAGCGCAAGGACGGTGATCACCGTCTTCAATAGAAATAGCATCATGGCTAGCTGAGGATAATGCACATAACTATGGTAGTCTCATCCGTACATCAGGTGGCGCGCAGGCAATGCTGCAAAGGAGCTGCGGATTAAACAGCTGGCGACTATTTGACTGTCTCACTATCGATAAGCGGCCCTCGGAGCCTGTGCCGATCTGGTAATGTCATGTATGGCACGACCGCTATATGCACGTGATATGCATCACATGACACGCTATTTGTTTTTTTGGGACCTTCTATCATTTGTGTTGTCTCAGTACAACTATTGTGTCTTCCCACTTATAAGATGTGCCAGTGAGGCATTCGGCGAGCCATTGGTCGACAACATGAGACTTTTCCATCGCTCCCTTCGCACGCCGCGGAAGACAACTCTCCAGCAAACCCGGCATTTCCACCCTACAAAGCCGTCACCTTTCATCAACGAAGTTCTAGATGGATCATCCACATTTATTCAGAGCGTTCATTCAGTCAGCGGCTTACCATGGGCGTTATCCATTCCATTGACTGCGTTGATCGTTCGAACATGCGTCGCAATGCCTCTACAGATATACACCAAGATCCAAGCGCGCAAAGAGCGAGATCTAGTTCCGCTTCTCTCTTCCTGGAAGAAGTACTACCAAAATGATCTTATACGAAAGAAGTATAACGTCTCCGGGGATATGGATTTATACAATCCCTCCAATGAGGTTATTTCTGAGCTGGCCATGAAGATGAGAGAGAGGCGGAGGATCTTGAAAGAGAATTGGAACGTCCCTAAGTACTGGAAGCCAGTTACTTTCTTGCAAATACCTGTTTGGATTTCGGTCATGGAGAGCCTCCGAGCCATGTCGGGAAATGACAAGGGTCTCGTTCCGTATCTCCTGTCCCTCCTTGAACCTGCTTCATCTTCAGAAGGTGGCAGTCCTCTCCATCTAGCAGTCGAACCCTCGCTAGCGACAGAGGGTGCGTTTTGGTTCCCGGATCTGCTAGCAGGCGATCCGACGGGTATTTTACCGGCAGCATTGACCGCTTCTATCCTGCTTAATCTTCACACCGGCTGGAAAGCCAGGCCTTTTGCGGAGATGGCCGATTTGCCAAAGGTAGAGCTCTACAAGCAACTAACTATAAGGGGTATCAGGACATTCGTCCAGGTCCTTGCCCTAAATGTTGGTCTTTCGTCCTACTACTTTGAAATGCCCTCGGCGCTTCTGCTCTACTGGATTAGTAGTTCGAGCATTGCTACGCTGCAAACGCTTTCCTTGGACAAGCTCATGTTCAAGAAGAAGCCACTCAAGCCTTGGAAGAACATGCATATCAAGTGGGGTCCCGACCAAGAACCGTCAAGCATACATAGAACCATAATGAGGTTCACGAAAGGCCGCAAGTTGTGGGAAGAATAGATAAGCCAATTACTAGAGAGACCCGGCCAGTGTGAAGCTTGCGGCCGTTACCAGCGGGCGAGGCCCAGTGATTGGGAAAACTAGCCTGCTATCATCACGACTCTCACGCTCCATGAGACACAGACCGCCTCCTAGCCTTGATGTACATAAGGCACATATGCCGCCAGCCAAGGTCACATTCTTCGGATACAGAGCGTTCCAGGAACCGGTGAGATTCGCATGGGCTCCTGGCGACCTTGCTACGCCGAAACGCAGACCAATGCATTCACCTCGGCCGCTTCAACTGATCCGTATTTGGCCTCGGCTAGGGACATAGTCTGCGGACTACCCAGAAGGTCCATTCTTTCTCTACCTATACTGGTCACATATGAAAGGATACAAACATCAATTATCTTATGCATGGAGTATTTGATACCCCTCTTTTTATCCGCGCTTCCATTTATGTATATATATTACCCTATTTATATAATCTTGCTTAAAAACCAGCGCGGAGGACCAGCTCAACCAAATATATCCTCATCCAGAAATATAGATAAGGATTACCAAGGCTATTCTAGCTTCTGACACCCCTACGGACCGCTCGCTTGTTACAACTGCGGGTTTCTGATTTCCATAGTACACTATGTGGAATCCGACGCTATTCTACGCGATAAAGCAATATTCCAAACAGCCATTCTTTCAATTAACTGGATTACTCAATTCCAATTGAAAAGAAGTAGACATCTGCTCCGCGGTCAGCGGTCTACTACAGATACTTAATTCATAGACAGAGTTCGTACAGAGGTTTAGGTGCACGTCTCAATTCTCTACTGTTATGTGGACGCTTTTCAGAGGTCAAATAGGTATATTGATTCTTTAATGCGGGTATGCCATTCTAGGTAGATATATTCAGAGCAAATCACCACCCAAGCCAAGAGGAACGCCAAATCTTACGATCATCTAGCATGCGATATACTAAACACTCGAAGACAGGAAAGTAAAGGGGAATAAAGAATACTCGATGGATCATCAGATGGGGCGAATCGAATAAGAAAAGTCTTACGCCATTGAAATTCTAATATCTCTGGGTAGTTTAGAGCTTCGATTTAGGGGTTTCTTCGGATGCGCTAGCTTCCTTGTTGATTTCGACGGTGCGGGTGTCGGGACTTTCGCCGAAAAAGATGACTTCTACTGTGACGTCGTCGCTATATTTATGTTAGTGCGTTCTGTTATTGTTGACTGTGGTGTGGAACTTAGAACTTACCGGTAACGACGAGAGTAGGGGCTAGGGAGGGTCAACAGTGCGCAAACCATATCCCTGTCCTTGCCGCCCATAGCGTTACGCACGAGGTGAGTGGCAGCATTGTTGTCTTCTACTGTGAATCGGCTGGCTGCGCCTGAGATATCGTACTGCTGTTGACGGATGGGACGGCGTTGGCCTTCGGTGCCCGCTTCTTGTGATGTTTCGACGGGTAGCTGTTTGCTTTCGAAACTGAACCAACTCTGCAGCCAGGTCTTGTTGCCACCCACAGTCCCGGACTGCTGTTGCTCAATCCACTGACCGACAAGTCCGACGACTTCATCATTGCTCAGCATCTCCCAAAGGCCGTCAGTAGCCATGACGAGGAAGTCTCCGCGTTTGGGTTCAACCTTGGTGGTCGTGATAACAGGCTCGGCGGTGACATATGGTGGTGTCTTCAGTAGAGGGTGAGGTGTTCTTCCGAAGAATTGTCGCTTAATCTTATCTTGTGTCTCTTTGCTCCACTTGTAGAACGCATCTCCGAAAGATCGGCTAGGCTCCAATTGGCCAAGGATTCTTCCATTGCGTACAACATTAGGCTCGCCAGGGTGTTCTGCTCGTAGACGCTGCATTTCGGACGGAGTTCCGCCAGTCTGGTCTTCCGACAACGCAGTTGCAGACCACTTTCCGTTCGGGCTACGACGACCCAGCACAGCCCTGGAATCACCCGCGCAGGCAACCTTCAAATCCTTTGACTGGGAGTCATAGAAGGCAAGAAGGGCGCAGGAGCCAGACAGAGCAGGGGCAAGTGTTTCGGCCGCAACTCGCCGCGAGTTAGACTTGAGCACTTTCTCGACACTGTTGTGCACGATTTCATTATCTAAACGGGTAAATCCTTGCTTAATGGCTGCGTCAATGGCTGCGGACGTAGGTGTAAGTAAAGATGGATCAGCAGCCGCGGCCTTATATGTTGTATTTAATTCCCGAGCAACATAGGAAATGAGAACGTTGCGCAACTTAGCGGAAGTCGTCCAGCCCCTTCGAGACTAGTTAGACCTATACTGAATTTATTTTGTGGGAAGCACAAGGCGGATAAACTTACGAATGCCCATCGAACACGCCCCAGAACATCCAATCGCTGTTGGCTGCACCCTCTTTCGCCGCAGCCACAGAGGACGGCACCTCTACTGTCTTTTCGGCATGGTCGTCTTCGATCGGTGAATTGCTAGGCACTTGGACCACATCATAGCGGACGACTCCATTGCCCCTGTTAACCAAGTATGATTCTTCGTTCTTCCTCAGCTTCCGCGTAGCTTGCTCCGGTGTCAACATCTCCAAAAGTCGGCGGTCAGAGTCGTCTGTTTGTTTGCGAAGCGGTTCTTCTCCATTAATAGTCGCGGTGTAGAATTGATCGTTATCCACCAGAAGAGCTCGACGAGATGACTCCGTGGGATCCTCGGCGTAAGCGGTGGTGGAGGTAGATATCGTGCGGTTCAAGCCAGCTACTGACGCCGACTGCGCACTGCCGCCCTGATAGGCGTACCAGGCCCCGGATGCAACGACCGTCGATATAATGGCGAGAGAAAAATTCCGGAGATGCATCGATGACTGTAGAGCTGCAGGGATGAAAGGAGGATGTTTCCCGGCGGAGGATGGCCGGAGACCTAGAGGGTGGCTGCTGGAAAACGACACAGCACGCGGCTTCCTACCAGCAACTCTCCATACCGGAACACGACGCGAAGTGCGGAAAGCGTGAAGAGCTGCACGTCGCATTGAGTTGGTAGGAAATTAAAATAGTATAGAGAGTTGTAAGGTCCAGCGATGCTGGGAGACGGTATGATGAAACAAGCCACTAGTAATAGTTAATAGCGGAGACCTTTCCAGGCAACTATCATGTGATATTGTATTGATTGATGCTTTGTATTGTAATGTCGAAACGATAATCCTGCGCTAATCCCGAATTGTCTGTGTCGTCATTCCCCGCGGTATGTTAATGAAATTAAAAGCACTTTTTTTAACTTCTTATATATACGAGGAGAAACAGCTCACCAATTCGCTTCGAGCATCATATTAAAATCGATTAATACATACCACTCCCTCGTCCGCCCTGTATGTCCTCCCGCGCACTTCGCAAGCTGCAGAAGCTGCGCGAGCAAGAGCAGCAGCAAGCGTCGTTACAAGCAGAAGAAAACGATGAGTCAAGCGAAGATGAGCCAATATCTCGACATTCGAAGCCTAAATTGAACGCCTTCGATCTTCTGAATGCCGCCGACGATGATGAGGACGAAACACAAGACTCTGACAATGATGTTCAGGAGCCGGTAACTCAGCCAGCAGAAGATATACAAATCCCTGCGAAGCCGGAAGAATCAAAGAAAAAGAGGAAGAAGAAAAGCAAGAAGAGGAAAGCTTCTACGAAAACCACCGGTGAAGCAGCAGCGAACAACAAGGCAGATGACAAAGAATTGGATGAGATTGATCGAGCAATAAGGGATTTGGCGGTTGAGAATCGTACCACACAAGGCGATATCACTGCGGCTGCAATAGGCAACACTCGTGATGCCCCGTTTTCAAAGACCCCAGCGGAGCTTCTCGCTGTTGACCCAAAGTTCCTCAATGCGACAAATGAAATGCGAAAGCTTTTTGGGAATGTGGTGTTGGAAAGCTTCGATCAAGAAGATGCTGGTACGGGCCGCAGAAGGGACAGGAACCGGGAAACAATTGACCTTGGTCGCGCATTGACTGGCCGATACAGTCCTGCGAGCAGAGGTCAAAGCTTAGCTGGCGTCACACTGCGACGCAATGTACTCATGCAGGGCAAGGATGAATGGCCTCGTACCCCTAGTGGTGGTCTTGGGATGGAGCTGGTAGAAAAGACTTCAACTGGGCCTACGGTCTACCGGATCATTCACAACTCCTCCTATAAGGATATACAAATGCAGTTTGACATGTGTGTGGAGTCTATGGACCCTCAAAGAATGATTCACCTCCTACAATACAACCCGTACCATATCTCGACTTTGCTCCAAGTTTCCGAAATAGCCAAGCATCAAGGTGACCATGCTGTCTCCGCCGACCTTCTTGAACGGGCACTTTTCAACATTGGACGATCGGCTCATTCATCGTTCGGTACCCGCCTTAAGGAAGGTCAGGCAAGGCTGGACTTTGCGCATATGGCGAATCGTGAGCTGTGGCTCGTAGGTTGGAGGTATATTACCAACCTTGGAATGAAGGGAACTTGGAGGACCGCTTATGAGTGGGCTAAGCTGTTACTGAGTCTCAGTGACAGTGATCCATACTGCATCAGGCTTTTGATCGATCATTTGGCCCTAAGGGGCAGAGAGTATTCCCAATTCATTGAACTTTGTACACAAACCCGATTGAGTGAGGACTGGGCTTCTCTGCCAAACATTCAATGCTCACTCGTACTGGCTTACCTCCGTGTGAACAAGCCCAAGGAGTGTCGAGAGCAGCTTCGTCTTGCCATGTCACGTTATCCATGGGTGTTTTGCAAACTTGCACAAGAGCTTGATGTCCAACCCATGCCGAAACAGATCTGGGGCAAGATGCCGCCGACTGACGCCCATGACTTATTCACGGAGCTTTACATTACCCGGGCCAAGGATCTCTGGAACACACCCGAAGCTATCTCGCTGATCGTGGAAGTTGCAGATACATTGGCAGAAGAAGAAGAGCCAATTGAACCGCCTGAGATCACGCTTGACATCGCCCGCCATGTGGTGCTGTCAGACATTCCTAGAGTTACGACGCATCTACCTGCGCGCTTTGTCTCAGGGCGGATATCAGCGTCCGACCCGCTCCCTCCCTATGACTCGGAAGCTTTTCGCCAACAGTCAGATCCCACCCCATCATATTTATCTCGGGTACCGGAGGCAGATCGCCCACAGTGGCTACGCGGCCTTCTTGATCAAATGAACAATGGCGCTATTCGTTTTCCTCGGTTCCAACCCGGCGGTGAAGACGTGCATGATGATGATGACGATGCTTTACCTGGTGAGATTGAAGGCGAGACTAATCATGCACGTCCACACCCTAGCGCTGATCAGCAGCCACTGCTTGAGCAATGGCTCCTAGCAGATGGAATGCACAGCCTAGAAGCCTTTTTGCGCCAGTATGGCGTCGATCGCGGTAACTGGGGGGAGGTAGTCGACTACTCGCCCATAACCGAGTATGTGGATGCTTTGAACGCCCTCCAGGCTGATACTCGACAAAGCTTACTGCACGGCTCGATTCGTGACTCTATGGGCGAGATGGTGATAGATTTGTTGGAGGATGAACTTCAGCTGCTGGAATATGACGAAGATGAGGAGGTGTGATTATATGCACCCCTGATGCATGCATAGCGAAGGAATGATATACCTCTATTTTCCTCCTCATACCATAAGCTCGATTGTTCCTTAGTGAATTTCAACCCTTTAAAATCGTAGTTGCTATGGTCTGATGTAAACAGGCGAGGATATTGTACCCTTGTAATTGATACAAGGACTTTCCTTTGAACTAAGAATACCATCCACTATAGAAAATATACACTGGGAAATAAGACTGTGGGGTCGATGTTTGTAATTATATATAAAGAACTAGAGAAGCGGTTAGGGCAAACGTCTTCCCTGTCCCTACAGAATAAAATACCAAGGCTTCCGCTTTCAGTCACTTGCATTCATTTTTGATCGGCCATAAAGTTCTAGCCGTTAATTTTAGAATATTCTATCTTATCCACATAATACAATTCAACTGTTCACTATACAAGAAAAAAAAAAGAAAAAAAAGAAGGATAAAGCGAGAGACATTCTCTGCCGCAATGAAATACAGATTAGTAAAACATTCCTCGACAAGACCGCGGAACCGCCCGTAACTATAAGAAAATCTTAATTCAATCCTGTCACCTTACTTCCAACATGCAAGGGACTGACCGGGGATATCTTGATCCAAGAGCAAAGTTAACAGGAAATTTTCTGAACTTTTGCCACTGCGCTATCTCCGTGACTCATGTGCTATGATTGTCACGTTACATCGCGAGAGAGCTACTAAAACTGGTTGTGCCCTTATCTCTCTCCCTAGCTGATCGCCCCGAGAACCAAACCGCTCACCCAAGGAAAAAAATGCCGTCACTGTGGTCGCAGATCAGTATGGCTTCGGCAGAACCCGTACCGTTAACCACCCGTGAAGCCGCATCCGGGCTCCTGGGATCGATCTCTTTGACTTGCTGGATCTTTGTTCTGGTATGTGTTATCTACTCCCTCCTTTACTCGACCCGTGCTGCGACTCGAAGAGTCCCCGTGAAGACGTTTTACTAAACCACCGTTTCACCAGGTGCCTCAACTCATCGAGAATTATCGCAATGGCAACGCAGAAGCCATCTCTCTTGTATTTTTATTCGTTTGGTTCGTTGGTGACGTAACCAACTTAATCGGAGGCCTTTGGGCTGGGCTGGTCCCCGTCATTGTGGCTATCGCAGTCTACTTCTGTATCGCGGACGGTGTTCTTATCGGGCAATGCCTGTACTATAAGGCGCGCAACTCGCGTCTTCAGACCTTCCATCGCCGACGTTCCTCCGTCGAAACACCCGACCCGACCACCCCCTTGCTGGGTCGGCGCTTTAGCGACAGCGTTCATGATGCGCCGGCTTCACGTCGCCGGTCATGGACGTCGCAACACCGGGATGGCCATACCAATGGGCCCGACGACACGCTGGCGAAAATTGTCGAGGAAAACGAGGCCGGTCTCAATGCCTGGGTTAAGAACTTCAGCAGTGTACTGGCTATCTGCGTGATTGGAATGGGTGGATGGACGATCGCATGGCAATCTGGTGTCTGGAAGCCGGCGCCTCCGGAGAATGATAGTGCCACTGAGATTGCCGTTGGGGCCCAGGTGGTTGGATACTTCAGCGCCATCTGCTATCTGGGGTGAGTTTCTAAACTCGATAGAAGTTGGTATGATTTTTAGTATTGACATATTTCAGTGCACGTCTTCCGCAGATCTATAAGAATTGGAAAGACAAATCGTGCGAGGGTGCGTATTCGCTAGACCTTAGGGCATCGTATGTACTATGTACAATGCTGACTGAAATCATAGGACTCTCACTTTTGTTCTTCATTCTCTCCCTTTTGGGAAATCTAACTTATGGCGCTGGGGTAGGTACAATTCTTTATGTATCTCCTAGTACGATGGTTGAGACTGACGATGTAATACAAATTAGATCCTCTGTCATTCAACGGATAAGAACTATATCGTTACGAATATCCCTTGGCTACTTGGATCACTAGGCACGATGGTTGAGGATATTGCGATTTTCATACAGTTTCGTCTATATGCGGTTGCGGACTCTACTACAACCGCAGCACGACCATGATCGATTTCTTTTTTACCCCTTCACAAGGAGTCACGCTAATAGTTTAGCGCGTTGATCGACTTTCAACGGGAGCGAAGCCGTGTACCCGTTATCGATTGTCCATATCAAAAGTCTCAAGTGTCTCTGATCACAAAAAAAGTTGCGGGGTTTATAGGTGGTATGGCGTTTGTACTATATTTGTATCTACTACTTATGTGTTGACCATAGAGCGGGCAATGGGAGCAAACGGGAATTATCAATAGTTTTTATACAGACAATGCAGACAGAAACCTTTTGTTCATGGTCGCATGACAGACATGGCATGAGATCTGGGCACCTAAGCTCGAATCTAGCTAAACTGGGAACATTCTATATAGAAACGAGGACGGCCAACATGATCTCGCCCCCGACCCATAGGTTTGCCACGACTGAAGTCTGATGGCCGGAATCTTAGCGTCATCCGTTCCAGTACCTGTCAAAGAACCCATCATACAAGCAAAGCGCCCAGTCCCACCAGATGTCCTTGTCCGTTGATCTCTTTTAAATTTCCCTTTTTGGTCATCGTGCGGTCGCGTAGTATGGGGTACAAGTAATGCGAGGGCGAAAAGGAGATATGGAAGAAACGAGGAGATAAAGGAAATTAGGAAAGCCGAACGGGTGAAGACGCTTAGTCGAAAAGACCGAAGCCCATGTCCTCGTCGGACTCCTCCTTCTCTGTTTGCGAAAGTCAGCACTCCGCCCACCTTCGCAGACTCTTCATGGATCGAAGCGTTACCTTCTTCCTTCTTCTCCTCAGCAGCAGCCTCGGCGGGAGCAGCAGCACCACCGGCGGCGGCGGCGGCAGGGGCAGCAGCACCGGCGGAGCCGACGTTGGTCAGGAGATCCTTAATATCCTTGCCCTCAAGAGCCTGTTAAGAAAATGGAGTGTAAGTTGCTGAATTGAACCTCGCGTTTTTCTACCTGTCGCTCGAAGATTGTCGAATATTTACCTTGGCGAAGATGGAAGTCCAGATGGGCTCAACGTCCTGAACCTTGGCGGCAGTCAGGAGAGTCTGGAGCTTGTCGGCCTGTTGTGAACGAAAAGATAAGATCAGCCTGGGTTCCTAGAGCAAATCTTCTTTTATATCTCAAATCTCGACATCGCCCGTAATTTTCCTCTTTGCGACAACTTCTTGTTGTTCACCCGGCATCCCAGAATACCAACTCAAAATCCAAGGATAATACGTACGGTGACATCGACGCCATCATCGGCGAGGATGAGGGCCGCGTAGGAGCAAGCGAGCTCGGCAGTAGACATGGTGGTCGATGGGGTCGTTGACTGGACTGGAGTCTCGAGAGGGATGGGTATAGGAAAGAGAGAGGAAGACGGGAGACTTTTAACTCGGCCTATCTTTGAGAGTCCGGTAGGCGCCCAGAGCGGAACTGGTACTGTGTGCACCTAGGGCTCGCTTAGGGTCTTGTTCCGGCTTAGCGCCAACACCCCTCCCGTGACTACACGCTAGTCCGAAAGAGGAAATACATGCCATCATCGTCTGATCGCATCTTTATCCGCATGATGCAGTTTAGTCTCACAGGTCGAATTATTGCCGTATATTTCCCCCCACCCCGGTTATTTTATTTTCTTGATTTTTCCAAAAAGAAGTTCGATCATATAAATATACCCTCTATTCTATATCCAACCCGATCTATAACTTCTCCTAGGAACCTTCACTATCTAACTACCCTTGTTACAATATCCCGCTCCGGCGTCATGGATTCTCCCGCCGCCCCCGCTCCATTGGATCCGCAAGAACGACCAATTCTCGACCGTCTACTGCGCACTCGTGACGCTCTCCTACTCCTCAAGCAGGATAAATCCTCCTATATCAAGTCTCGCGATGTGCTCCCGCTATATGAAGAGGTGATTACAGAGGTGGAAAAGCTCAATGCCGTCCGGAAGGGGAAAGACCGCCGGCTACCACATAACCGACGTTAGCACTGAGTGGGCCTTGCGTTTGAGCGTAGATGGTACGAGAAGAAGTTGGCTGACTCCTGATGTCTCTCCGGGACTTCTAGTTGATTATGTATTGGACGACTGCTTCCAATTGATCTCCCTACTCTTCTTAACGGTTGGACGGAACAACGAAGCTCCTGCGGTGTATGTGCTTCCCATTGTCGTAATTTTTATCAAGATCTGATCGAGGCTGATGATTGATTGCGCTGAAGGTACTCTTTGGCTTCCACAGTTCAGGTGATTTGAGACAAGACACCCTCTTCCCTCCCTCGCGCTTTCTAACGTCAAGGTAGAGACTTCTTGATCATCTCCAAGAAGCTGGCTTTTATAGTTCTAAAGATCTCAGCTCCATCACCAAGACCCTTGCCCATGTGCATGAAACTCTCGATCGCTGTCGCGATGCGTATTCGCCCGCCTTGTTGACACTTTTGGAGAGCCGTCTCGACAAATGCCAACTTTCGTTAGAGAAGCTGCAGAGTGGTCTTGCTCAGCTGAGCCCCGAGCTTGTGGCTACACATGAGACGCTTGTGTCAATCCTGCGCTCAACGTCTGCCGTTAACACTCGTTCGAAGGTATGCACTTGTTTTGTCACGTACACTTAAACACACTGACTGAGCTCATTTTAGTTCTCCGCATCCGAGGTACATAGTCTACGAGATCAGCTGAAGAAGGTTCAGGATTCCTTGAAAGATGGCAACTTTGTTGGTGCCGATGGGCAACCTCTGCCGGGAAATGACAGTGTGAAAGGTTTATTGGAACGCTGTTGGTTATGGACTGAGATCGTCTTGCAACGGTGCGTTTGTCTCTATGTTCTACCATCGTTTTACTTTGCTAACCCCAACAGGGAGGGAAAGATTGATGAGCGGTTCCAAGACCAATACGAGCGACTGGTCGACATTCGCAATCAGCTTGACCGGCTCTCTGTAACACAAGCCTGGTCCCTCCGCGAGACGGATCTGTTTGGTTACCAACGGAAGCTCGATCGCATTGACGAGGCACGCGTGCATGGTAACTTTGTCGATGCGGAAGGGCAACTGGCAGATATTCATGCGCAGCGGGTAGGTACTTAGTCCATGCTAGGAACTGTGTATGTGTTGACCTGAGTTTGCAGACCCTTCTATACTTGATTCGGAGGAGCTATGCATACATTTACGCGCTTTTAATCTCGTCAGAACCGGTATCTGAGGCGTTGTTACCGGTCTATAACCAACTTCAAACGTTGAAGCGCTGTCTCCTTGAGGTCAAAGAGTCCGGCGGCGTGGCAAACTCACGTGAGCTGTACCCGTATAGTATGAAGGTACGTTTGCGGGTTTGAGATACCAGCAGTGCAGGAACAATCACTAACTCGAATTTAGCTCAATTCTATTGACAACATGCGGGTGGACGGCAAGTTCTACGTGGGCAGCGACATCCCCGAAGGACAGGGCAGCGTGAATGCATTATTAGCCGAATGCTATGACATTGTATGGGAGCTGCGGGCGGCTGTGGTGGACGATGACGCCTGATTGATCCTTTTCCTTACCGTATCTCATGTATTAAATGGCGGCGACCTGGAGGTATTTGGTGTGACGAACTTGGTTTTGTTCGATAGTGCGGTAGTTTGTTTCTGGGATCTATACCGGCGTTTCCTCCCTATTTTTCAGGCGCATTGCAGTACTAGTTGTCATCAAATCTACTAATATCAAAACTTATCAAACTAGTAATACCGTACCATACCTGAAAACTGGCGGACATTGGCAGTTTGCACATGGGCTCCGTGTACAGTACGGTAAGAACGACCGCTTGGAATGTCGGCCCGGCAT
This sequence comes from Aspergillus alliaceus, assembly GCF_009176365.1. Classification (NCBI taxonomy): domain Eukaryota; kingdom Fungi; phylum Ascomycota; class Eurotiomycetes; order Eurotiales; family Aspergillaceae; genus Aspergillus; species Aspergillus alliaceus. The sequence goes on from NW_022474723.1 coordinate 242,697, forward strand.
CGGCGAAGGGGTGGGCCAATCAGAGGCCAGGTAAAAGATAGCCAAATAAAAGAATATCGCCATCGAACTCAGTTCAAGTCTTCTTTCTTCCTCCTATTCACTTGTCTTCAGGCAGCACGATGGTAAGGCAGCTTGCTTGGCAACGGATCACCGCCTCTCGTAGGGTGAGTAACCCAATGGCTGCCTCCTGACTCGCCGATCTATATGCATCCCGTGGGCTAACCTCCGGTATGAATCATTAGCTGGCTCCGAGATGCCTTCCCCCACAACGACTGTTCAGCCGCCGTGGTCTGGCCACGGAGGCTTCTTCGATCCCTTCTCGCATGCCCCCTTACCCAAAAATATTGCGCAACTTGGAGGAAGTTCGTCGAGTCTTGGGTTCGTCGCGAGCTCTCACACTTGCGGAAAAGATCCTCTACGCCCATCTGGCCAACCCCGAGGAGTCATTGTTAACCGGCACGGATAATGGACGTGACATTCGCGGCAAGGCGAACTTGAAGCTGAAGCCGGACCGTGTGGCGATGCAAGATGCATCAGCCCAGATGGCACTACTGCAATTCATGTCGTGCGGTCTCCCATCCACCGCAGTTCCCGCCAGTATCCACTGCGACCATATGATTGTGGGCGAGCGCGGTGCAGACACAGATTTGCCTGCATCTATCAAGGGCAACAGCGAGGTGTTTGATTTCTTGGAGAGTGCCGCCAAACGCTACGGTATCGAATTTTGGCCCCCCGGTGCTGGCATTATCCACCAGAGCGTGCTGGAGAACTACGCCGCCCCGGGATTGATGATGCTGGGTACAGACAGTCACACCCCGAATGCAGGCGGGCTCGGCGCTATCGCAATTGGTGTTGGTGGTGCTGACGCCGTCGATGCGCTGGTTGATGCTCCTTGGGAGCTGAAGGCGCCTCGTGTCTTGGGTGTGCGACTGGAGGGTAAACTCAACGGTTGGGCTGCTCCTAAGGACATTATCCTGCATCTGGCAGGCAAGCTTACCGTGCGTGGAGGAACGGGGTCCATAATTGAGTATCATGGACCCGGTGTGGAAACTCTTAGCTGCACAGGTCAAGCTACTATTTGCAACATGGGTGCTGAGGTGGGCGCCACGACTTCGGTGTTCCCCTTCTCTCCTAGCATGGTCCCATATCTACAGGCGACGCATCGTGGAGATGTAGCTAGGGCAGCCGCCGATATCGCCGCTTCAGGCCCCAAGAATCTACTTCGCGCCGACGATGGCGCCGAATACGACCAGCTAATTACTATTGACCTGTCAACACTGGAACCACATATCAACGGACCATTTACGCCGGATCTGTCCGTCCCCCTGTCTGCCTTTGCCGATACCGTTCGCGAGAAGAAGTGGCCCGAGACTTTCGGAGCTGGCCTGATCGGAAGCTGCACGAACAGCTCTTACGAGGACATGACCCGTGCTGAGGACCTAGTCAAGCAGGCCTCTGCTGCCGGTCTCAAACCCAAGGCGGATTTCTTCATCACCCCAGGCAGTGAGCAGATTCGAGCGACCCTTGACCGCGACCAGACGCTTTCTACCTTTGCCTCCGCCGGCGGTACTGTCCTGGCTAATGCATGCGGGCCATGCATTGGTCAGTGGAAGCGGACTGATGGCGTCGCTAAGGGCGAAGATAACGCCATCTTTACTTCCTACAACCGCAACTTCCCCGGCCGTAATGACGGTAACCGCCAGACAATGAACTTCCTTGCCTCTCCGGAGCTTGTCACAGCACTGGCGTACTCTGGCCGCACTACCTTTAACCCTATGACTGACAGCTTGACGACCCCAAGCGGTGAGGAGTTCCGGTTCGAGCCCCCGACTGGCCACGCCCTGCCCGGAGATGGCTTCGAGGATGGCAACCCTAACTTCCAGCCCTCCGCGGCGGTCCCCGACGCAAGCTGCGAAGTGGTTGTTTCTCCCACTTCGGATCGACTGGCCCTGTTGGAGCCATTTGCGCCGTTCCCTAAGGGCAACCTGTCCGGCTTGAAAGTGCTCTACAAGGTCAAGGGCCAATGCACGACGGATACCATCTCCGCCGCTGGCCCATGGCTGAAATACAAGGGTCACCTTCCCAACATCTCCGCCAACACTCTGATCGGTGCTGTCAACGCCGCGACTGGTGAGACCAATGTTGCCTACGACGAAGCCGGCAAGCAGTACTCCATCCCTGACCTGGCCGCGCAATGGAAGGCTGAGGGCATTGAGTGGCTGGTGGTCGCCGAGGACAACTACGGTGAGGGTAGCGCACGTGAACATGCCGCACTGCAACCCCGCTACCTGGGTGGACGCATCATTCTCTCCAAGAGCTTTGCTCGTATCCATGAGACCAATCTCAAGAAGCAGGGTGTCGTGCCTTTGACTTTCGAGAACCCCGCCGACTACGACCGCATCGACGCATGCGACCAGGTAGACACGGTGGGATTGTACGAAACCCTGCAGGCAGGCGGACAGGGCTCTATCAAGCTGCAGGTGACCAAGCGGACGGGCGAGACAGTGGAGATCCCAGTAAAGCACACTCTGAGTCCGGATCAGAGTGCATTTATCCTGGCAGGAAGTGCATTGAACTTGTTGGCGCAAAAGGCGGGAAAATCTGATTAGAGTATACATATACCACTGCTTAATTATTTAAAATTCCACGTTTTCTACCATTTTTGTACCGAGTATAAGTAGATACCAAGACCTCCGCTCCGCTCAGCCCCCACCAGCCCCACACCTCCACTGTAATACATCGATCTGACTTCATCGTTCATACAAAACACCATTTTATTTATACAAACCATCACCACCATCAAAAACCTCATCAAACACCACATCATTCCAAGCAAAACAAAGAAAAGAAGGCAACATGGAAACCCTCCGCACAGCCTTCGCCGACCGACCCCGCCCCCTCCTGTCCTATGGCGTCCCCTTCGAAACCGCGGCCTCAAAACACATCAACGACATCTTTCACGCATCTCGAATCTACATTATCTGCTCGGGCTCACTCGCCCGAAACACAGACGTGCTGGTCCAACTAACCGCATCCATCGGTAAAGACAAGATAGTGGGGACCCGGATCGGGATGAAGAGCCATACATACTGGTCCGAGATACTAGAGATCGTCCACGAAGCAAGGCAAACAGAGGCAGATCTACTACTAACAGTCGGGGCAGGGAGTCTGACAGACGGAGCAAAAGTAGTAGCTGTAGTAAGTATCCTTGTCTTATCTCATATTTCATTATTCTTCTCTACACGAAACAAGATCTATACAGTAGTTAGGTTTGCTGAACCCCAACTAACAAGAACTCAACAAGGCCCTATCTAACAACGTTCAAACAACATCCGACCTCTCCAAACTACCCTCCGGTCCCTCCCAACAACCAACCCTCCACCCCCCTCAAGTTCCCATAATAAGTATCCCAACGACGCTCTCCGCCGGCGAATACAGCAACTTCGCGGGAGCAACCAATGACGAAACTCAGGTAAAACACGCCTTCCAGTATCCGACCAAGGGCCCGGAGCTCGTCATCCTGGACCCGAAAATAACAACCACAACGCCCGATCACATTTGGCTAAGCACGGGGATCCGCGCGGTCGATCACTGCATCGAGACGTTCGTTGCGGTGAAGAATACGAGTGAGAAGACGGATGGGCTTGCGTTGCATGCGCTGGGGCTGTTGGTGCCGGGGTTGTTGAGGTGTCGGGTTGATCGGGAGGACGTGGACGCGAGGCTGCAGTGTCAGCTGGGGTCTGTGGATGCTATGGCTGCTTGTACGGCTGGGGTGGAGTTGGGGGCCAGTCATGGGATTGGGCATCAGTTGGGGCCCTTGGGGGTTGGGCATGGGGAGACGAGTTGTGTGCTTTTGCCGGCGGTTTGTAAGTATAATGCGCGGCATGGGGCGAATGGGGAGCGGCAGGAGAGGGTGAAGGGATTTCTTTTGAGGCAGGAAGCTGTTAGGGAGGTCTTGCAGAGGAGGGGGTTAGATGGGGAGAAGGTCGACCTGGGGGATGTGTTGGATGCGGTGATTAGGGAATTGGGCATGCCTCGGTCGTTGAAAGATGTTGGTGTCGGACGCGATCAGTTGGAGCAGCTGGCGGAGAATAGTTTACATGATCGGTGGTGTAAGACGAATCCCTTGCCGTTGACGGAGAAGCGCCAGGTATTGGAGATTCTGGAGATGGTGGCTTAATTTATATAACATAGCTATATCCCTTGTATATATGGGGGAGGAAACATGGTTTTGTGTGTATCTGCAATAATCTCATTCAATGACATCCCTAAAGTCCGTTATAGACGCTATAGGCTCGTAAAAAGTAAATCAACAAAGATCCATATCATAGACAATCCCTGCAATCATCCCAGTCTACTGGAAATAACTTCGCACTGCCGCCTGGTTATCTGGGTTTACACCAGCCAGGATCTGGTCTGCGTTAAGCCCGGTGGCAGCCACCAGCTGTTTCGCCGAGTTAGCCACCCGGCCAGCCGTCTGTCCTTGCAAGGTCTCCGCCTCCAGTGCCTGCACGATGTATCCGAACACCTTGTCGGCATTGGACATGACAATGGGGTTTTGTCTGTATCGTCAGTTAGTAGTGTCTGGTACAGTTATTAGTGAAGAAACTTACTGGTCAATGAGCTGAGCCAGGAATGAATAGGCGTATGGTGCCGCCTCCTCGTCAAATGTGATCGGTAGCGTCGTGATCCAGTTAGCCACGATCTCCTGAGGGTTCTGCACCTTGCTTGCGTTGTAGTGCAGGATTTTTGCAATACTGGCAGAAGCATTCTCAGTCGCGAACACATGCTCCTCTGTCCGAGACTGGCTGAACTGCGTTACCTGGAACAAACTGGGGAGACTGGCCGCAACGAAATCGGCCCAGGCTTCGCCACCCTTTTGCGCGGCAACACCCACACCGTACGCGGCGGCTTGGCGGTTGGCGGCATTCTGGTCCTGCAAACCGTTGGCTAGCGGCTGCATGATGTGCTCCTTATATTTCCACGACCCGGGCCCACAGAACTCCAGCACATCGTCCATGATGCACAGAGCCCATTGGCGCTGTGTTGGGTCTTGACTTGTAATGAACGCATCGTAGAACGGCATCAGAGACTCCCACGTAGGCAGGAAAGATGTGCCTTGGTTCTTGAAGATCGTGTGGAAAGCCTTGTTCATGTCGCTGAGCAAGTTCTGGTCGTCTTCCACGGCGTATTCGTATTCTAAGTTCTCCTCTTCACCGTCCTCGGCCTCTGCACGGTCCTCTAGCCGAGCCTTGACACGCATCTGGTAGTCTTCCAACGTCGACTTAGCCGACTCGATGAAGGCTTGCAGGTGTTGTTGGGTGAGACAGTTTTTACCCACCACTTCAACAGATTCATAGAAGCACTGGTACATTTCGGCAAGGGTATCAACTGTGGGCTCCGCGCTCAACACCTCGATGATCTTCTCAGCCACCTTGCTCCACATCTGTGCGAATCCAGGGGACTGATCACCGTGTGCCTTCTTGTACGAGTTCAAGAGCTGGGGGATCAGCTTCGCCGATGACACCCGCACTGGGTCGTGGAAGAAGAAGGCAAGACCAGGGACAGCAATCTTCTCCATGGTCTCTAGCACGTACGGCTCAAAGGCAGCTTCCAAAATTTGAGCATAGATGGTGATCAATTCAATGGCAGTATTTTTGTCTTCCAGGGCACTGGTCTTGATACCGATGATCTTGCCCTTCAAAGGCACTAGCTCCCAGCCCTCATCTTGCTCCACCTGGTCAATCTGGTCCTCATCATCCAACAGCTGGATATCCGCCTTAGCAGCTGCAACAGACAGAAGAGGGGGCATCACACCGGGGAGATAAGGAACAAAGTCCTGGCCCAAGACGCGGCACATGCGGCCCCAGCAGTGAAGCAGGTACTGCGACTGCGGGTCGTCTGCATCGACAATGTTTTGCTGAATGTTGCCCAGCAGCTGCACCAGATTCAGAGCATCCTGTCCCATCTTCTCCTTACCCACGGCCAGCGCAATCAGAGTAGCGCATTCCATGGCCTTAGCACGCAAAAGACGGTATTCCTTGGACTGTTCCTCTTTCAACACGTTGAACAGCAAAGGCATCAGGGTATCATAATACTGATCGAAAGCATTCTCAGCAGAGTCTGCAATCGTAGCGATGGTGGAAAGAGCTTGTTCCTGCACGTAGCGCTTGTCGCTACGCAGGAGCTGCAGAAGGTGCCGCAAGAGGTCGGCAAGATAAGGTTCAAGAACCTTTCTCTCAGCCTCCTCGCAGAAGTTGACCAGAGCTGCGGCAGCGTGAGCCTGAACGCGGGGCTCGGCGCTGCTAAGAACTGGAATGATGTTGTTCAACACGATCGCGTGGTATTTCTCCTGCATCGTGCCAGCAAAGTCTGTGCTCATTTGGCCCAAGGCGTTGCAGCCAGCATAGCGGACACGAGGATGGGGGTCCTGCAGAGCGGGAACGACCAAAGCCAACACCTGGTCCAGTTCACCAACCATCAGTTCGCGGCAGCCTTCTGAGATAGCAGAAATGGCCATGAGGGCCGCATGCCGATCGCGCCACGCCGAGGAAGACATCATCCGGGGGATCCAAGCAAAGGTGGCGGGCAGAACGACTTGTCCACCGAGTTTGTTTGCCAAACGGTCCATGCACTGTTCGCCAGCCACATGGTTGAGGTCGCTCTCCTCCAGATCAAGCTACAGAGGTCAGAATATGCGGAATACACAAAGCGAACGTGGACAACTTACATCCTCGGACGCATTCCATTCAGAAGCATCGTCATCATCAATGCCAATGTCAGTCATAAGGCTGAGACATTGGGTCACCATCTCCTGCGCAAATTCAGGGTCCTTCTTGCACATGTTGGGAGAGTAATCCGCAAATGTGGCCATCAATTCCAAGGCGTTTTGGCGAACCTGATCACTCAGGTCCTTATCAGAAATCACGCTGATACTGAACTTGACCAGATTGTTGAACACGCTCTTGAACATCCTCGAAGAGATTTCGGCCAATTCAATGAGAGCCAAGAAACCCGCAGAAAGCTCGTCGCTCTCGGAGGACTCCTTCAGGGGAGGCAAAACATTGAGGAGGTCCGGTACAAGCTGATAAAACTTGGGCTGGGATTTCTTTGAGATCGAGCGGAAGAATGAAGCGAAAGCCTCCATGGCAGCGATGCGCACCTGCAAACAGTTAGTCAAAAAAATGTGCTATTTACGGACGATTTGGGGGGGGGGGAGTAGACATACAGATACAACGTCATCCTTGAAGCCCTTACCGAACACACCTTGAACGGCATCCTCGTGGGGCTTTTCGATGATACCGGGGGTGGTCGAGAAAATGCGGAATGCGGCCTCGCGCAAGCCAGCATCGGGAGACTGGCTGGCCTGGAAAAGGACCCCGAGAAGCTCAGGCCATTGGTCACCTAGAAAAGTCGTCAAACTAGGGTCTTCTAAGTCGTCCATTGTGCATACCGTTATCCGTGTACTGTCTCGCAATTTCAGCGACGGCGTCGCCGATCTTCTTCCGGACGTCTGTCACAGTCTCAGTCGTCAAGCAAGTCACCAGTTTCTGTCGAATGACTAGGCGTTGTTCTCCGGAAAGGGTCGAGAAGAGCTCCTTGGCTTCATTTGTGACAGGGTCTTTCCGCGTCTTGGTGGATATTCTCCTGAACAGTACCGCGGCGAATGTACGTGCCTGTGGGAATCAATAAGAATGAGGATCAGGACCCATTGTGGTGAAAGAGGCGGTCTTGGAGTAAGATGATCCATCTCGGCGCTTTCATGCCACATTTTCCCCTCGTATTTCCAATTTCGAGACACTTACTACTACATCCTCTGCGCCCTGAATCTGTTCCACCAAGCCCATCAACAGGACATCCGGGCGACCTTGAATCCAATCATTATTCAACTGTTCTTCCGCCTGGGTACGGACCGTGTTGTCCGGGGTGGTTAGCGCGCGCAGTAGCTGCGAGAGCGCAGAGTGGACCTCGGGGGGTAGCAAGGACATGTCGCTTGGGTTAAACTGGAAAAGTCCAGGCGAGTGAAACCGAGTAAATCGCGATCCAGGAAGGCGTTAAGACGCGGCTTAGTGCTGAACCCAAGCGGTGAGCGGGGTAGTGGTTAAATAGGTTTTTCTGTAATTGTTTTGGTGGGGGGATATAGAGGGGGAAATAGTGTCCAAAGACCCGTACTCAAGGTCAGTAAATGGGATATCTCTCAAGAATACACACAGCTCGAACGCAGGCTCAGCATCCCAGCTGGGTACAGAGCTGCTGACGAACTGGAGGGGAGAATTAGAGGTTCGCGAGGGAGCGAATAATGGATGTGGGAATGAGGGAACTGAGCAACCAAAAAATTCCAGCGATTCGAGGCCACGCCGCGCTAGACCTGATGTGGCCGCTCCCAGGCATCCAGGCATCACTGCAGAACCAACAACAAACTGCCAGTAAGCATCCTATCGACTATCGACGACTATTAACAACATTGCATAGCAAATATTACTAGCTGCAATGATCACTATACTATACTATACTACTAGTCTACTATATACTATTCTCACAACTGATCTAGATCAAACCAATAGTTCTATGCCCTCTAATCACTATGCTCTCACTAATAACAGAAACGGTATCCGAACAGTTCATATCAGAAGATTAAGTTAACAATGCAAGAAATAGTTCGAAGGGGTAAAAGATGGGGAAGATTTAAAACAGGCCAAAGAAGCAGAGAAATAGCGCTCTTGGGTTACACTGACAAAAAGATAAAAAAGGAACTAGGTACAGCAGTCCCACAGATCCAACCATATCAAACAATACTCGCTAGAAATACATCACCGTGCAGTGGCTCGGCTCAAAACGAAAACACCCGCAATCACGGCTGCCAATGTGACAATCGCACCGGGCAGAAGTAGATCGTTAGGCACTCCAGTAATGAATTGCTCCTCCGGTTGATGTGATGAGAATGTCTGAGATCGGGGCTTAGACACAGGTGATTCTTCTGACAACTCATCCTCTGGGGCTGGAGAGCTCTTCTCCTCCACGGTCTTGACAGGTGCAGGTTGGGGTTCGAGAGTAACGGGAATTGGAGGCTGTGTAGGGTCGTGGACAAAGAGATCAACCTTGTCCCGACGTGACTGGCGTGCCAAAGTCACCGCATCAGCCAGATCCAGATCAGTAGTAATTGAGACAGTATCTCCCTCGTTGTCCAGGTAACTCAGGGCATATCCCGTGTTGCTAAGTTTGCCCTCTTCACAGATTGCCGTACCGCCGACAGCTTCCACCTCAGAGCCTAGCTTGGCCGTAACTTGAGCGACTAATTCGGCAACGCCGGCAGATGGAAGAACATTAACTCGGTGAACGCGGCCACTTGGGGCCTTGAATTTGAAGGGGAACGGAACAGTGTCGCCGTTAGAGTGATGTTGATGGTGGTCAATGTATTCAGAGTGCTCATCACCGCCGTGGTGAGAGGCAGACTCATTAGGAAGCACACTGTCTCTGGCGTCATAACTAGCCTTCGGAGACTCAGGACTGAGTACTGACCGATGATTGGGCTGTTGGCTACCGGAGACCATTGAATCGGACTCGTGATCCATAGACAACCAAAACTTATTCCATGCCGGCCCTTCGTCATCTTGCGTGGACATCGAGTTGATCTAAACCTGTTTAGACACTATCCTGAACCTTCCATGTACCATGTTCATTTACTAACCTGTTCCAAGGTGGCATATGTGAGCTTCAGCACGTCGACCATTCCAACAATCTCGCCTGCCTCATTCATAACTGGCAAGTTCAAGTAGTGACCGTCTATGAAAGAAAAAGCAAGAGTCAGGCTGTATATTCAGACAATATATGGTGGTCATGACTAACCGTGCATCTTCCGGAGCGCAGCTTGAATGCTCATGTCAGTGGGAGCAAAATCAGGATGAGGAGTCATGACGCGAACAACACTGCATGTGGACGGGTCGAGACCAGGAGCAATTACACGCAACACAATATCTTTGCTGGTGAAAATACCGGTGATTGAGCCCTGGTCTTGGACTAGAAGGGCTGTGGTGTGGTGTTCCTTCATCAGAGAAGCAGCTTCCTTCACGGAAGTACGAACAGAGACTGTAACCGGGGGCAGGCCATCCAAGACGCTTTCGAGAGTTGGTCCGGACATCTTCGAACGTAGAGCTTCGACATACTGGATAATCTGCTGGGGCTGACTGGAGCCAAGTTCTGTCTGTACACCTTCCAATGCATCGTATAGCTTGCGGGAGGAGCTATAGGCACGCTCTAACTTCTCCATCGCATCGTAGAAGCACTTGGTGATATCGAGAACACCTGAGATATCCTGGTTCTCATCCATAACGGGCAAATGTCTGAAACCTTTCCTGACCATCAGATCAAGTGCGTCGGTTGCACTAGTATCGGTTCTTGCGCACAGGGGGTTCTTGGTCATGATCTCGGCGACCGTGATATCTCGAGCCTTTTGACCGGTGCCCACTACACGAAACGCGAGATCCTTCGCAGTGAAAATTCCGGCGATGCGATCATCATCGTCGGTAACTAGGACACAGTCCTCCCGCTTCGCTGCCATCAATTGAGCGGCCTCCGCAATGGTAGTGTTAGGCTTGATTTGAAGAGCTTGACTAGGTTTCAGGGCGAGAACGGTTCCTGGAGGAGCTTTCCGAGAGCGATGCGCCTTTGCTGGGGCTTTGCTCTTCTTGTTGAGGTCCGCCTCCATCTTTCGGCGGATAGCCTGAATGGGGCATTAGAATAAGAGCAGAGAGTTGTATAACTGTTTTCATTATTTCAAGATACAATTGGGTTTGGAAAAATGGAGGGTAAGACAGGCAGTTAAAAAAGGTACGGTGAAGGGGAAAAAAGGATGTGAAAGAATTAAAGCTCTGTAAAAGCTCTAGAGTATCATGCCATGTAACCGAGGGGAAAGAAGACCATACCTCATCTCGCTTTGACTGGTTCTGTCTTTGTCTGCTGGCTGCACTCATGGTTGAACTTCCAATATCGCTGGAAGGAGTGTGAGGAGTGGGTGTGGAGGAAGAAGAAGTGGTATCAGGCCGAGGGCGCGGAATGTGGGATGCCGGACTATCGAAGTCGGGCAGCCTACCTCTACCAACAGTCTTGTGGCCAGTAGTAGTCCCCCTGTACGTTCCAGTGGCCGACATATTGTCAACCAGCGGTACTGCAGGTACAGTTACACAACGAGTTGATAGTCGGCGGGTATGAGAGGGGAGAGGGTGAATTGGAGGGGGTAAAAGGGAGTTAAAGATTTAAGGAGCGGAGAAAGGTACAGCGTCAAGTCTCGATTCGCGATGAAGCAGAGGTCAAAGTAAGGGAAAGAGAAGGAAGAGAGACACGATAAATTGAACGCCAACGAGAAAGTTACGGGCAAACAGGGGGCCTCGAGTGGGTTTAGACTCGTCGGGTGGACGAACTATTAGCTGTTAGTTTACGGCACAAAATGGGACCATTGGCCTGTTATGAATGTAAACAAAGTACCCGTATTGGTGTATCGTAAGTTTCTCGGCATTGTCAAGTTAGACAGGAGGATCGGCACGTGAACAGATCATATGTCCCCAATCCCTGCCTTGGCCCTGGTCGCCTCAGGCCATGTCGGCGGGCGGATCGATCCCCTTTAGTTCTGGCCTCAGGCACCATGCCACATTGTCGCCTCAGGCACCACAGCATCCCGTGACCCCGGTCTCGCTTAAGGGCATAGGGCTTTTTGCACATGACTGGCCACGCACAACCTCATCACGAGTCTTCCGGTGCTTCACGACAACCAAACCCGACAAGCCAAGTACGCGACAACCTCCCCCTTCCCCCTGACTCTTCATTCTCTGACCCATAGTTCCAGAGAAAAGCCGTCAAGATGGTCAAGAAGAGGGCGAACAAGTAAGGACCGACCCTATTTCCTATACCCGTCCGATTTCATTCTATGCGTGCCTTAAAATGATATAACGCCTACGGTCCGGTCTATTCTACATGCCCGTGGGAACCCGGCTACCGACGAGTGTTCTATTATATTCAAAAGGATCGAAAATGGAAGAGGACCATTTATGGAATCAGAAAAACTAACGGATTTACAGCGGTCGTAACAAGAACGGCCGCGGCCACGTCAAGCCCGTGCGCTGCTCCAACTGCGCTCGGTGCACTCCCAAGGACAAGGCCATCAAGAGATTCACCATCCGCAACATGGTTGAGTCCGCTGCCATCCGTATGTTCGAACCTGACACCAACAATTGAACCAATTTCGCCCGCGCGCGCTGTTGTTCGGAAGAGCTGGAATCGAAGCTAGAATCAAGAAAAGGAAGCATGAAAGAAAAGGGCAACAGCCGACGCAGGAATTGGTGGGAAGCGATTTCCAACCGCAACTGGCGCTAACTTGGCGATTTCTACTCTACAGGTGATATCTCTGACGCCTCCGTCTTCACCGACTACGCCGTCCCCAAGATGTACCTCAAGCTGCAGTACTGTGTCTCCTGCGCTATCCACGGCAAGATAGTTCGGTACGCACTCATCCCTCGACTATGACAGACCCCTTCGACATCTCTGGAATACTAGGGAAAGTTGAACCAAGCTGACGGATATTCCTATAGTGTCCGTTCCCGGGAAGGTCGTCGCAACCGTGCCCCTCCCCCTCGCATCAGGTACAACAAGGACGGCAAGAAGCTGAACCCCCCTCAGGCCGCTAAGGCTATGTAAGGAAGGGAAACAGAAGAGAAAAATGGGATTAGTTTAAAGGCTTGTTTCTTTTCTTGTTTCTTAACTGAACAGACTTTCTTACTCGGTTCAAATGGAATGAATGGGTTTCAGTTTTGGGGACCAAGGCTTGCATTATGGGTCGCCCGTGGGCAGGAGACGCAATAAAACAAAAACAAATTCTAAACATATACTGTTCAAGAAAGGTAAACGAACTCAGCCCAGTGGAGACGGGAACCGGATGCACCCATTTGGTTCGACCAAGGGCTATCATGATTCCTTTGTATGTCGACGTTTTGACTTGGTGACGAACAGGAATCCAAGTTTACATAACGACTGAAAGAGAAAATGACAAGACAATCCAACGACTTTATATCTGCATTTCCGTAGAAAAGCCGAGCGGCCCTAGTACGTAGCTATATGACCTTTGGTTCATGTCCCACAACTGTAGAGCCTAATCGGTATTACGCATGCATACTTCGATGTGGACTACGCAGAAGTATAACACAGTCCATTCAACAGGACATGTTTGTCGTGTGGTATTCAACCTGATCTCGCAGGTCTATATAGCACAGGTTAAAGCACGCAGCCCAGTAAATACATTGCTCGCAGGCAAATAGTGACTTCCAAGCAGGGCAATCAATATGTTCGACATGAAACTGTGAAAGGCTTAAGGATACAAATATCCTTTCTCAAAGTAATTCCCATACATATCCACGACTCCACTCCGGCCTTTGGGGGCGGGGTTTCGGACAATTTTCACTTCCCCTTTCCAATATCCTTCCACATAATGCGACAGAGCCAGTTGAGGAGCTGAGACCGCCGCCAAGCTAGACAGACTCGGAGAAGGACACAATGGTCCGAACGATGATAGGGAGCCCGATGGGGAGAGAAGTGAAGTTGTGCCGTTTGTGCTTCTCCTCTTCCGAGCTCTGCGCAACAAATCTTCATATTCAGCTTTCTTTAAGCGTCGGAAAGCAGCCAATTCTGCGACAAGGTCTACCTCCGGGGCATCGGTTTGAGGCAATACCACGCCGCCGTTCTCCTGCACTAGCCCAGAGTTGATAGAGTCGGAACGCAGCCGCCGGCCATGTGATGAACTGAAGTTTGGGCGGTGCACCTTCGGTACAGGAGCAACGGGTGTTGAATCTTCCGAATTTCCCGATTCATCATCTGGATTCAATATAACCTTTTCGTTGAGGACAGCCATCGGAAAGTACCTCCCTGGACCCTGTTCCGGCACCCCACACTCATCTTCACCGAAGAAACTAAAGTCGTCCGCTGCTGCTGCCCATAGCTTCTCAGAATCTCGATCCCCAGTACTTGACTTTGAAGCTCCTTGTTGGTAACTCAACGATTTCCACGCAGTTAATTTAGCGATCGTTTTCTCTACAGGGGTTACTTCAAGTACCAAGCGGCGCAGCGCAAAAAGAGACCGAGATCGTTCCTGTTCAGCTTTGGCTCGAGCTCGACCAGGAGGAAGCGAATAGTCCGACCCTGCTTGGAGAATTGCGAGCAACGCTTCATTTGAGCAATCTGTTATGAAGCGGATTAAAGACCTCAAAATTGGAGAGTTTACTGGCACATGGGACGGAACATCAGTCAAAACTAATGTCTCTAAATGCGGGACATGAGAAGGATGCAAATATGGGAAGGTGTTCTCCTTGTTGTCTTTTCGTGGCAATGTAGGTTTTTTTGGCCGTTTGCAAAGGAGTTCTTGGATTTTCTGGCCTTTGGGATCATCCATCGATATCGGGGATGCATATATCGGGTTTGTCCCAGGCGCTTCCGAATTCCCAATGAACTCCGACTCGGTCGGAATTAAACCTTCATAGGTCTTGGCCGGGTAGACCGGTCTGGTAGTGGTAGGTACGACAATATCATCCGCCCTGCCCTGAGTAGTTTCAACTACCTCAGGGGCAAATACAGAGCCTCGTCTACGTTCGGGTAGTTGCTCGTCTTCACGAACAGGCAGTTGTGCACTTTGTCCTAGCCGTTGACACTCTGTTCGCGATATTTCCGGAATCGACCCCGGAAGCTCAAAGATTGGAGCTTCATCAGCGGGTAGCTCGTGGATGATGTTCGCAGCATCTAGCTCGTGAGTTTGGTCCTCTGTACGCTCGTTTTCGGCCGGAAGTTCAGATAAGAAACCGTCCGGAAACACCGTATCTTTCCACGGAGCATCGGCGGTGCAAACAGCGTGGTGAGCGCGTAAGTACGTTAGGCTTTCTTTCGCAGAGGAGCCTAGGATCGGGATCAACTTCTCCGCACCAGGGAGCTTTCGAGGATCTCTGTGATAGGAGGTAATAACACGCTGGTCCCGAATGGAATCAGCAGTATCAACTGTTCCTACATCAAGAGCATGCAGTCGATACGAAGCTAGAAGGCTGGCGGCACCCTCGACTGTGATCCTATTGTCTGCGATATATATGTGTGTAATACCAACATGTGGTACGTTCTCGACCCACGAACGGCCTGTCAGTGGTTGAGTTAACGCTTTCATAAACTGCTCATCCAATGTCGGGTAGCTGAGCAATTTCGAATTAGATGGTGGAGGTGTTGCTTGGGCGACAAAGTTAGGAGCTATTGTGCCTCCTGGGCCATGGCCGACCGTTGGATTACCTGGCGATAGGAAAGAAGCTTGCAGTAAAGATCGCACAGCCATATCAGTAAGTCTGTTATCCCGCAGATCTAGATAACGGACCCTCAGGCCAATAGCATTAGCTAAGAACTCCGCGTCGCTATCCTTCATGCCAATGCCCCGTAGTTTCAAGACTTGGAGATGCTCCAGCTGAGATATTGCTGACAGAACACTACGATCCCGAGAGGGAGTGGTATAAGACAAATCAAGATATATAAGTTCCTGAAAACGTAATAGTGCCTCTCCAAGCCCCTGGGAGGTTGTGTTGGGTTCGTGGTCAGCCAGCAGCAAACGGACATTATACGTATGGGGCACTGTGTCGTTGACCTGCTTTTGGTCTGTATCGTGTCGCAAAGCTACCAGTGAATTATGGTCAATGAATGGCAGCTTAGAAACCATCAGAGACTGAAGGCACGGCAGATACTCGAGGATCTCTCTCAACCATTCCGGTCGCGGACCGCCGTAGATCTCCGAGAGAGCAGGAGGCAGGTGCAAGGTATGTGTTAGCATCCGAACCTCCAACCTGGCATACTTTAGAGTTCTCCTAAATCTTGTCAAGGCGACTACAGTCCACATATCTTGTCAGTTCGGGTCACGCAGAATGATGGAACGATATTACCATAAACAGCATCATTATCGGTCCCGAAATGAGATGCAGGATCACCCCACAGGAATGGCATGAAGAGTGCATGCCATTTCCGACATACTAGAGAAGCTGCACATAGATCACTAGATGGGATGTATTCCGCGATAACGGACCATGCATCTCTGGTTGTTGCAAACTGGTAAGAAGGTGGCACAAGATCCATCTTCGGTGGTACTTGCTGGGAAGGCGATCAGGGCTATAGTCGGGTCAAGACAGTAGTATCACAGTAGTCGGATGTCACATTTATGGAGGACTATGTTAGATCCCCCAAGAAGATACACGAAGACATAATGACTGATTGGATATTGCTTCAGAAAGCCAAGAAAAAATAGCCCCCATGACCATCCCCTTATATAACGGCTCCGCACTGCCACGCCTCGTATTGCGCAGAAGTTGTAAGCTTCATAACCCACTGGTTAATCAAGCAAAGATAGCAAAAACAGGGACATGACAGTTCCTCTATACAAGATTCTTCAGAATATCCATTTGCCTGGGAGGGTTTAATGGGACCGTTAGTATCAGCTACGGTAATTTACATCGACCCCAGATCTGTCAATAAATTACGCGGGTCTCCCGTGACGTCATTTCTCCCTTAAAGAAAATCAAAAACAAGAGCTCTTTAGTTCCGTCTGAACAGCTGCGCATACTTACTACATATGTTCAATAACCTAACCTGGAGCGTCAGCATAAGCAGCTCGTGAATTCACCAAGATGAATACATGGCAGCGAAATGTCCGTATGATGCATCAAATCACTGAGGTATTGGACCTTGACGCTGCCAAAACTGATCCAGTCGCCGATTTCATCGCGCTCATTGAAGCAATGCGAGAAGGCCTTACCCATGTTGACGATGACTTTCAAATCCCGGACTCGCAAATCAACGTCCTATTTCTTAATAAGCTAAAGTCACGACCGGAATGGAATGACTGGGCGACGAACATGCTCCGTAACACGCGATTGGACACGCAAAATCCCGCGGATAGGATTACCTTCCAAGAGCTCGCAGAGTTAGCAATTGGGTACGAGAAAGCCATGCGGCGGAAAAACAAGGGTACACAGCATATACGGAGCAAAAGCACGCCTCATGCCTCTTTTGACGTGCCATCAAATTCTAGAAAATTTACGCAGGAGGATATAAACGCATTCGTTGTCCAGCAAATGAGCCGAGATGGAAAGACTGCACTTCACAGCGAAAATGCGAGACAGCACAGCAAAAAACCCAGTCAAGAGGAGATTAATCAATATGTCATTGAGCAGATGCACCAGGAACAAGAACGCAAAACCAGGCTGCGAAGCCACAGCCATCCGGTGCCGAGAGTGCAAACAACCCATGCCCGATCAACAGCCGCGCGCTGTACTTTCTGCGGCGACTCATCTCACCAATATGGCAATTGCTGGCGTCGGTTCAGGGTGGCTGTCGAGGTACCGCATGGCAATTTTCTGCCGAAGCGTGTTGAATTTAGGACAGAAATTCCTGGTCAACCTCCCATGTACCGGTCTGGCTTTAGACTTTTCTAAGGCTGTCTTCTCATTTTCCTCTGTATATCTTCGGCAATGATTAGGCCAAAGTATTCTAATGGGAGTGAACACTGCCATGTGCTTCTACCCTGCCTTCTTTCGTCTGTTCAAAGACAGCAAGTGCACGTTAGGTCAACATTCAGGTACAGATGCACGACACACACGTTCGATTAGATGTTCCAGTAATGCTACTGTAACACACGACATTTGCTTGTACTCTTGCCTTTCCACCGACAGGCGAGTTAAGATATTCAGGCTTTATGTTAAAGCAGACCTGTCGGTCTGTGGTAAGCAATGGTTGGGAATCCTAACTGGCGACTCATTAGTTCCTGGATAATTGCGTCCCTCTGCAAAGCTGCCTCCAAGATTGGTCCATTGCCCTCTGACTCCATCTCCATCTTCCGCAATCTCACTTGAATTGCCACGCAGGCCTCAGCCCATGCACAAATCGTGCCTGATAGCCCTTCATGAAGGGAGAACGGATGATCAGGCATGCGATAAGTATTCGAGGATGCCATGGGCGTGGTGTTGTAAGGCGGTGTCTCCCGCGCATGCAACAGCAATGTTAGTGCTCTGGACAGGAAACAGTCGCTTGAGAGTTTGTCCTCGATATATCTCGTGTCGGTCGTCTTGGTTCGGTCCATATAGTTGCGCTTCGCCACCTGCATCTTTTCCGTGTCATATTCGAGGCTGTCGTGCATCAGCAGCAGCGGCAGTGCATTCCCGGCAATACCATGGCACAGACTGCCGCCTTTAAATAGCAGACCTTCTCTCCAAATGCTTTCAGCCGCTAACTGGATGGATTTGTCCCATTCAGGTTCCCAGAATTCAGTAACCAAATGGCTTCTTCTTGCACAGGACATGAGAAGCAACATTCCAGGGCTACCATGGCATATCTGAACAAGTGGACATAAACGACGGGAAGAAGGAGGAATACGTGTGGGAAGGTGGCCATTATTAGCAATACATATCTTGCAGAGACCTGTGATAGTACCTGCTAGCCAAGGGAGATAGTTGCGCGAGGTGCCACCGTTGGCCTCCTCGGCCTGATAAGCGAGAAGAATAGCAAGGACACCAACTGCTAAATGTTAGCTAAAAATAATCCTGAAAAAACACATATATATATTACTGTGTACATACTGATGCCATGAACACTTGCCCAATTCGACTCGTCAGTCCGTTGGATACTATTAGTATCTTAGGGAGTATTGGGGGACACTCACGCTCCGAGATAAAATCGGGATTCCTTCCATGACCACATCAGAGGCAATGCGTCTTTCTCTCCATGCATGTTGATATAGTCCTCCCGCCCCTGCTTTCCGGCGTCGACGATCACATCGACAAGACTAGGCACAGTATCGAAAATAGGCTGCAGGCGCTTCCTCGTGTTCCCATCAAAGTTGTGATGTTGGAGGTTAAGAATAGACCACAACAGCCCAGGTCGACCGTACATGAGTTCGTCACCTCCCATTATCTGATCTCCATGGGGCACCCTGGGCCCGTTCTGAAGTGCCAGCTTGACAGCTTCTTGAAGACAGATAATATCATCATCAAGGATAACACCACCAACCGTCGCTGCTGAGAGACGCATCACAGCGGCTGCTACTGGGGAAGATGAACCCAAAGGCGACAGTCTTCCTGGTTCCAAATGCAAATTTGGTCCATGCGATACGATTCGCTCTCTGGCAAGTTTGCCAAAGTCGGTAGGATTTACATCTGGATCTGTTAAGGATAGAGCTTGACGGTCTAGCCGCAGAAATGCGAGAGCAATTCCTGAAATGCAGTCAGTGAAATAGACAGCACTGATGCTGTCGAGAGGTTTTTTTTGTGTATATATATGCTTTATATTTCTGAGGTGGGTGACTCTAAATACCTGCTACCCCTGTGTACAGACCGGCATTGCCCCACTCCGCTGAAGGAGGACGGCCTTGCTGC
Organism: Aspergillus alliaceus; assembly: GCF_009176365.1. Lineage (NCBI taxonomy): Eukaryota > Fungi > Ascomycota > Eurotiomycetes > Eurotiales > Aspergillaceae > Aspergillus > Aspergillus alliaceus. The sequence goes on from NW_022474723.1 coordinate 262,121, forward strand.
ACCAGATAGGCTCCATGGTTAACGGCAACCCGAAGCTCATGAAGTGTCTTCTGCAAAGTCTCTTTATTTATCTGCAGTGGTTCGAGCGTGTTTGGATAGTACTGAGGGTGGCTCATGATGGACGAGTTGTTGTTTGATGGCGGAATTGTGGACCCAGTTCAACTCCAAGACAGTGCATCATTTGTTTTGTTCGATTCCTCATAGCGGCTTTACCTAAACAGTAGCTTAAGTAGCTCGATGTGGGAGTTTGGCTAGCGAATAAGATGACTTGTAGGTGACTTTATACTTCACGTCAAGTAATTAGCCGATACTGGGTGACATCAGTGGTAGGTAAAATAAATGTGAAACTTTTTTGGTCTTTCTAATAGTGCATCTTGGTTTTTTCTTCCCTTTTTTTAAGAGGAACTATCTACATAGTTGTAATGAGTACTTAAAACTTAGGCAAGGGTTCCGATCCAATGGCTCATTAGCTCTCATATTGTATAACTTACATATCTAGAAGTTAGAACGGAGGCATAACTAACATAATCAACCACCAAGTTGCGAATTTTGACCGTTCCATCCATAAAATAATTCGAGCAACTTTTATCAACGCGTTATATCATTATTTACTTATTTGAAAATACCTTTCTCCCAAGAAAGCCGTATTTAAATAACCATTTCTGCATATAAAAGTCGAAAAGTTACGTCAAAATTACAAGCTGCTGAGATATTTGGCGTTCCTGAATCTACCTTGTGCTATCGGCTTAAAGGTAATATAGCACGATCAGAAACACGCGCTAATAGCTATGAATTAACTGCTATTAAAGAATCACTCCTTAGACAATTACTGGATACAGATAAATATGGATTTCCTATCCCACCGGTATATATAAAGATAATATCTGGAACTTTGAAAGACTAGCTTTATAATGGACGTCTGCTCTACTTTTTAAAGTTATTACTACAGCTGGTTGCTGTGAGCAACCGCGCAGAGTTATCCTGGGCAATTATAAATAGATTATAATTATTAAAATAGTCAGTTTAAAAGATGTATATATATCATTTTAAGGGTATCTACTATTCAGGGTAGAGGTCTTGTCAACTAGGTAAGGATACGCAGGCCGAAGGAGAGAGGAAGACCAAAGGCAGGCAGTAGATACTATTTAGACAGGAGACTAATTCTTGATTTCCTACTACAATTAACGATTTGCTAATTTATAGCTGAAGGCTCTACGGCTAAAGGATTCAGAATTCCCATTGAAAACCAAACCGTTGTATGGCCTGATGTTCCTCATCGGTGGCTGATTGCCCATGCACCTGGGTCATGGTATCCTGTACGGTCATCAGGCCGAATCTCTATTCGATCTGTAATAATCAATATAATTATTGCCAATATCCATACACTTTTTAGGAAGCTTTCTATACGCGTGCTTAAGCGGGCCAAAAACACCAACATCAAGCGGTTGAAGAAGCTGTGAAGCATGGGCAGGTATACAGAGACAGATAATTTGCATTCTGCTTGCAGTAGTCATCGAATTCAGCAGCCAGATGGCTGCTGTGGCTATCAAGTATAAGCAGCCATTTAGCGCCGGTCATATAGCGTTTGGAATAGGGTTCAAATACATCTCTTAACCAGTGAAGGCCTATTTCATCTGTTGTCTAGCCACTCTGGCTAGTTGTAATCCACCAGTCTTTAGCAAGCTTAAGTTCTTGAAACCAGGCAGCTTTTTAATAGCTTGCTTTAAGTATAATAACCGGTGGTATATGGATGCCTTTTGAACTGACTGTTTCAATGATTGTAACCTATTCATGATTGCCTTGGATAACTCTGCGTGGTCGCTCACCGCGATCAACAGCAGTAATTACTCCAGATGAAGAGCAGAGCCCCATTGTAAATCCTGTCTCACCGAAATTCCCGATATTTTATATATACTGTGTTCTAGAATAGCTTCATGCACTGCTTAAAATTATGGTTTTATAACTTTTTGATCCTCCCGTTCTACACGTTGATAAGTCATTCGTCTTGTATATCGTGTACATAGTTCAGGATAGCGTTTAATAAACAATTAACTCTAAGAGTTGCTGTAAAAGTCGCTCACGAAGCAGAATCTGCGCCATCTCACGTAGAAACTCTGGAAAAATCGGGAAATCACGTTGATCTATATCTAGTAACCGCGTTAAAGGACTTCTTCGGTAACTTGTGATTTATGGCTATTAGCGCATGTTATTGATCGTGATTTGATACCATTAAGCCGTCTAAGCAATGTTGTTTTAGGTACGCCAAATATCCCATCGGCATGCATATTTGATGGAATTTTTTTTTGTTTTTGAAGTGAGCACTGCCATTTGAACACAAATTTAGAAAGAGGCATTTTTTATAGTTGTGGTAGAAAACCAATGCGTAGAGATATGGTTCTATTAGACTGTTGGGGTGCGCGGAGAAAATGGACCGCTCGCCTGTGGGATACGTTCACTAACTTATTAACTTATACCTCCCGATTAACTACCTAGCCTTGCATCGACACCTGAGGTATGAAGAAGAACCTAAATCAGGCTAGAATCTACCGGATTCTCGGATCAACCATAAATCCGCCATCGGGACGACGTTTTCTCTGCTGCGTTCACATCATTCCGGACTCCAGAATACTCGGCGGTCCTCGAAGTGCCCCTAAGGGGAACAATCCAAGTATTAAAGGAGAAACGTTGTTTCCGATCTCGCCCTCAGAAAGTCAGTGCTCCTAGAATTCGCGGTAATGTCTTTGCCACGGTTTTTCCTCTTTGGGTCCCTCCTGTATCTTGCTTGACTCGTAGTCTGTGTGATGGCATTATTGCGATGTCTGCCCCGCCTGGTCTATTTCCCCAGCATAATCTTATCCTATATCAATTCGCAATTGCAATTTTAGCGGACTAATGGACGTTTGATATTTGCTCAATCAACTAATAATGGTAAATAGTCCCGTGACCGGCTCGGCCGGCCCAAGGCGTCAACATGCCTGCTGTACATGGGGATCTAGCATCCATGGTGATACCTACAGACCAGGAGTTACTGCCCGAAATCTATCCTCGGCAAGTGACCCTTCGAGATCGCGTTACTGTCGCGACTTTGGTGCCCTTTCTGTCTCCCGATGATGTGCCCTCATCTCTGTTGGGCTATCTATCGGACCAATTAAATAGTGAGATTGAAAAGGGTGATACTTATGCCATGATCGACCCTATCCCGTACGATCAATTTAAGTACTATTGGTTCTCTAACTTCGGTGCGATCATGCTCCTCGGCGATATTAAGAGTGCACAAGAAGTCCAAGCTATGGACAGGGCGGGGGCAAATTGGCTCAAACTCTGTTTGGGCAGTTTTACCATCAGACCTAACTACCCTGGCCGTAGTAGTCATATCTGCAATAGCATGTTCCTGGTTACCGATGCTTCTCGAAATCGAGGGGTGGGTCGACTGATGGGAGAAGGATACTTAGAGTGGGCTCCAAAGCTGGTCAGTAACCATTACATCGATAACACTTTTGTGAACAGCCTGTTAGCCTAGATGTCTACTGCTACTGCTGCGGGCTTATCTAAGGTATCACATTTCTGATCTTCGACAGGGGTATACGTATGCCATGTTCAACATAGTCTATGAGAGTAATGTTGCATCTTGCCGCCTCTGGGATTCTCTTGGTTTCAAGCGGATTGGCAGAATACCAGGAGGTGGTAGGCTACTCTCCAATCCCGGACAATATGTTGATGCGATTATCTATGGCCGGGATTTGGGGCCCGAGGGTGAAGACTCTGTCACGCAGGATCGCTTTGACAAGATCCGATATTATCTGAAGCATTCGAAATACCCTAGAGGCGCTGACCGGGCCGAGAAGAGCCGGCTCAGAAGTGCAGCCACTCACTATAAGCTGATTGAGGGGCAGGATGGCGAAAGTGAGAAGCTGATGCTGAAAGACAAAGAGGTAGTATCAGACCCGCAGCAGCAATACGATATTGCTCGGGAGATGCATGTTCAACAGCATGCCGGAATAAATAAGACCACGGCAGCTATTGCAGTCAAATATCATTGGGTCAGGATCAAGGAAACCGTAAGCAGGGTCATCCGAGACTGTCCCCAGTGCAAGGAGACCCTCAAATCTCCCTTGGCCAACCCGCTCTTCAAAAATGAAGACGTGTTAGAAGAAGAGGACCAAACCAGCAGTCGCGAGAGCGAGCCTAGTATGCCAACCAGCGAGAATATGGGAGCGAACTCTCTTATGGATCATGTATCCCTTGATACCCACCAAAACCAGAATCCGTTTGTCACCAGCCATCAATCTGTTGTTCCAGGATCTGTAGATTCCATCAGCGATTACGCAGTCATACCTCTCGATCCGCAAATCATCGATATCCACCAACAGCTTCCCCGATTCCAAACCCATGATGCCATGGCCGACCCATACAACCACGGCCCCCACGGCTTGCCTAGCTCGCATTTTGACGACAATGTGCGGCATCACGCAGCTAATGATTACCATATGATGGTTGATGACCCCTCTGATGCAGACCCTGGATCAGCGCTGCATCAGGATGCACTCGGGCTTGTCCATTCCCAAGTAAGCGATGTGCACCACGACCAGATTCTAGCGAAGTATCAGTATGTTGGGCAACCAGATGATGACTTGGACTTTACATAATAAGCCGGCTACCCCTTTCTGATTCTCAACCCATTCAATATGTGAAACCTTTTTTTCACCCGTTTATTTTTATTTTATTTTAAATTTCTTTCGCTCCTTTGGGCAAGGAGGGTGGGCTTGTCTTTTTCGTTTATTCAGCATCTCTCGACGGCGTTAAGTGCAAGTTGGGCTTGCATTATGATCATTGGATAATTCCGGTTGTGGAATTCTGTATTATATGGCAACAGAATAGGAAGCGACATGAAGATCGTAATAAATGATATGTAATCGGTCAATAAAAAGATTTGCAGGCTTTTGATAGAGGGTACATACAAATTCCATACTACTAAGTTGAGGGGGTCGTAGGATTGCGAAGGCACGGTATGATTGGTCACCGCCTCAGTGCTTTTGGCGACATCGAGAAGCTTGGGGAAATTTTGGTCGAAAGCATTAGTGAACCCGAGCTGGTAACTTTCAGGGCCACTTTCCATCTCCCGTGTGTCTCTCATTCTCTACTACTCTTCACTAGCTCTATCTACGGGTATTTTTTGATAATACATTAATCAAAATGGCCTTCGCTGGCCAGGCACCCACTATCATTGTGCTTAAGGAGGGTCTGTTTCTTGCCCGCACTCTGAACCCCCTCTGTGTGTCCGAAGTGTCTCCTGTTTGCTGACTTTTTCGCGATACTGGAATGATTAGGCACGGATGCCTCCCAAGGAAAGGGCCAGATTATTTCTAATATCAATGCCTGTGTTGCCGTGCAATCTACCATCAAGAGCACTCTCGGCCCGTATGGAGGGGATTTGTTGCTTGTCGACGGCAACGGCAAGCAGACTATCACGAACGATGGAGCGACAGCAATGAAAGTGCGTTTGGCTGCGATTTTTTTTTCTTTGAAAAAAAAAAGAACAAACCTTATCGATAGTATTGATACTAATACCATGCCACATTAGCTTCTGGACATCGTTCACCCCGCCGCCCGCATTCTCACCGATATTGCTCGGTCCCAAGATGCCGAAGTAGGAGACGGAACAACATCTGTTGTTGTCCTTGCCGGTGAGATATTGAAGGAGGTTCGGGAACTGGTTGAGCAAGGCGTGAGCGCACAGACGATCATCAAGGGCCTACGGAGAGGAAGTGCCATGGCCGTCAACAAGGTGAAGGAAATCGCAGTCGACATTATCGAGGCTGGCGGAAGCGAGGAGAAGAAGGTGGAAACGCTACGACGATTGGCTGGAACTGCTATGAATAGCAAGCTTATCAAGCGCAATTCGGACTTCTTCACTAAGAGTAAGGATTGCTCCTGCGTGGCTGGATGGAAGCGGATACTGACGATTTTTAGTGGTGGTGGATGCTGTGCTCTCACTCGACCAGGACGATCTTAACGAAAAGCTGATTGGTGTCAAGCGAGTTACTGGTGGTGGCCTTCAGGATTCTCTCTTCGTCAACGGCGTTGCCTTCAAGAAGACTTTCTCTTATGCCGGTTTCGAACAACAACCTAAGTACTTCAAGAACCCTAAGATTGTTTGCTTGAACGTCGAACTTGAGTTAAAGAGCGAGAAGGATAACGCCGAGGTGCGTGTCGAGCAGGTGTCTGAATACCAGGCTATCGTCGATGCAGAATGGCAGATCATCTACAACAAGCTGGAGGCTATCTACAAGACAGGTGCCAAGGTTGTTCTCAGCAAGTTGCCGATTGGTGATTTGGCTACGCAGTACGTATCTCATTGTATTGCCCCCGCTGGTACGAGTATATCTAACGATGATGCTAGGTATTTCGCGGACCGTGACATCTTCTGCGCTGGACGTGTCTCGTCGGACGATATGGACCGGGTGTGCCAGGCGACCGGGGCAGCAACACAGTCGACATGCAGTGACATCCAAGACCGCCACCTGGGAACTTGCGGTACTTTCGACGAGCGCCAGATCGGCGGAGAACGCTACAACCTGTTTTCCGAGTGCCCTGCCGCCAAGACATGTACGCTCGTGCTGCGTGGTGGCGCCGAGCAGTTCATTGCCGAAGTTGAGCGGAGTTTGCACGACGCCATTATGATTGTCAAGCGTGCTCTCCGGAATACAACTATCGTCGCAGGTGGTGGTGCTACCGAGATGGAACTGTCGAGCTACATGCACGGCTTCGCCGACCGCAACGTACCCCACAAGCAGCAGGCGGTTGTCAAGGCATTTGCCAAGGCTCTGGAGGTGATCCCTCGCCAGCTGTGTGACAACGCTGGCTTCGATGCGACTGACATCCTGAACCGTTTGCGTGTGGAGCACCGCAAGGGTAATGTCTGGGCTGGTGTGGACTTCGACCATGAGGGAGTTCGGGATAACATGGCGGCATTTGTCTGGGAGCCTAGTCTGGTCAAGGTCAATGCCATCCAAGCCGCCGTGGAAGCAGCTTGCTTGATCCTGAGTGTAGATGAGACTATCAGTGAGTAGACCTCTTAAGCTTCTAGCGTTGTTTGTTCGATTTCTATTGGCTGACACAAGCACGCTACTACAGAGAATGAGGAATCTGCCCAGCCTCAGGCACCTGGCCGTGGTCTTCCCCCCGGTGCTGCCCAACGGGCTCTCGGTGGAGGAAGAGGACGCGGCATGCCCCGGAGGGGTCGGTAAATCTAATGCGTGAGATGGATGCCATGTGGTTTGTGATGATGTTAGAAAACAAAAGTCATGCAATAGTTGAAATCACAGCCCGGTACCTTTATTTTACCATCAATAATGTTTCATATTCATAGATTGATTGGTTCCTATTTGGAGAGGAGAAGAAGAAAAAAATTCTACTTGGACTACCTACATGTCTTTTTCTTAGAAGTTCTGCAAGTCCTATCTTCGAAATTTGACAATTGATCCACCTCACTGCGCGTCAGTAACGCTGGGGGAGAGAATATGAATCGACCAAAAAAATAATAAAAATAATTGTTACAAACTTAGGACGAATAATAAGGCACCGAGGAGCTCCGAGAACCGAATACTTAGGATCTTGACTGAATGAGGGAATTTAATCAATACTCCAGCTCTTGGCTGGCTGAAAGACGGTGCGAGCCACTTCTACTGAGTCTAAGAGTCTCTCGGAGTAGCCGACGGTATGCAGGTTATTGATGATCTACGGATATATATAAGCACTTTTTTTTCAAAAAAAAAATTCTTCGGAATCTTCTGCCTCTCAATTTTTTTTCTTTCTTTTTTTTTCGTTTTGTTTCCCTCTTTGATGGTGAAGTTAACATCCATACCTGGGAGCTGCTTTGATAATAGCCCTAACCAATCAGTGCGTGTCACTTTCTCCACATGATCTCGGCGACTTGTAGGCTGCATCGTTCTTCCGTCGTTCTTTCGTTCATAGACCACCACTGTTTCAAACCTCCTCTAGCTGTCTGACGTCTCTTTTTTTTTTTTTGTCGCCATCTCATCTCTATTCTTTTTTAGTATTTGAATATTATCCCCACCCTGCCAGGAATGTCCTACTATCCCCCTTACTCGGGCCCTCCCGGCTATCCCCCGCAGCAACAATATCAATATCCGCCGTCCAACTACGGCCCTCCTCCGCAGTAAGGCTATTTACGATCTGTCATGCTTATATCGCGGCTACTTGCCATATCGCTTGCTTCAAGATCACTTGAACTAACTTGATATAGGCACATGCACCATCAGCAACAGCCTTCCTATGGCGGCGGCTATCCCGGCCAAGCCTACCGTCAGCAACCACCTAGCAACCCATACCCATATGGCCAACCATCACCTCAGCAGTACGGTTCGCATCACAATGGCTATAACGTATGCCTATGAGGTTGATGTTCGGGAATAATTTTGCCGAGTAGTTATGGCTGACATGGTTCTCCAGAGCTCCCCGCAAAATTACGGCCCTCCCAGCGGAGGTTCCATGTATCAAGGACAACAGGGTATGACCACATGCGTGATGCTGCTTCTTTAGAAATGCCAGTTCAGCATCCTAATCGCCGAACAGGTGGCCAAAACGCCTACCAGAACCCCTACAACCAAGGCAGCCATGGTGGCCCAGCCCGTCCGCCCAGCGACCCCGTCGCCTTCGGCCACGGCGCTCCCCAGGGTTACAACTTCCAGTACTCACGATGCACCGGCAAGAGAAAAGCTTTGCTGATTGGTATAAACTACTTCAACCAAAAGGGTCAGCTGCGCGGATGTATCAATGATGTTAAGAACATGTCAACATATTTGAATCAAAACTTTGGCTACGCTCGTGAGGATATGGTTCTTCTGACGGACGATCAACAGAACCCAATGAGTCAACCAACCAAGGTCAATATACTGCGTGCTATGCATTGGCTAGTCAAGGACGCTCAGCCCAATGATTCCCTCTTTTTCCATTACTCTGGTAAGTCCGCGATGATCCTTTGTTTTCCTTCCCACCTACGGTCTGACCAGGAAACAGGTCATGGTGGACAAACACCCGACTTGGATGGCGATGAAGATGATGGATACGATGAAGTTATTTACCCTGTCGATTTCCGGCAAGCGGGACACATTGTGGATGATGAGATGCATCGGATAATGGTCAAGCCTTTGCAACCGGGCGTGCGACTGACAGCGATCTTTGATTCGTGCCACTCAGGCTCTGCATTGGATCTGCCATATATCTACTCGACACAGGGTATCCTCAAGGAGCCCAACTTGGCTAAAGAAGCCGGCCAGGGTCTACTGGGAGTGGTATCGGCATACGCGCGGGGCGATATGGGCAGTATGATGTCAACAGCGGTCGGTTTCTTGAAGAAGGCTACCAAAGGCGACGAGGTATACGAGCGCAACAAGGTGACCAAGACGAGCCCGGCGGATGTCATCATGTGGTCAGGCAGCAAGGACGACCAGACCAGCCAGGATGCTCAGATTCAGGGACAAGCAACCGGTGCAATGTCCTGGGCGTTTATCAGTGCTCTCCGGAAGAACCCACAGCAAAGCTACGTGCAGTTGCTAAACAGCATTCGAGATGAGCTATCGAGCAAGTATACACAAAAGCCGCAGCTCAGCTGCAGTCACCCACTGGGTAAGTCGATTGGATAAGATCCAACTGAATTTCATTCTGACTGGACATAGATGTGAACCTGCTTTATGTGATGTAAATATCTGGGCTTATGGATGATTCTCTAGGGACGGGCTTTGTATCGGAATAGTACTGGTCTTTTACGCGGAAATGTTCTTTTTTCTTCTAATTTTTGCCTTGCCTTCGAATTTTCTGTCATCCCTGCTTGGTTTCAAATTTTGCATTTTTTTTTCTCCCAAATGCGCTCTATTTTCATGATTCTCTTAACTATATTGATTTGCATGGGGTGTCGGACACGGACTTGAACGGGTCGCATATTTTACATGCTTCTAATTCATTATTACAAAGACGGTTTTAAATCAAACAATCATATACGCGGTAACGCTCTCATAGGTTGATTATAGCAGCACTTCAACATCCATGCCACATGGCCTCAAAGGCACACGAGATGCCAGCTAGCGCTGTAATTGCCTCTCGAAACTGATCCAACACGTTCGTAACTACTACTTCCACCTATGACTATGAACTGGTCCTTCGAATATTAGATTCAATAAGGAGAACAATGTCCCGGGTGACCCGATGAATGGAAGCATCAGTCCGGTAGCTTTCACTCCGCCTCAAGGTCATAATCGCAGAGTCGCGCGACTAGACTTGGTACAGATCAGTAATGGCACCTTAGAAGCTCCATGTCCTTTAACTATTAGATCTAATACAGGTACTATATTTGCAATGACAACTAAAGCAGCCTTCACCAGACAATCACATTTGGTTGATTGACTAGCTGGCTGCCAACAAAGATCCCCTAAACTGTATATATGAGACTGACTGCATCTACAATTGTTCATGCCTCGAATTGCACCTCATATTCAATTTCCTATCGCTTCGATAGGCGCGTTTGCCATGGCTAACCATGTATCTACTCTGCACGAAAGAAACAAATGCAGGTTGCCTTGAGATCATGGAGTTCTTAGATGATGACATCCCGCGGTGGGGCATGCGGTAAGAACGAGGTTTCCTTCCATATCCTGGACGGTTGCTGTGGAACTGGCAAGAAAGGCTATGAGAAGATAGAGAATTGCTGTGTCAAAGCATTCAGCGACGGGCTCGGATATTTGTGCATCGAGTACATGTTGTACTGACAAAGCGACCAGCGCAGAGTTGTCCGAGGCAACCAACTCAGAGTATATATCAATGGTATGAGCAGGCTGACGTCTGCTATGCATATTGTGTTGATGTGTTGCCATACACCAAGAACACATATAGTTAGAAGAGGATAGACCTTACAGAGTGTATCGCTCCGCCGAAAGTTTTGTTCCTTGATTGGGATTGGCGAGAACCGGGGAATAGGGAGAATTTACAGCGAGAGATATCTGAATACACTAGCATTCTTATCAATATATACTCTAGAATGGAGGACCTTAATAATGTTAGCATCGCTCAAGTAATGTCTTGGGCATTAAAGAGACGAACGTCGAGACTCGAGGACCGAGTATAATGCTTACTGGGCATATTTGGTATCGATATGCCGTTGCTCTATGGAGAGAGAAAGATGGCTTTTATAAGACTCTAAGAGGAGATTATGAAAGTCTAGGATGACTACAGCATATACACTTGGACTTCTGGAGATGTGAAGGACTCCATGGATTAAGATTTGAACACCAGCTAACCTATTATGTACTAGACCATATTACATAAGGAGCTACTATCAACATTGGCCTTAGGCATATATAGGCACGATTCTCTGCGCATACCATACACCCACGTGCCTTGCGTTTTCTTCCTTTTCAGTGAATTAGCGTTCGAGAAAGCTTTGAGACATACCTATCCCCTGGATATGTCCCTAGGAATCTGAAGAATAAGAAATCTTATCCTGGGTTCTTTTGGACGATGGCCACTTCATTTGCAGCATAGGCACATAATGAGGGAATAAATGGCCTTTTTCCAACGGTCTCCGTGCTTTTCAAGTTCTATGATGCAGCTTGTATTAATTGACACAATTCACTATGTCTCCCCACCACCTAGATCGAAGGACCGGCCAGGTATACTCGGAAAAGACCTCGGCCCCGGCTGTGGCCTACTCGAAAGGGCCATCTTGGGTTCATGAGACACCCTTTTTGACTAGGGGTTGGGAGGAAACAAACGAAGTCGGGGCCCCTTCATTGAAACACTCCGCAATGAAACAGGTGCTATCAGACCAGAGGAATCTGACGCCACAGTTATTTGTGAATATACCATGGCCCATTGCCAATTATCTGTGGGACTGCCTCGGAAGAAGGTGAGTCGCCTTGCCACATCGGTAAACCGAACACCATCTAAATAACCACATAAAATAGTCGAAAAAGAACTTTCTATATGTGGAAGCTGTTCGCAACCGCGTACCCGGTTGAATTCCGGCAGATCTCCCAGTACCGTTCAATGAAGATCGAAGGACCTAGACTGGCCATGCGGGACTACCTGGGGCTAGTGAAGAGCGACTCCATGAAATGGCAAGTCGTGTTAACCCTGGCTACCTCCTTTGCCAGAGTGCCTGAGCTCGTGGAAATATCAAGTATCCGGAACCTTGTTGCCTTGGAAGTTGCCACGCCTCCACATGTTGGGGCCCCCACAAGCCATACAGAGATGCCGGTGACAGCTCTGAATGATCGGATTATCCGAAGTTGGAGGGAACTGGTGCAAACGTCGGGTGCATTTGCGCACCTTCGAGCTCTCAAATTGTGTTACCAGGACTTGTCGGGTGTCGTACTGCGATATTTGTGCGCTTTCCCATCTTTACGGATAATCGTTGCGTATGGATGTCCAGGTATCCACTCCATGTTTACCAATGGCTCGGAGAGAGATGGGTGGGAGTCTCGGCCGGTCCAGGAAGGACAGCCACCTGCGCTCTACGAATTGTATCAAACAAGCTTCGCCGATATGGGCGTAGAGCCCTCTGCTCTGGATCGGGAGAGTCCAATTCTGGACTTTCAGGTAGGCCAAACTAATCAGACACCCAAGCGTGTATCCAAAAATGTCCAAACTCTATACCTATATCGCACCACGGCGGCAATTCGGACACCCGCCGAGCAGTCGGAACCACGTATACCGACGAAAAGGCCTAGAGGAGAGGTCTCGGCCCCGGGCGAGCGTCAGGGGCGGCCGGCGCCGAAGAGGGCTGTGATGAGAAATCGCCCAACCAGGGACCTCGGAGAAATATTGGGGACTTTCCTTTAAGCGAGCGGCGGCAGATCTAATGTGCAAGACGTCACTGCAGGAGGGTTGGGACAGGACGCGATGATTGGACGTTCAGTATTGACTTTATGCTGTTGAGACTCTGTAAAAGCTACCAGGAGGTGTAGCTATTGAGTATAGCTACACATAGCTACACCCATGTAGAAACAATAGACGATAAAAAGCCATGGGGACAGTACAGTACATTACATGAAAAGCATTGTATGATCGCTATGACGACTTGGCCACCGGACGCTGATTGGCCACTGCCGCCCGCCAACCAAACACCACCAATTCCCCGCAACCCCGTGATTTTGATAGGTAACGGCAATAACTGCCCAGATAACCTGATCAGTAGCTCAGTCTTGCATATGCAACGGTGATGAATACCAGCTACAGTGCGCACGGGTGAAATTCAGAATTTAACAATTTATTCCTTTTTGTTTAACACTGTCGGTGTCTCAGGGGAATCTCCCGAGACCCCTCCATCTCCCGGTTCAACCATGACGGACCGCCAGCCAGATGAAACGATTGTAGACAATTCTAGTGGGTCGAACGTTGCATCACCTCGATCCAGCACGGATTCTCGCTCTTCATCGATGCGCAACCAGTCGCTCCGACTTTCGCAGGTTTCCTCGAACCACCAACACCGTCATAGCCTCAGTGAAAGTCTACGCGGGGCCCCCGGCTCGCCGCGCAGCCGTCGACAACCGTCACTCACGCAAGCTGCGATTCAGAGCTTGATCGATAACCCGCCGGCCCCGAACCATGTAAACCCTGCATTTGTCGGTCGCGATTGGAGGGAAATCTCGATCGGAGAATTGGTTAGCCCGAAAGATTTGAAGTTTGTGGAGATCGATACAGGGATTGAGGATGCAACCAATGTGAGTCGCGATATATGAATCGAGAGTATAGAACTGGTAAACTGAGCTTTGATGACTGTTAGATTCTGATCGATTCCGATGCCCCTGTACTTCTGGTTCGCGAAACTACTGAGCACAAGACTGCGGTGGGCACTTTCGACTACTCGGATCTTAATGCGTACCTCCTCCTTGCGGCGGGATTGACTCAGCCGGATGAGAATACCCTGGCTTCCTATGAGGAACTAGCTCGGAAGGCCAGGGAAGGAATTAAAATCCCCTTGAAAGATGTTAAGGATCTGAGTAGGAAAGAACCGTTGACCACGCTTCCGGCGTCGGCTAGTGTGATGGCAGCCGTCGAAACATTTGGAGGGGGCGTTCATCGGGTGGTTGTGGTCGATGAGCATAAGCAGAACGAGGTGGTAGGCATTTTCAGTCAGTTTCGGCTAGTCAAGTTCCTTTGGGAGAATGGGCGTAGCTTCCCTGTGATTGATCAGCTGTATCCGCAGGCGCTGCGAGATTTGAAGATAGGGTCTCGGGAGGTGATCTCGATCAAGTAGGTCTGCTTCTATATTTTGGTAGATATAGCTAGTCTAACCTGCGTATAGTGGAGACAAGCCTCTGGCGGAGGCATTGCAAATTATGAACAACGAGGGAATCTCGTCGGTTGCTGTGGTGGATAACCATACCAACGTGGTGGGTAATATATCAGTGACGGACGTTAAGGTATGCATAGGCTCAACCCCCGTTAAAGACGGCAAGACTGATCCCACGAACAGCTCCTGACGCGCTCATCTTCACTGCCTCTTCTCCACAATACATGTACACATTTCATTTCCGTGATTCTTTCCGCCCGGGGTCTAGTGGATGGCAAAGATTCGTTCCCAGTATTTCATGTGAACCCGGGCTCGACGCTAGCGCACACAGTTGCCAAGGTGGTGGCCACCAAATCCCACCGGTAAGTCTGCTACCTTGTCCGTACAGGGCTCGCTCTTGTTGACTTGATTGGAATAGATTATGGATTACCGACCCGTTATCTCCTTCCTCGTCGGGGCCACCGACTCCATCCCACTCGAGCGTGCATCTCCCACTTCCTACAAGTTCTGGGAGCACACAATCCCCTCCTTCGCCGACTCCTAGTAGTACTAATCTTCAGGCTCCTAACTATAGCACTCCGCATCTGCCGAGTCCGCCTCAGCAATACATAAGCGCGACACACGCGGTGCCGTCCATTCCTGCTTCCGCCCTCCCGGGGGCACGGCTCTCCGGACGACTAGTGGGAGTGGTCAGCCTCACAGATGTACTGAATCTGCACGCGCGGGCCAGCGGGCTAAGCCCGGCCGATCCCGCGGAAAGCCGTAGCCGCCGGCGACGCAGCAGCAGTTCAAGCGTCAGCATGCGGCGCAGCGGGGAGATAGGACGGGAGTTGTTCAGTCGGTAGCGATCGGGACTAGGAACAAGGAACGTTCTACCCTAAATCCCTCATCAAATTTTCCAGGTTTGGTCTCAGGCGTACGTATGGTATAGTCCATTTTGAGTTAGAAGAAGCTCCAAATTCAAGAACCTCAAGCATATACAAACATTTATCCTTTCGACCCACAATCACAATATCAACCCGAACGATTCAATGCCCGACAATACCCATCTCAACCTGACTCGAAGTGATCGGCAAGCATCGGCCACCCCGAAAGGTTTGACCAACGTCAAATCTGCTCCATCTACCCAGATAAACACACCACCCCCCCCCCCCCCCCAAAATCCGATGCCTCAAACCCAAGCAACGTCTTCCATGGATACCAGATCTGAAGTGCCCCACCCTAGTTCCCCGAACTGGCAAATCAAGATTCCCATTGGACAGATACATCCCCACCATCATCTCTACTTATCCCAAACCTCCCTAGCAAACCCCATTGCATCCGAGGTACATGCCAGCCCAGCCCAGGCGTTCCCCGAGATAAAAAAGCCCACAAACAAGCGTCCAAACCCAATCTGACCCACCACGCCGCGCAAAGAGTATAAATTTCCATCCGAACCAAGAGAAAATCTCAGTGGTCTGGGGAAAGTGGCAAGGACAAATACGAGCCATGGGTGGGGTTTTCGCGATGTGTTTCTTTTTCGGGTTAATGTTACTTTGAGGGGTAAGAGGGGCGGATTTGGTAGAGTCTATATGTACCAGGTCATCTTCTGCTTCTTCTGTGTTTTTGTTTCTTATTTGGGGGTGTTTGTTTTGGTTTTCGATGTTGAATTCGGGGTTGTGGGGAGTCTATCTACCTTGTTATACATGGTTGATGCTGAACAACCGTATCTAGTATATCCGGATTAAGGATGGGGGTATTGGTTTAGTCTTGCTTAAAGGAGGGATAGTTAAAGTTAGTTAGTTAGTTAGTTAGTTAGGCTTCATAGTTGTTGTCTGTGCTGGGAGATCGACGATTCTATACTCTTACTACTTCTTTATCAACTATCCTCGTAATCCGGAGTCTAATCCGCTAATGTATGCACTAACGCCCACTACAGAACCAGGAGATTAAAAGAACAAAAGGAAAAATTGAAAAGAAAAACCTCCTACCTCCTTGGACAATTAACCACCCGAGAAGTAGCCCATAATATCCATTAATTCCCTCCCTTCACAGTAAAACACACTCTACGAACAAACACCCTCAAAGCTCAAGTAGAACTTCCCCACCTCTACAGGAAAAGAATATATATGTTAAAAGGACAAGCAAAAAAAAGATAAAAGTCAAAAACGATAACTACATAATCCACCGGAGAAAGAACCCTCCTATTCTAGTTCTACGGACGAGGCCAGTTCGGAACGAAATGTCTAGAAGGGGGTCTTTCTTCTTTTACATTCTTACTCCTGGGGTTGGGTGACTTTCATCTAGTATCCAGGGTTAGTGGGGGGGTAAATTTGGAATTGGGTGACGGATACAGTATTAGTATAATAGAGTATATAGTTATAGTTAAAGATTTGGGGTAGAGAGAAAAATAGTCCCGAGTAGGGGATGTGGAAGGAACTGTTTCTAGCACCACCCCTACTGTTACCACCACCACTTAGTACTACTTAGGACTGCTACTGTCATAGTGTTTGGAGGGGGGATGAGGTTTAGGGACGGGGGATATAATTGCCGGAGTATGTGCACTTTTTGTTGTGGGGGAGATGTAGTGTACAGGAGGAAAATTCCTGGATAGAACCAAGTTGATACTTAACTCTGTAGATTTTCGTCAGCTTTGGAGTCGGATGGTAAGTAAAACCTACTTACTAGTAGTACATACTTCTGTAAGCATCTAGAGTAATGTACCTATATTCCCATAGACTTCCTAGCGAAATACCTCGAAGACAGATAGATAGCAAACCACGAACAAGCACGACAACCGCCAGTCGCAAATAATAGGGGTAAAACATATATATATATATATATATATATATTTATAATATATAAAGATAAAAGAATCAAAATTAGATCAAAAGAGAAAGAGAAAGATCCAGCCCCATTACCAACCCCTTACACATCCAGCAGAGACTCGGAACCCAATGACAACGGCCGCGTCGTGCGAACAGACTTCAACCGAGTGGAGACTCCCAGTGGAGTATTGATTAGTATATGATCTACTTAGTAGTTACTTAGTACAAGGTATTAGTGGTTCTAATGTATGGGACCCACATGAGCTTTGGATTGGTCTGTGCGGACTTGTGAGGGTCCGATCGGTTGGGACGGTTTCTGCATTCCGGGCAGATTGGATGGAACTCAGTGCTTGGTGGAGGAGGGTTTCTTTTTTTCCTTCACCCTTTCAAACATCCATGTATCCTTATATTTTTTTAAGGGAAAAAAAAAAGTCAGATATGGGGAGTTTAGGTTCAACATTAGATCACAATTGGTCTATCGGTACGGTGTTTTTCTTTTTCTTCTTTCTTAAGGATAGCGGATTTGAAATAAGGCTTTTTTTTTTTTTTCTTCTTCCTCCGTCCAACTCAACAAAGAAAAGTCACGATGAAACTGGCTGTTTTCAGTAATGAACTAATGAACAAGGTTTGGGTTGGAATGCCATGTAGTTTATTTTTGCACTTGCAGAGTTTGAACTGAAGTGACATTTACTGTTTGCGGCCGGTGGATCTGCTGCAACGTTGTGTTCCTGTTTCCTTTTCTCGGATTTTTGGTTTTTCTTATTAATTTAAAAATTCCTAATTTTACCAAATATGGAGACGGTTCAATTGGATGAGTTTTCATTTCTCATTATTGTACAAACCATTGGAACGCCATATCATCCCGGGGTATTGCCCTGACTGGTCCAGCGCAACGTTAACAATTACAAGCCAAAATAAAATAAAAAAAAAAACAAAAAGAAAGAGAAAAAGAAAGAGAAAAAAGAAAAACAGTAAAAGGTAAGATGCAAGAGGAAGAAGAAGAAGATGATGAAGTAAAATGGACGCATAGTATAGGACAGATGTAGTAGTAGTGATAAGCTAAACTGGTCGTAATCACGCACCAACGAGCCAATCATCCAGTTGCACCACCTCGTCCGGTTTCCATTCGGAGTCCGGGTGGTGCAAGGTGTTATCGAAGGAAGGGATCGTAGGGTGACTACCCAGGGAGAAGGAGAGGCCCTGGAAATCGACAAAGTCCTGGTCCAGGACCGGCTGCGAGAAGGAGACGCAGTCCGGTTCTTTGGTATCAAGCGTCTCAAATGCCAAGTCACTGTTCTTGGCTGTAGAGGTGGGCGAGTAAGGGGTGCTGGGGGTTGGGCAGAGGTCGGGGGTAGGAAAGGTGGTAGGCAAGGTTTCAGTAGGTAGGCCATCCACTCTCTCCACCTTGGGAGTGTTCTCGACAGACGGGGTATGGGAGGGCATCCGTTGGGTCGGAGCCTGACCCGGTTCGGAACGGTTGCGACTGTGCTGAGCGGCAGTGGTTGGTCGGTACGCCGCACTCGAAGGGATAGCGTGCACCGGAATAACCGGTGCAGAACCCAGTCGATCTCGGAACTGGCGAACAGGCATGTTCATGTCACCCGAACCAGCCCAAGGCGATTGCACGGATTGCGGGCCGATGTGAGCCGGCCATGTGGGGGACTGGTGGGTAATGTAGGATGGCATTGGACCCATGTTGGGGTGGAACGATGAAGGGGATTGGGAGTTCCCGTCGTAGGAAGGCGACATCATGTAGCTCCGACTGCCGGTCATGGCGATGGGGCTGGTCAGAGGGCTAGCGTGCATGTTTCGGTGCATGCCCTCGGAAAAAGGGTTGTGCATGTTGGAGAAATCCAGGCTCATCTTACGAACACCACCGACGGGACCGCGCTGTGCCATCAGGGAGGCCCGACGGTGTTGCAGGCCGGGTCGCATGGCCAAGGTAGCGAGGATGTTTTGTTGAAATTGAGTGTTGATCTGCATATTCTGCGCCTCGAGCATGCGCTGTAACTTCTCCTTATAGCGATCATCGACTTCTTCGTACATGGCCTCTTTCTCGACAATCTCTCGACTGACGAGGAGGGCCTTGCCAGTCCGCTGCTTGTGCAGCTGCGACGCACGGTTGGCAGATTCTAGACGGGCATCTAGGCTCCGATCTTTACGCCGCGAAGCAGCAATAAAAGCTCTACCCTCATTAGTTGGAGCCCCTCTCTAAAGGAAAAAGAAGCAGACCTACCGTTCCTGGTTTTCCTCTCGTGTGCGAGGGTTAGGTGAGATCTCCAGCTCAGCGGGAGAAGCCATCGCGGCCATGGAAACGTTAAAAATACCGTACTATAGGATAGGCAGCGAGGAGGGAACCATGTAGATAAAGGTATACGCTTCGGAGGGGTCGAGAAAAAGGAAAGGTACGATGGTATCCCGATCCAACAAGTATTTTATTGCATTCAATAGTGGTCACCGAAAGGGTGGGGGGGGAAAGGAACGAAGTAGTAAACGAGGAAGAAGTATTTAAATATGTAGTAGTGGGAGAGGGGGGTTTTCTGACTGTCCACCAAAAGACCTCTATTAACTTTTCTGAGCAGCTGTCAAGCATCCATTGGCACCCCAGCAGCGGCCTAGGCGAGCCACTCCCAGTTGGAGCAAGTTTGGATCCTCAACCTAGGGCCGGTCAAAGTCTGGCTGCCGGCCGTTCCGTGGAACAATCTCCGTCCCAGAGTTCTCCTACTACCGGCACTGCACAGAAGAGGTCTTTCCCGCAGGTCAGTTCCGTTAAAGGAGAGAAGTCTTTTAGGAATTTCAGCAAGTGCAGAAAAGGGTGCAAAAACAAAAATCCAGTAATGCGGGCATTCTGCGCAATACCGGAACCATTTTCCAGGGTAGGAGGCGAGTCAGACCCAGCCCTGATGAATTTACGTCCCCACGAGCAACAGAACGTAGTATTACAGCAGATAAGACATAGTAGCTCAAATAATATGCTGAGTCTAGACCCAAGAGAAGGGGTGGACGGGGAGAATGTGTTCCTACATGATTATTCCTTAGCGATCATCTACCACGATATCGAAGATCTTCCCGCCCCGATCTGAACCTCCCAGCAAGCAGTTTTACCCCTGCAGTAGTACTACTTGCCCTACATAAACGGCTGCAGTTAACGAACAAGGAGAGCGTATCCCAGTAACTGGGGGGATATCTGAGCCAAAAGCACGCGCCTTCCCCCCCAGATTGACTTTATTTCCAGACCAGCCTGTTGGTCAACAGGAGTAAAAATCGACTGGCTTGACCTGCCCTAGGACTGGGGGGTCAAGCTCTCATTGGTGCCATGCAACCGGAGTCCAAGGTCTATCTGTAAACTTTGAGAGTGGCTCGCGCCGAAAGGTCGCTGTGATTGATCGCACAGATCATGTTGTCCCAAGACCCTCCTGAATTTTATTTCGGGGTCGCTCGGTGATCTCCCATCCCCCACGGTCACGACGGGGGGAAAAGGGCCCAGGTTCCCCATGTGACCGGGTTCGAGCCTCTCAGAGGTCAGATGGGGTAAAAGTTCCAGCTCACTACTATCAGTCGATCGGCGTGGGGTGATACAGATATGCTTACGAGGCGCCGCTAAGACACTTGCTAACCGGTCAGGATCCGATTCAGTCCAAGTACGAGAGGATGACAAATCCTTTAGTAGTAACTAAGTCAGTAGCATGGAAGGATACCCTAGCAGCTCCCTCCTTATTGTTCGAAGAAAGGAAGTCAGTCATGTTGGCTAGGGCTAGCTTCCTGCATGAACCCGCGTTCACCTGCAGGAACCCCTAATATACTTCTTCCGTTGGTCCTCGGTAAATGCTTTTCGCCTTTATCCCTTAAGGTACAGCGTTATAAGAACACTCAGGAATGGTTTAAACGGATACCATGGCTGCGTAGCCGGAAGATCTCCCATAAAAGAAATTTTTTTTTTTTTTGCCTCCTTTACTTTTTCATTTTCATGGATCCCCCTTCAGAAGTAAAATAATAATAAGAATAACAATAATAATAATAAATCTTTGAGGTTTAAACCACAGGGTCTACGGTTCTCTCCACTATCACTGCACATCACACACTAAATGGGAAATTCCTCATTGACGACCAGTGTCGGGGATAGTCCCGACAAGATGGGTCCAGCCAAGTCGCCGTTCATCCGCGGAGGATATACAAAAAGTATGTGCATATATAATACTGTACCTAATACTGAGAGTAAGGACTATCTCTACTCGACTGGGTTAGGCTCCGGCCGAACGCCACACGGATGACGCCACTCCGCGACTGTGTTACTGTTTCTAGCACTGACTGTACTGTTAATTAACAGTACCTCTCCAGGTACTTTCCCAGTGAAAAGTCTATATGCCTGGTTTGAGGGGTTTTGAGCCAGTAACCCTAACAACTGTTCTTGCCTCACAGGCGCTTGCCTAGCGTGCCTTGAATCTCCGTAGATGGTAAACCATGGGCAGAAGAAGCGTACCTGTGTAAATAAAATAAAGAAGAAAAAGAGAAAGATAGATTGTCAAATGCATGTCAAGTCACCACAAAGTAAGACCGACTTCTTCCCAAACAGGCATCAGATGTCACTGCACCGATCAGTAGCTTTTCTAGTCGAAAACACTGCAACAAGGATCCATTCAATCTTAAACTCAATTCCTCGAATATCGCTCATCAAATGTGGCATCAGAATGGTGGTCAGGTATAGACAGGAATGCAGGCTGGAGTACTGAACAACATGACAGAAGAAAATCCAGAAACGAAGGAAGGTTGCTGCCACCTCACAATCTAAGCTATTCCCAAGGGAGGAACCATTCCCTGTTCCTCTTTTCGCTCGTTGCCTACCCGATAAGAAACTTTGAACCGCATCTTAATCGAATTACCTTTGCCCGCTTCGACGCCACTCACCAACATTTCCTGTTGAACGCCGTTCGCTTGGAGCGCAGCAATATCCCGCCCCGACTGGGGCCGAAGCTGTAACGTATATGCCTGTTCTTGCCTTAGCCCATGGACTTGAAATCCCCTACATTCATCGTATCTTACCTTCTCCACCGCTACTTGGAAATGCAACTCGCTCAGTGGCTGGTTGGTGCCATTGGAAAACAAAGCCACCATATGGATCTGCCGGGCCTGCTGAGGGTGTCGTCGCGCCACGACTTCAACCCGCAACGACGAGTTTAACACCTGCACGCGATTCGTCGTCGGCAGACTGTTGCCTTCAGGGAGAGAGGACGCGAAATCCCACTCG
Source organism: Aspergillus alliaceus (assembly GCF_009176365.1). Taxonomy (NCBI): domain Eukaryota; kingdom Fungi; phylum Ascomycota; class Eurotiomycetes; order Eurotiales; family Aspergillaceae; genus Aspergillus; species Aspergillus alliaceus. The sequence goes on from NW_022474723.1 coordinate 284,481, forward strand.
TCCTCCTCGGCTGCCTTCGGGCGACTATCCAGGGGTTGCGAAAAACTACCTCCCACCAGGTCTAGGAGGGCAGATCCTGCCGATGCGGGTTGTTGGCTGAGGGTTACCGAGGGGAACGGACTGGGGTGCCGCGAACTGGCCGAAACCAGCGAGGCAAAAGGGTCTGCCGGAGGCGGAGTAGCAGTGGTGCTGTGAGGGCGCATCGCTGCCGGTGCGGGCGTTGATGATTGAGACACTGGACGGGAGGTATTCAACGATGACAGGATATCGTAGTTGGGTTTGAATGCTGGAGGGGCCTGTGGCACCGGCGGCGTAGAAGAAACCATAGGAGGCACTGGATTAAATTAGCAACAGGGTCTAGGCTATATAGAGAACACTACTCACTAGGTCCAGGTCCAGGTCCGAGGGAAATACCACCAGTGGGGGCTGGCTCTTCTATCGAAAGTCCGAGCAGATCATTCTCCAAAGAGCTTCCTCCCGCTGGTTGCGAGGTATCACCGTTTGAGCTGGGCTCCGGGTCGAAATCGATCAAGGACAGTTCATTGTTCGCGTTTTTAGACACACCGGTCGTTGTTCCTAAGGTGCCTTTAGGGATCCTCGATGCGGCATCCAGATCGCCTTTCTTGACAAGTTTGTACCGTTCGATGGTGCGGTGTATGCTATCATTGATTTCTAGCAATTTGTGGACAGCTTCCGGATCATCCGACTCCTCTTCGCACATTTTCTGAATCTTAGGGTGGGCACTTTGTAAGGCATTGGCAAGTTCCTAAGCGGTCGAGAGTTAGAGGCGCCCCCACGTACACATCCAGTATCGCGCCTACCTCGAATACATCTCCTTCTGCGACCCGATCTCCCGGCTTCTGGCTTTGCAGCATTTCCTCCAGAATCTTGGCCTTCTGTTGTACCTTAGCAACTTCCTCGGCTGCCTTAGCCCGGTAATCAGTCTTGTGTCGATTATCATATCCGGCCATCACCTTCATCAACCGATTCGCTTCTTGTAAATCCGCCGGCGTACCTCTCCGGATCAACTCCTGGAGCTTCGCTGACTGGGCCTCTCTTTCTTCCTCCTCCATTTCCTCGGCCGACCGGAGATTCTGGAACTGTCAGCCAACTATCCTCGAGTCGAGCTTCGAGAGGAGAACATACATCGCTGGGGTTCAAGACTGCAGCGTCCTCGTTTCGGATTTCCGGAAAGACATAACCCTTGTAGAGAAGTAAACGGTGCATATCCCGAATATGTCCCAGATCCTCCTTGTACCTCGACGTCTGACAAATAGTCTGTCGCCATTCCTCGATCGACTCCAGGATGCGATGTTGAACCCTTGAGGGGCGCAACGCTGGCCTCTCAGGAAACCGTCGGACCAGCTCATTCAGGAATTCCTTGGTACTGATTTGGAGATGGAAAGGATATCCGCAATTCTTGACACAGATGTCGAGGAGCTATACTCCGTCAGCCCCGCACTAGCTTCTCGCCGAGTATCGGGAAACCTACAGCCAACGCCAGTAAGGAGACATTCTGATTTCGAGAGTTGATCAGGCGGACAATCTCAAATGCCGCTTCACGGGGACTATAGACCGTAAGAATGCGCCTTCTACTCAATCGGCTGCGACTCACGCATTGCCTTTCTTGGAATTGATCAAGTCCGCGACTTCGAGGTTCAGGGCAAGATTGGGTTCGTAGTGAGAGATATCGCAAGCATGGCCTAGTAGATACGCATGAGATGAGTTTCTATATCCTCACACTCCTGAAGGAAGCGGGGGGTGGGGAGAAGTGCGCTGGAATCATAACGTACGAACAGCTCGTTGCAGCGGAGTTAGGCCCAGGTCAGCATAGGCACCACCAAAGCGGTCCCTAGCTGCCATTCGTGCTGATGCGGCCTCCACGGTGGGTATGGGTAAAGGAAATGTACAATGATGAGAGTCCCTATAGACAATGGCCGACCGGGGCGCAGTGCTCGGGACAACGTGCTCTCCTGAGAGAAGGTAATGTCGGTGGGTAGATTGCTGGCCGAAGTTCAGCACAAGTTGCGGGTGCGGGCGTCACTTTACTTTAGTAGTTTGGGTTGGAGCTCCACGTGTTGGCGTTTCCGTCGCCGTACTTTCTCCATATTCCCTCGAATTCTCCCTCCTCGTCTTCTCGACCTTTACGACCAGGAATCAACGAAGTATCATTCTTACATTACCTACTTATTAATATGGTTCGACATAAGAAAGACAATTTCTCCCGCGGAGGCAAGAAATTTTCCTCCACACCCCGCCCACGCCCGGTACCCCGCGGCGATGGCGAGTCCTCCGACAGACCTCCCTTTAAAGCAGCTTGTTGGGATTTAGGACACTGTGATCCGAAGCGATGTTCGGGCAAGAGATTAATGCATCTTGGTCTGATGCGGGACCTGGCTATTGGACAGAAATATCCTGGTGTGGTCGTCTCGTACGTGCCACTTTTTTTCTCCTTTCTTTCTTTTTCCTTGTCTTTTAAAGATCGCCATGCTCACCTTGTGCACTGCTGCAAGTTAACTAACAAGGCGATCGCAGACCAAATGCGAAGAAAATCATTTCCCCCGCGGACCGCGACATCCTAGAACAATATGGCGCCGCAGTAGTGGAATGTTCATGGGTACGGTTGAAGGAAGTCCCTTTCTCACGCATAGGGGGAAAGTGCGAAAGACTCCGTATGTTACTTCTTGAGAGATGTTGGTGTTTGTGACATGGATCTTCATACTAACCATCCTAGTACCTTATCTCGTTGCGGCAAACACGGTCAACTACGGCCGGCCATGGCGGCTAAACTGTGTCGAAGCCCTGGCGGCCTGTTTCTGTATCTGCGGCCACGAAGATTGGGCTAGAGAGGTTCTTAAGCACTTCAGCTACGGCGAGGCGTTTCTCGATATAAACTCGAAGCTCTTAAAGCGATACGCCGCATGCGCCACAGAAGAAGACGTCAAACGGACCGAGGAGGAATGGCTGGCTAAGATTGAGAAAGAATACGAAGACAGTCGCGCTGATGGTAACGGTGATATCTGGGCAGTGGGAAACACGAACCGGAGGATAGATGATTCCGATTCAGATGACGATGATAAGGATGATGATAAAGAGGGTGGCCAGGGCGAAGAAAGCAATGAAGAAGAGGAACCAGAAGAAGAAAAAGATCCTTTTGCCATTTCGGATGACTCCGAAGAAGAAGAGCAGATGGCCGAAATTCGCCGCAAAATTCTCAACTCCAAGTCTTTCCAGAATCCTACGCTTCCCGACAAACCAGAACCGGAGAAGATCACACGTCCAGATCCAAGACCTATGGAAGACTCAGACGCCGAGTCCGGCTCTGCGGGTGGTAGTGACGACGAAGCGTTTGACAATATCATCAATGCAACGCCTGTGACGGATCGGACAGGCATCATTGCTGCGACACGTAAAAAGGGGAACGACACTCTCAGCGCGTCATTTTCTCGAACAGTTATTAGTGCTCCAAGGCGGAGCTAGTTGTATGAGCTGATCATATTCCTGATATTTTCGTCGGGACAACCTTCTGGGAGCCGGTGGAAGCAAGAAGCAATGGCGTATTGATGGAAGACAATCCATGTAATGTACAGATTCACGATTTGCTTGTGGCCTTGGATGCTACCATGCTTAAGATTTCAAACGTATGAAGTTGACGAAATAAAATTCATATAGAATTTGAAACGTTTTTTTACGAATTTTTCATTTTTTCTTTTTGAATTCCTAGGGCAACGTGCTTGCTTACCTTAATAGGAAGTTGGGGCTGTCCTGACACCTGACCAACAGTTCCCATGACCTTCTTCGCCCACATCTTCTGTCTCCTTCTTCACCTTTCAAGAGAACAGTCATCTCCCGTCAATAAATAGAACTGAGAGGCAAGGAGCAAGGAGCAAATCGGAAACTTTACATTGTAACAGCAGGACTGTTCACTGGTCAGCGTCACTTCCACCCCACGTTCCTGCAGCATTACGTCTAATCTTGGAATTCTGAGGCCATTGGGTCGAGTCAAAATTCAAACTGTGCCTTAGATGGTCAGGCGCCGAGAAAAATTGAGCAGTCTGATAGGGTCACAAGCAACCCCATGCTGACTTGGTTGCATCGGGCGCGAAGCAATGAGCCATCACTCGATGGAGCATACAACAGAGACATACCTATTTCTTCTTCGCCTGACTGTTCCTGATGATAATGACTCAAATTAGATTGCCTCCAAGGCAACGAGAAAGGGTCACTGCCTTGTGGCTCAGGACCAATAAAATGAGATACATTCGAAGATCAGAAGGACTCGCAGCCTTGCAGATATATTTGCTGCATGATATAAGAATAGACACCGGAAAACTACTGTAATTGATTCACAGTCCTTGAACCAACAGGCTACTCTGCTATATTTATTTACATTTACTTCTATTCAATTTTTACTTTTGAAATTATTTTTTAATTTTTAATTTTTTTTTTGGCACAGGACAAATATTTGTAAACTTCAGTCGAACAGCAGAACCATCATCGGTCGGCCGACGATTTTACCTCGTACTCCTTTCTGATACTAAAACATTTCTGACAATATCAGAATGACTTCACCCAAGGCTCAAACAAAGCATCCCCCGGTCATTCAGAAACTTGAACGCTTAGGAGACCGCTCGTGGAGGAGAGATTCGATGCTGTACTTCCTGACGTCCCTCCTATGGAAGCAGCCTTCGCTACAAGCGGTAGATGTCCGTCAGCATATAGTGTGGTTGTTCGATAATACTGCCTATCTACGTGCAACTCCCATTACTAAGGGTTTGAAAGTATCATGGCACTCAGAAATCGTGGCTTGCGTGTTTCAAAGAGACAGCCGGAAAGATATGAGCAAGATAGTTGCGATGATCGCGGATCTCATTGGCCTGGATGGTGAGATAGGCACCGAAAGGGAGACACGCCATCAAATAACGCGACGGCTACGACCATTCCTGTATCATGTCATGCCTGCACACTTGATGATGCTTGAAATACCGCAACCGAATAGCACAACGATCATTCAACAACTTGGCCCTACGAACAGCAGTGGTATCAGCAGCCAGGTGGTGAACATGGGTAGTTGCCACATTGCAGATGGAACTATGATACGCTCGTATCTCCGTGGATCGAGAGACAATGTCACAATGGAGACGATTTTCGCCGGCCCGAAAGGCTGGCTCGTCATATCAGACATCGATGATACGATCAAGTACACCAAAACCTCCGAGTCTACCGGAATACTTCGAACAACCTTTGTTGAAGAGCCAAGGCCTATCGCCGGAATGCCTGATCTATATTCTCGCATGCAAAGAGAGCTTGCACCAGCGTGGTTCTATGTATCTGCTTCGCCGTACAATCTGTACCCCTTTTTGCGAGAGTTTATCCAAACTTACTTCACCCCTGGTACCTTGGTTCTTCGCGATTCCTCTTGGCTGGATGTCACTGAACTGGTAAAGTCATTCACTGTCAATACAATGGAATACAAGGTGAAGCAAATTGAGAAGATTCGACGCCGGTTCCCACAGAGGCAAGTTATTTGTATCGGCGATTCAACCCAAAAGGATCCGGAAGCGTATGCAGAGATCTACAAGAAACACCCGCATTGGATCCGCGCCATCTGGATCAGGAAAGTCACAGATGTCCCGCATTTGGAAGAGCAAAACTCCGCGGGACGATTCAAGGCCGCATTTCAGGGTATTCCCGACCGGGTTTGGAAGGTATTTGAACAACCTGAAGTAGTGGCCGATTTAGTTGATACCCTGAATGGCCCTCTGCAGAAATGACGACTGATTGGTGTGTTCTCAACCTTAATATCAGAAAAGTCGTCGCTGATCTAAGCACTGTTACGTCAAGATACATCATCAAAAAGTGCAGCAAGAAAATCTCCACAGCAGCTCTGCCCACCCGCCAATTTATTCTTTGAACGGTTTTGCGACCTGCGAAATTAAACTTCATCGGGCAAGTCATAACCATATTCGACAGCTCGTTGGTGCATGGTATTGTAATTGGAGGGGGTCGAAAGTCTTTCCCAGCCAGGGATATACTGGACTCAAGTCTCAGCCGGGGTTATAGTCTTCAAGTTAAATTGGACATGCTGGAGTAGGACGCGCCAGACGCCTTATCGTATGAAAAACAGTCATGAAGCCAGCAAAGCCATTTTCTACTACAATGGACGAGCAAACGTTCGTCCCTCCAACCATGAGGGCTCTTTATCACCGTCCGGCTTCTACAGCCCTGACCGATCAGACGGCTTTCGATGCGCCCAGGGTGGATTCAGGGATTATCTTCGACACTGACTTCCCCGTACCCAAACCGGCGGCAAACCAATATCTCATCAAAGTTCGAACAGCAGCTTTCTCTCATGACGGACTAAGGCTGGCTCGGCTCCTCCATCCGTCAAAATCGATCCCTCAGATTCCTCTGCACAACTATTGTGGCACGGTTATAAGTACTCCCACTGCCGATCACTACAAGCCCGATGGCCCGAAATTCAAAGTCGGAGACAGTGTTTTTGGGCTCATCAGCAACACTCGCGACGGCGCTGCGGCAGATTATACCGTCGCAACCGAAGATGAGATAGCCTGGAAGCCGAAGAACATCAGCGCTGCCGAAGCATGTACCATCCCCGGGCCTGCTCTCACAGCATGGCAGGCTTTGTTCACATACGGGGGTCTCGATCCGACCAACACCAAGGACGCACATCGTAAGGTGCGTATTCTGGTGACCAATGCCCGTGACAACGAAGTTGCTGCCCAGGCGCTCCAACTTCTTCGAACCCCATCACTATTCCCACATTACCGACCATGGATCTGTGCCACCTGTTCGTGTCCAGAACATAACAGCTTCCTACGCGACCAAGTCAAAGTTGACGAGGTCATCGACGCGGCGCTCCCCTTGCCTCCAGATTTCGACCTCGCAGAGATCTTCCGCAAGAAAAAGTGGGATCCAGTCGACATCATCCTTGACTGCGCTGGAGAACAGATGTTTAGGCTCGCGCATTCATCTGATGTCGTCAAAAACAACGGCGCCGTCTTGACCGCCGTAGACGATACAGCGGTGCAAGCTAAAACCGCCGAAGCAGAAGCCCGGACCCAAAAACAAGGTCTGTTTAGCCGGTTTGTCCCATTGGAACCTGACGGTGAAGCTTTGGCCCGCATTGCGGAACTGGTCGAAAAGGGCTCCATCCGAGGCCGGGTCCAGAGCATTGTGGATCTAGTTCATGGAGTGGATATCTTAGCGTCTGAGGCAGCCGGTGCTGGTGGAGGCAGAAGAGGAGGAATGATGGTATTTCGGGTGAACGTTTGACCTCCTATCTCTTTCCATTTTTGTTGACTTTCTTTCGCGTCTCGTATTTTTGTCATTCCGTATCATCTAATGTCTTAGCATTGAGCATCATTTGGCTTACTCTACCAGCGGCCTTCTGTTGTATTTTAGAACGCTATACACGGTTGTTTCAAGTAATAGTAGTCTAGAATCGATGTCTGAATCTACGAAACGTTCTCGAGCAGAAAACCAAAGCTGAAGCACATGAAGTTTATGAATATAATTTATATCAATGATCCTCAAATTAAAAACGACATCTCCAGAAGAGACAGCCTCCCAAATCACGACCACACACATCGCAGAAAAGGCAAGATAACAGTGGGAGAGTCATTCTCACCCAGAAACATACACACCGCAAGAGAAAGAAACGGTCAGTACTCTCATGAACCTGATATGATATACACGAGCGTAAAGGGTAAGTACGTAGGAAGACGAGAAAAGAAGAAGAGTAAGACAGAGCCGATCCAGCACAGAACCAGAAAAGCAAGACATAGACATCAAATCGATAAATGTTATTGCTAAGAAAGAAAACAAGCTGATTGATTGATTCATTCATTAGAATGGGCAAATCAGTAGGTAAGTAGTCGTAGACAAGGACAAAGAAACATGATAAAGTAAAGTGGAAGGGAAAATCATGAATAAAGAAACTGTCCAACCGATTTCTCTCCCTACTTCTCTTGATACTGTCTCTGTTGTTGTTATTGTTGCTCTTTCTTTTCATATCCTTAAGCCGCAAACCAGTTGGGCTTCGTTTATCGATTGGGATTGGGCTTTCTTTTCCAACGTGCTGGATTTGTAGTGGATGAATGAAAGAGTTTGGTTATTTTTCCTTGTGCTTCTGGCCTGGGTCGATGGCTAGGTAAGCTTCGTGCGCGATTCTATGGAATGAACATGCCCTTAACGGAATGGGAGGGTATGCTGAGATGCTAACGTGGTCGATGGAAGTGCAAGACATAATTAAGCAGACAGGAACAGATCGATGGAGATCAGACATATCGAACATCTCGTAGAACAATGCATTGGGCCGTATTCGACGGCTGATTCATATAAAGTCACTCCACCCAATTCCAACCGGATGCTGGGAACTACTGCTAAGTAGCCAAAAGAGCAAAGGAAAAGAAAAACTCCTGCTGAAATTTTCTGTGAGAGAAACCACGGGAATATTGTGAAAGATAGAGGTAATAGAGGTAAAGTGTGGAAGGACAAAGGTGATAGATAAAGCTCCTAGAGTAAGGAGTCAAGTCTAGTGAAAACGCTCAAACATGCCGCTACAATCTGTAAGGTTTCCATTAGTCGTTGCGATCAGATTTCCTGTCAAACTCAAATGAACATACCTCCAACTGAAGCTCTCTGTCCTTAGCCTTGTTCGCTTCCTCGTTGATTGCTTGCGCCAGATTGGCTCCAATTGCCTGCGAACCACCGGCCCGCCGGGCAAATGGCCATTGGGAGTACTCTGCCAACAACTCATCCACCTGCGCAAAGGCTCTCTCTCGAGCCTCGTGGCTCATCGTGACTAAAGCATTTTCCAATACATTGGCCGCATAAGCCGCGCATACCATCGTGATCGTCCGCAGATAGCGGAACTCGGCATCCTCAGGAAGCCACTGATTAGGCGGGAGAATGACGGTACGATTGCTGCACACATTACGCACCCGACGGTGGAGATCGTCTTTCGCGCCGCCGTCGGCGACAGGATGTGTAGCCATGTCGAAGAGGAGGAAGTTGCGTTTCTCAGTACGAAGAATGCCCTTGTCGACGAGTCCCTTTGCAAGACGTTCGCGCACTTGCTTCAGCTGGTAGCCAATCTTCATCAAATTCCATGTTTCGCCTGCCACGCGTCCCCTGTTAGCACCCCGGGGCCTCTCGTCTAACCAATGTGGGAAATATGGGGAGGTACGTACCGCTCATAAGATCAATCCAGGAGTTCACACTCATCTTCTCGCTCGACTTCATCATCTTCAACGCCTCGTCCAGCAAGACCTCCCCAGTCAAGGTATCGTCGATGACTTCGATGACCCGATCGGCCAGGGGGAAGCGTCGTCGAGAAGAATCCTTCTGCATACTGATTCGACCACGGAGGGCCAGTTCGATCACAATACATCCTCTCAAGGCGTACGAAATATTCTCGTTCCAAAACGACAGATAACCCTACCACAGTTCCCCACCGATGTCAGCATTCAGATAAGACGTCGCAAAGTGCCATTCCCCTCGGACAATGAGTCGACGAGGGGCGCAGAACCAACCTGTTTGTCTTTCAACCCCAGTAGTAGTACTTCCTCCATCAACGTCAGCTTCGGCTGCTTGCTTCGTTCCTCGGTCTCGCTGAGGTCTCTAGGGTCGAATGCGATCTTGTGTCCATTTTCGGTACTGGTGAACGACGTCTCTGGGATACGGTTATCCAAGGAGGAACCGTTTCTCGATATTGGGGATGAGACTCTGCTGTCGTCGTTCTCGTCTGCGCCAGCGACTCGACCGCCACCTCTTCGGCGAGTCAAGCCCCCGGCTGAGGCCATGAGGAGATAGGGGGTCTGAGGTTCGGGAGCGGGAAAGGAAAGCGAAAGAATGGGTCGAAAGGAATTTCAGCGATTGAGATCTATACCGGTATCGACTGCGACATAGACCGAGGATAAAAATTTTTTTGTTTCTAGTCTTTGAGGTAACGTGGGGTGGGAAAAGACGAGGAAGAATATCCCGAAAGTTTGCTGGGCGGGAAATTGTCAGGGGAAGGAGTGGAAAGGAAGAAGGACACGAGGCGGAGAGAGGAGAGAAGAGAAGAAGAGTCAAAAAGTAATCCCGAAACGTCTTCTAGACAATCATACAACTTGATCTCCCAGATTTGAATTGAGTCCCTTGCGCCCACTGAATCGAACGGATTCCAGAGTTGTCTTACTCGTATTAAGTTCCCGTTTCGCCTAAACGATCTTTTGTTTCCAGAAATTAGCGCCAATGCTTTCTCCGGTGACGGAACCGCGCCTCTTGATTGATGGTATATCCATCATATCTTATACAGTTAATTATTCCCTCGAAACTCGAAAATACTCTGCTCAAAAAATACTACTATCTGAGTCCTTCTTTACCTTTGAATTTTCCCATCCTTTCTTTTTTATCTCTCTCTACTTTCCTTCGACTCATTTCATTCCACGTCATCCTACACGGGATCAGGTTCCACATCTATATATTATGCTAATTTCAATGCATTCCACGGTCGTAGATCACTCCCATCTTACGTACTACTACAGCCAGTCGGATATCAAGAGGAAGACCTCAACCTATATCGGCGCATGACCAAAACCTCTTACTTCCAATCACACACACACACAAAAAAAGATCAATCAAACTGCATTCAAGATGATATACACGATATAGTAGGGTGAAAAAGAACCGGCATGTATCAACATACATGTAGCGTGACCACGCTGAGACCCCATGTAGATGCAAGCCCCCATCCCCTTCCTTTCTATCAAATCCGCAAAATCATTCAGATCTTCGTATTACATATTTAGTGGGCTGGACGTCAGTTAGTCATGCGTGAATTGCATCATCAAAAGACGGTCCAAGCAGGACTTACCATCGGGCTGGCTGAGGATGTACTCAACAGCCTTGTCAACTATATCAAATGATGAGTATATGAACTGCCATCACGTTCTACCCTTGAAAGGAATTCATTCTGGTACCACTTACCACTGTGGATGGCATCGGCATCCTTGTCGGGGATCTCAATGCTGAACTCCTGTTGAGGGAAACATCAGTATCTAGACCAAAACTGCAGTTTTATAGGCTTCCTGGAATCATACCTCCTCAATGGCCATCACAACCTCAACGGTATCCAAGCTATCAAGTCCAAGGTCGTTTGCGAAGTGAGAAGAGCCGTTGATCTGATTGCAAATCCCTTAGTTCACCATTCTGCGTGCGGGTACGGACCGGCGCCATCGAGCGCCTGGAGACCACGTATATTTACTAACCTTGCTGGCGTCGGAAACCTGGAAGGTAGTGATTGTATTAGCAAATTGTTGAATCTTCGCCGGAGAGAATTGTTGGATTGTCCTCGGTTCCCGAGGCGGGAAAGTAACCTGACGTACCTTGTCAAAATTCTTCAAGAGGTTGACTATCCGACCCTCGGCTTCCTCCTTGTTAAGACCGGCAGGGGCGGAGTAGAGACGGATACCCTGGTAGGCAAAGCGAGAGGCGAATTGAGCGGCAGGAGCGCTGCGGATCTGGGAGGTAACCGGGGCCCTGACGGCACGAGGCATGGGAGCCCTCAAAGAGCGGACAATAGCAGAACGGAACATCGTCAGGGTTGAAGGGAGATATCAAAAGGCGCAGTTGCCTGAGATTCGAAGAAGAGAAGGAAGTGGGGGGGGTGAAGAGAGGGGGGTGGAAGGAGTAAAGTAAGGTCGAGGATAGCAAGAGAAAGGAAAGATGACTTCTGAAGTTCTGCTCTGGCGTTGCGGCTCGGGGGAAGCAAAATCCTGCGGCCGGCCAATCACGGGGCGGCAGAAAGAAATGACCTAAGCCGCCGGCAAACCACCAAAAGCGACTTTCGTGAACCTCTCCCAGTTGTCCTGTTCCCACTTTGAAACCCCCCAATTGATTCCCCTCACCACTCTCCTCCCCTTCTCCAGTCCGCTATCTCATCCCCCGCGATGGCCTCCACAACGTCGGTCGCGAGGCTGGTCGCCTACCGCCGGCCTACGCCCTCTCTGTTGACCTCGTCCTTCCGTCCCTTGGGTTCAACCGCAAACTTCTCTTCTTCCGTGTGCCGGGCTGCCACCCCAGCTGGGCCCCCTCCATCCGGATTCCGCCTGGCTCCCCCCAAGCGATGGGACGAAGGTACCGAGTCCTCCTTAGACAAGGCCAGCAAATACTTCCTCATGTCTGAGATTTTCCGCGGCATGTACGTGGTGTTGGAGCAGTTCTTCAGACCACCGTAAGTCGTCCTCTCTCGCGTATCATTTCTAGGATCAATTGGGGATCTCACCGGTCGTACATACATTCTTGCTATGTGTTTTGAATAAGTGCTAGGGCATATTGGAATGGGTTGTTTTGCGATGGATCGAGCAGCTAGACTGATGTGATATCATAATTCAGATACACCATCTTCTACCCCTTCGAAAAAGGTCCCATCTCTCCTCGATTCCGTGGTGAACACGCCCTGCGCCGCTACCCGACCGGTGAGGAACGGTGTATCGCTTGCAAGCTTTGCGAAGCTATCTGCCCTGCTCAGGCCATCACCATCGAAGCCGAGGAACGTGAGGACGGAAGCCGTCGGACGACCCGTTATGATATTGATATGACCAAGTGCATCTACTGTGGCTACTGCCAGGAGAGCTGCCCCGTTGATGCCATCGTTGAGAGTAAGCACAGGCCATCCTAAGAGTGTACATGGTGAAACTGGAAACTGACATTTTTGCGATACAGCTGCCAATGCTGAGTATGCCACTGAGACCCGTGAGGAGCTTCTGTATAACAAGGAGAAGCTCCTGGCCAACGGTGATAAGTGGGAGCCTGAAATTGCTGCCGCTGCCAGAGCCGACGCTCCCTACCGCTAAAGCAGTCTCAGCTACTCTACTATCACCAGGGGCACTCTCAAACCAAGTGCCATGTCACGTAAATTCAATCCACTTTAGAACATGGGTTCGAAAAACAGAAATATCAAAAATTCTTAGGAGGAAAAGAAAAGCCTTTCTCCAGAGGATATCCAAGGGTGGACACCCTCATCTTCCCACTTTGTACATATCTAACACTTAGCCTGCTTTATTACCAGATGTACTAGTCGGGTTCACAAGGGATCCCAGTCACTAGAATTCCGGCTGTCTTTTTTATGTCTTTTTATTGTCTTGATGTTGGAGGGAAATCCCGCATGGTTTGTTATCTTCTACACTGTTTTGTTAGGGAATAAATCTAAGAGTGCCTTTTCTCTTTTTCTTTTTTGTTTCCAATCTCTACTGACCCCAACAAAACAAAAGGGGATGGAACCAAGAGAACCCCTTTGAAATTTATCAATATCAACAGGTAAATCGCTACCTATGCACATATGCACAAAAAAACAAGATATCCCCCTAAAGAAGCCCAAACACCAGTTCCCACATTCCTCAAATTTACTTTTACCATTGGCTGCTTTTGTTCGCGCGGAGCGAATGCTCGTCTCTTGGTTTTGGGTACATAAGTTGGTATTACATACTAGTCACTGTTCATTTCTTCCCACCGGATTTTCCCTTGAAGCTTCCCTCAAAACCGGGTCTAGCTTTCTTTTTGCCTCCGGCAGTAGACTTCTTGCCTTTGTTGCCTTTTTCTTCACGGCGTTTACGGAGGTTGTCCTCGCGCTTCTGTTGTTTCATTTCCTTGCCCTTCCGGACGGTATCTAAGCGCTCTTTCCATTCACGCTCGGACTTCTTCTTGGCGGATTCCTTGCGCTTGAGGGCCTTCTTGAGGAGTGAAGTGTCGTCACGCACTCGTTCACCGTGAGCACGCTTCTTGGCGTTCAACCACATATCTTTCTCTTCGATCTCGGCCCGCTTTTCATCGTCCATGCCTTGTAGTCGGGCCTTCTTGGCTTCGGCGGCTTTCAGGGCCGAAGCGGGGTCCTGAGCACCGTGACGCTTGGGCTGATCACGCACGTTCTGCAGGCTGGGATCGGCAGCTTGGCCATCTGCGAAGATGACACGACCGAAAGAGTAGTTGGCGGCGCTGGAACCCACCGAGTCAGCTGGGGAGCGCGGTGACGCGAGGAGAGAGCCTGAGCCACCGGGAGAAAAGCGACGGGCCAATGCTTCGTCCTTCAACCGTTGCTCTTCCTCCTTGGCCTTCTGTCGTAGTTCTTTCTTGTGTGCCTTGCGTTGTTCTGCCTTTTGTCTGCGGGCCTCGATCAGCTCTTGGCGGTTTCTTGCGGGTCTGCCGTTCAAGCCGTCTGCATGACGAGCTGCGCGGAGCTCGTCCAGACGCTTTTGTAGTCGTTGTTTCATTTCTTCGGGTGTGGGTTTGAGAGGCTTTGCTTCGGATGAGTTCTTAGAAGAATCGTTAGGAGCAGAAGGTGGAACAATGGAAGATATTGAAGAACTGCCCGATTGAAGGGCAGAAGCATCAAAGCCTGGGGAGTTGGGAGTGGAAGACGTGGAAGACTGTTCTGTTGACTCTGGGTTGAACTCGAGTGAGAGGCCGTCGGCATCTTCTCCATCAACCTCGTCATCGCCATCACCATCCTTTGCAGGTGATTGTTCTTGCTCCTTTTTCATATCAATTGCAGGCTTATACTCTGGCTTCTCCATATTATCAGCCGCGGGGATTTTAACCTCTTTATCTTGTTGCTCCTTTAGCTTTTCCTTCTTAATGGCTTCTTTGACCTTTCTCTTCTCTTTTTGTTGCTCCTTCTTCTGTGCCTTTTTCTCCTCCTTCAGTTTCTTACGGACTTCTGCTTCTTCCGACTTGGCCGAATCTTCAGATTGCTTCTGCTTCTTTGTCGTAGCATCGGCCCGCTTCAGACCTTCTTTGGGGAGTTCGGAGCCCATCTCTTCATCCTCAGACGACGCACTTTCGGTTTGTCCTTCTTGACGCTTACGTTTCCGGGCGTTCTCTTCCATCACGTCCTTGGCAGTCTTCGCGGCATCAGGATCCAATTTCGCCCGTTTCGCCTCACGAGCTTCCTCCTTCGTCTGCTTCTTGCGTTTCCATTGGTCCTATCGAGGATATGGGTGGTCAGCCAAGCCTGGCGCAGAACAAGCTGGGAGACCGTGGGGGAAAACGGGGGACAAAAGGCATCAAAGCAAGACGGCAGGCAGTAAAAAAGATTCACGTACACTACCATCCTCCCCATAATAATATTTTGCCGGAATCAACGACAGCAGGCCATCGAACGCCTGGGCATGGCTTCGCAACCGTTCCTGTAGGACGCAAAAATTTCCCGATCGTCAATTTTCATTCTGGGACCCGGAGTGCAGCACAGCAGAGCAGAAATCACAGACGAACAAGGGAAGCATGCCCACATACCTCGATATCATCCATATTTTCCTTTGACTCGGAGGACTTAGAGCAGCTCCGTCCTAGGATATTTATAGGATTGGTGCTTGACACCTGGATGTTGAGCGGTTTTTTTTTTCTTCTCTAAGTATGGACGCGACGCTCTTCGAAAAAATTGGGTGGGCGGTTCGAAATCTTGGCATTCTTTTTCTCCGCTCGGTTTGCTGGTCGTTCACCGCCTGCTGGTGTGGGATTGCTTACTGATCAGGTCTCCGCCAATCGGAAATGCTAACTTCGAATTGACTAACAATGTACTGGAATGTTTTTTTTACACATATCTATCCAACAATAAACTGGAATTGGATCCTCTATTGATCCACCTTTCCCCTTCTAAAGGGGTGACAGAGAGTGAGTAGACACTATAATTATGCCTCGTTGAATCATACCATGTCAAAGACAAGACCAGACATCCCGCCAGAATTACTAACCCAATTTGATGGATGCATCTGCAAACACCGAAACAGAAATGCCCTGCTATATGGATCATTCTCTCTGTCTCTTGACTAATGAATGAGCGTGATGGCGTGGATTCAGGCAAGGTATTTTGTATGTCCTGTATGTACCGGTACGCGCCTCTGTGCTACCTCCAAATCTGAAGCCAGCCATGTGTCAAAGATAACCTAAGACTTCCACTCTCACATAACATAAAATGCGCATCCAAAGCGCAACGAGAACATCAAGTCTGAACCGTCAAGGTCTCGGGTACATCTAACCCCGGACACTGCTCGCTCCAAATCTCGGTGATATTCCCATACGGGAAAGGAATAGTCCATGCTAAATCAAACCTGAGTGAACGAAAACCAGTCAGTCCAAGAAATCTCGACATAACACCAATTGCTCATTCTAGCTTCCCCAAAACAATGAAAACCCCCGCGATAAAAATGAAAATCAACCTACCTATCCTCGGGATACTCAGGCGGATCATCGTACCCTAACGCCTGGACCAATTGCTTCATTTTCCCATGCCGCCAGGCAATCAAGATATTCCCCGGCCCATCATAATCGTTGATCTTCTCCGCGACGCAGTGGACTTTATTTCGCTTGCAGGATGTGTCAACAGTTAGACCGAGGTCTGTAGCTAGTGGGAGAACGGTCTCGTAGGAGCGTCGGTGTTGGCCCTCTTTATTGATCTGTTAGTTTTTATTCTTGCTCTGATGGAAAAAGCGGTGACTGGTGAGGGGTGGGCTGTCTTACTTTTGTTGATATGGGGTGCCATGATGTATCCAATATCGTAGGATGAGTCGGCCCCGAACACAGTCCGGATGCAATCCGCCCGTTTGAAGCCATCGGAGTTCAGTCCGCTGTCTAATGGATCGCCTGATTTCTCGCCGTGACGGACGAGGTATACTGTCGGGGGGTATGAGGCATAAGCCACGCTTTGCAAAGATGAGAGCAGGAAAATATGGAGAAGGAAGTACAATGTATTCGCCATGGTGCTCGGCTGATCTATCCCACAAGTTTCAAGAAAAGAAATGATGCAAAGGAAAAAAAATAAGTACGGGAGATAACCCTCAAGAAGGACATTGACACCTTTAAAAATTCTTTCTTTATAAAGGCAGTCGCATTTAAAAAAAAAAAAAAGAAAAAGAAAAATAAAAAGAAACCATATCAATATGCCATGCCGCCCATTATCTGCACAGCACTACATCATTCGGCGCGCAAGGGTGATGATCCGGTCATCTGCCTAAGGTGAACAATATTATATCCAATCCAGTGGATACAAAGCAAAATATCCCAAAGCTAGCCGGAAGACCCATTCGCCATGAACATCGCAACTAGCAGTTTGCTAGGAGGTCAGGCGCGACCCGCAAAAAGTAAATATTAGATCGACCTCCCATCTCAGTATGACCTTCCACAAGCTCAGCCAATATCGTTCTGGGAGGCGTGGTTGTTCAGTCATGCAGGAGGGGAGTCACATGATGAGGGCTTTTTCAGACGTCTTATTTTTGCGTTGAGGGTTTTCTTTTGCTCTGGATTACGGAGTAGGTTGGTTTCGTTTTTTGAACTGTGTTTCGAGTCATGGAGGGAGCTGCCGTTGTGGTTGCGGGAAATTCTCTGTGGTTCCTTTTGCCTTGCTTGCTGTTCTGGTGACCCGCAGTTTGCGCGTGCGCGATGTAGATCTTGTAATAGTGGGAAGCTTGGACCTAACGTAGTAGTGGGACGATGCAAAGAAAGAACTGTGTAGGGGTTGACAAAAAAAGGGGAAAAAGAACAGGCTACAAGATTTTGGTATAAAATAGACTCTATCCCCCGCATATTGAACCCTCAATTTTGAGCAGGGTGGGTTCTTGGGATTGTCTCTAATCAATTATAATCGATCTGACTAGTTTGTAGGGCTCTCCCCATAATGGGTCCTTGATTGTTGGAGAGCTATGGCAATAGACAATGTTATACAGTACAATGTGTGAAGTTTCGCTGTCGGGGGCTCTATCTCATATGTCCAGATTATCTCACCTTTGACATTGCTTTTGACCATCGTTCAAGCCTCATACTAGATACCCATCACTGCTCAAGTCTGTGGCGATTCATCAAAAGCCTACGGGGGCTTGGTTGGTACCCACGCCCTTTGCCACTGATACTAGCCGCAAAGTATGTATAGCACAGTAAATGCCAGTTACAGGGCCAAGTTGGGTTAATTATATATTAAAGGGAGAAGGGAGTGGGCGCAACCTTATCTTCAGACAGCTATTCGCCGGGTATGTAGCTTGCTGGATTGAGAATAAAGGGTAGAAAGGTTTGCAGAAATAGCAATACAGGCCTCAACTGCTTAAAGGCGTGATGTGAGGGATATGCCGGTTTATCCATAAGGTTGTCATCTGTTCTTGATAAACATAGGACACAACGCATGATCGGATGCTGCCTAATGTTATATGATGATGCGCGTGCATGACATGCGTGTATACACCCAGCCATCAACACAGCCGGAAAGGAGATGTTGACAAACAATGGGGCTTCTCAGCCTCAAACCATCAACCGGGGACAGCTGAGAGCTGGTGCCGATGACGAAACTTGACCCCTTTTCTGGAATGATTCGACAGTTCCAAGCCACCATACAGGCTTCCATACGTAGCTAGCGGCTTTTTGAGCATCAGGAACGGTGGCTAAGTCCGGAAGCAACCGAGAGTCTAGATCTCAGGGGATGAACACGACGAGGCTGTACTTGCAGGGTGTTCTTTGCTCAGGGCCGAAGCGAGATAGAGTAACGCTTACCGTATCCAATTATAGTTCTCATTAGCCCTCAGGTAGATTAGATCCTCTCCACTCGAGCCCCGGAGTACGTCCTCATGCCGAAGTCGGTAACCATGATCGTTTCATAAAAAGGGCAAAAAAAAATATGGCTGCCTGCTATCATCGGTATTACCGTGTCACCTGGTATTGTACTGTACGAAGTGTATGTACACCCGAATTGTACCGGTGGTTCGGCACGCCCGGAGCACGAGTTTGTTTTTGATAGACGAGATCCCGGGAATCCGAGAATAGAAGCTTTCGTTCATGCTTCAATCATTGAAAGATCATTATAGCGTTATCCTAGTCTGCTGAAATCCTGCAGTTAATTTAAAACAAACTGACGTCATGAGGTTGATAGGGCACAGCCGCATTGGTGGCTGTGTGGGGTGCCACTGTTATGTATGGCGGGGATAGATAGGAATCATAATTAGTAGTGCCCAGTCGAGTATGTGGGATCAATATCACCAGTGAAATGTCAACAAACATGCATTAGTGTCAGGTTTGCCCCACTAAACCCAAAGAGGGATTCTGATTTCTCAGCCAAGAGAGTAGGCAACCAGCCCAAGTTGACATGAGGGGTACAATGGAATTTTCTCAAAGTTACCCGATGGAGGTAACATCATGACGATCTCCTGAATGGTTAAGCGGGGGCATAACTTGTAGATGGTAATAACAGTACCGATCCAATTGATCCGAATTCTTTGCTACTCAGCCCTGTAAGCACGGGATACACATGGCCACCAGTGACACAGCCACTCCGCGCTTAATGCAAATCAGTATGGAAGCCTGTACTACTAGTGAATGAGAGGAAGTGGAGCGCTGCATCAAGTGAACTTAACTATGGAGAGACTGACAGACGCCACTGCCACAAAGTGACGATGACCGTACTCGTACCGAGGACGGTATTATGGGGCTTGGCACACGGGGAAGATTTGCCTTGGGCGATGGTGGGGTCCTTGTCATCAACTCAGCCCTGTGCAAGATCACCCTATTAAGTGGCCAACCCCATCGACTTATAAAAGGTCCTTCGACTCCCCCCCCTTTTTTTTATTTCATCATACTCAACCATCACTCAACTTCGATATCACTCCATCACTTCATCCCCCACCTTCCAACACCAACCACATCTACAACACCATCATGTCTGGCTACGATCAGTACAACAACCAACAGGGCGGCTACTACGGCCAAGGCCAAGGCCAATACAACCAGGGTGGTTACCCCCCTCAGGGTGGCTACCAGCAGAGCTACGGACAGTCCTCTGGATATGACCAGGGATACAACCGTAGCGGTAGCTCCGGTGCTGCCAACGACTACTACGGCGGACAGCAGCCCCAGCACCAGCAGTCCTATGGCCAGCAGCAACAGTATGGACAGCAGCAGGGATATGGCCAGGAATCTTACGGACAGGGGTATGTTAATCCATTATCACATACCAGTTCAGTCTTAGAACAGTCGACTAATGTCGCCTTTTACAGATCCGATGGTCAGGCACCCGGCGGTGCTCAGGACGGTGAACGTGGCCTCGGCGGTGCCCTTGCCGGTGGCCTGGCAGGCGGCTTTGCCGGTCACAAGGCTGAACACGGATTCCTTGGAGCAGTCGGAGGAGCAATCATGGGCCACATCATCCAGGACGGCTACAAGAAGCACCAGGAGAAGAAGGAGCACGAGCAAGGCCCTCCCGAGTACGGCAGCAACTACGGCGGTGGCTATGGTGGCTCCCAGCAGGGCCAGGGCCAGGGCCAGTCCGGTAATGGTATGATGGACCAACTTGGCAACTTTTTCAACAAGCGGTAAATCTTGTCATTCTTCCGACCTCACTCCTGTCCTACAATGATCCGTTTTCACGATATGTGAACTAGCACCTTTCGACTTCTTCCTCGTTCGGCTGGCCGGGTTCGCATAATCATCTTTGCGCTTTTTTCTTTACTCTGCCTTGCTTCACATGGACATGTTATGGGAATATATATTTCTTTTCTTTTCTATTTGTTACTGCATCTGGGCTTTTTAGCCCCGTTACGATGAGACGTGTGATTTACTGGCCTTTTCTTCCACCATAATTTGGGGATTGCTACCTTCAGTTAGACTATTGTCTGCTCGAATAGAAGTGGATATTAGTATTTCCCCACAAAGTAGACCCATTTCACTTATTTAGTAATTCCAGACTATTAGGTCGTTAAACCTCATTCCATTTACACACTCTCTATAAGGGCAGACACCGACCCTGCGCACAAGGGAACACCAATTCGCTCCTGAGTCTCCATGCAACTGTCACCTCATTCACCCGAAGAATAATAAACCACCAATAGAATATTCCAATCGATATCCCGTGCGATTCCGGATTGGGCCTTGACCCCAAATTTCTCCCTTCACCCAACCGAAGCCTAGGATGGTCTCATTTAAGCGGGGTTCTACAGAATATGAGTGACAAATGCACTGAGGCCTAATGGCTCGCTATTTTTATCTTCCGCCCAGGATTTCTCTTAATTGGCAATACTCCTATCTTCATTGGGTTTACCTGTATTAATTGAGCAATAGGTCATAGAATGTTGGCCTGGAATATATATTTAATAAATGGCCGGCATGTCATAATGTCGTCTCAGTGGCGCAATTGGTTAGCGCGTCTGACTGTTAATCAGGAGGTTGAAAGTTCGAGCCTTTCCTGGGACGAGGTCTTTTTTTAGGTTTTATATCTATCCCTACCTCTCTCTATACGATAAATACATAATAATACCTACTACTTACTACTACTACTAATTCACGTCGGGTTACAAGGAGCGCTTAAAGTGTAGGGGATTATTACATTCGTTGATTCCATTTTGTTTACTTATATGAGTTCTGGTATTGATGATGTGCAGGAGACAAAAATCCTAGATAGTTATAACCCTATGATAGAGAAAAGGGGGAAATGCATCATATTGTTAATACAATGTTGTTATAACACCAGGCGACAGAGAGAGAGAGAAAAAAAAAGAATTTACAATGTTCTATACAGTTACAGTCCCATAAGTTGCTTCAAGGCTCACACGTAAGCAGATATAAGGTTTAAAAAACAAGACAGGAAGAAGAGAGCAGCTCCAACGACTGCTCTTCATTACTGATCTTTAGCGAGAGATTCTGGGGTCTGGGCCTGAGTGCTGGGCTGTTCGGCTTGAGGTTCGGCGGCTTTAGTAGGCCGCTCGGTTTCCTTGGGTGTCTCGACGTTGTTGGCCGCGATGATCTTAGCGGCCTCGTCCAGCTGGTTGGCAATTTCGGCCATGTCGGCGGTTGTGGCCGCAGCATTGTTCTTCTCGCGTTCCTCGAGTTCGGCGAGCTCCTCCGGGGAGAGGAGGTCTTTAACCTTGATGGGTTCGTACATTAAGATTCCGTTCTTGGCGTTCTCCAATCTCCTTTCTTGACCGGCTTGACCTGCCCGTCCCAGGACACCTGCAATGACTCCAATGGCGCGCATACTGTCGTCGTTCGCAGGAATAGGGTATGTAACGCGAGTAGGATCGGCATCCGTATCGATGACACCGATGGTAGGGACGTTGTTGAGACCACATTCGTGGAGCAAGACGACGTTCTCGATAGGGTTCAGGCAGACCACTAGGTCGGGCTTGATGACCGAGCGCTCCTTCAAGCTCTCTGCGAATTTGGGGATCTCTTCATCCACGCAATTCACGACCTTGGCCTCGCAGTGACCCAGTATCTGTTGCCCGTTGGTCAAGCTGCCGGGAATCCATCGCTCGAAGATGTGGTAGCCCTTGGCCAACTCTGCAGCGCGGACCACGTATCTCTTTTGGCCCTTCCGTGTACCGACGAAGAGGATCAATCCACCCCGGGCCGCGACCTCCTCAACTACCTTCGCCGCACGGCGCAGGTACGCCGCGGTCACGTCCAGGGAGATGATGTGAATGCCGTCTCGGATACCGAAGATATAGCGTGAGTTCTGTGGGTTCCAGCGGGATGTCGAGTGACCGAGGTGTGTCTGAGATGCGAGGAGGAGTTCCAGGGAAACGTCTGAGGGTCTGGGAGGATTCCGAATGATGTCCTCTGGTTTGTACGCGTCTGTCACGGTGCTACCGAGACTGTGGAATTCGTATCCTATGGAAGAAAAGTGCAAAAGTCAGTCTATGCATTTGAACGACTTTTGGTCTTGGAAGATGTAAAATTGCGAAGGCTTACTTCGCTCATCCTGCGCCTTCCAGGCCATCTGGGCGGCGCGCCTCCTTGAGACTCTCTCGGGAAAGACATCATTCTGATAGCGAGCCTCGATTTCGGCAGCACGCTCTTGGATACGGGTTTGCACTGTGGTGTCGATGGGTGGCTCAGTTGAGAAGAAACGATTGAGCGAGTTCAGAGTCCGAGCCTGGCGGTTGAAGGCACCAAGTTGGCGGCCTGGACCGATGAGTAATTAGTGGAGGCTCTTCTCCATAAAGCATTGACAGCATCGCAATTAATATTGAAACTTACTTTGCCGCATACACAGTTGCCTGGCAATCATATTGTGTTGTGCTGGATTGTATAGCCGATTCCACCAGCAATAACTTGCTGGGTTATCTTTCCGCTCGAACTTTTGATGTCGGGCTTGGCGAATCAGTGCCTGAGGCAAGTGTAGAGAACAGCGCTATACCCGTTTGGATCTTCGAGTACCCCCATACATCGTAGATCTGAAATGGAAAATCATATAATACACACACTATCTGCCGTTAATCGCCTGCACGGAATCTTTTCATGCTAAGCGTGTGCTACACTTGGCCCAATGGCTATACGGCTCCAACCTTTGGCTAAGAAATTCTACGAACTTATAATGCATTGAACTTCGTGAGAGAGTGAATAATTTTCGAGTCGTTATCAAGTAGAACAAAATTGCCGTGCACAAGTGCTGATCCGGTATGAAGGAAAAGGAATAAAAGAAAGCCGTGAGGACATCATACCCAAAAGAGTTTAGCTATCTATCACCTGAATACAAAACCCGGAAAAATGACCCAAGAATAAGCCATCCCAAACTGTGCATGTTAAAAAAGGAAGTCTAAATAACTTTTCCCTCATTGTTGAATATGAATGAGAAATGGATATCAATAGTTCGTGGTAGAAAATAAGGATAATTGTGAATGGGCAATAGGGTAAGTTTTGACATGGGCAGTCTAGTTCAAAGCCTTCATGGCAAGTTCGACGCTAAAGCCTAGTTGTTAGCATCTGCCACACGAGGAATTCCTAGCACCATATGGGAAAGGGGTCGAGCTTACACAACAAAAGTACCAGCCGACACAGGCATAGCTCTCAGCAGAGTCGGGCCGAGACCCTTCCAGAAACCAGCGAGTCCCTCAGCAGCATAGGTCTTCTTGAAGCAGTCCGTCATGCTCTTGAACTGTTGCTGTGCGCCGAAGCCATCGCACTGCATCTTACTCTTGATCACATCAAACGGGTAGCTGCTCAACCAGAGTGCTTCACCAGCCAGTCCACCGTAGGTGGCGACCTTAAGACTGGAAATATCCTCGCGCTTGATGTTGTTACGCTTGGCATCCTGGTTCATCAGGAACTCAAAAGTCAAGAACCACATACCATAGGCCTGAATCTCACGCAGATAGGTTACACTCTGGCCACGGTAAAGACCCCGAAGCACGCCTCCCTGAGCGGAGAGCTTACGAATACAGTCGAGGGGTCCGCTGTACAACCGGTTCGCGCCGTGTGGCTGGGTCTGCATGCGAATACGGATATGTTCAATGGGACCAGACAGAACGGAGTTGGTGAGACCTGCGAAACCGCCAGCCATGTAGTACTGCCCGTACGAAAGGGTACTGTCGGCATATTTCTTCTTGTTCAATTCTTCCAAGCGCCTCCGGGCTTCATGAAAAGCACCAAATTGCACGCTAACCTATTTGAAGTTAGCAACCATTCTCCAGAGACAGATTGAAGAAAACAAGTTTCTACTAAGGAGGTGGTTATCGCGGTACTTACACAGGCACCAATTCCAATCAGGGGAGTCAAAGTTCCCTTGTAGAAAGCGGTAGGGCCTTCATCCTTAAGAATCTTGGTCGCACACTCAAGAGCATTGGCATATTGAGTGGTTGTTTGCAACCGCACCTTGACAATATCTGCGAGCATTAGATTGATCCACTAGCTCACGGCTGTAGTACATACCGAAGGGTTGACCTATACAAATATTAGTGAATCCGCAGTTGGCCCAGTTTCACGCCAAAAAAGGAAAGGAAAAAAAAGATAGAACAAAGAGGGAAGAACAGCACACTGAGTGAATTATACATGTTCTCATGAAACTACAAAAACTATGGTTTTACATGTAACAAAACGAGACTGCAATCAAGATTGGTATATAAGCCCCTTAGAACTGTCAAGAAGACACGTACCAAGGAGAACCTGTGCAATTCCACCAGCTGCACCAGCTGCCAAATCCTTGACGGTTCGCAGAGCTCCATCGCTCTTTTCAAAGTCCTCGAGTGCCCGCTCTTCCATATTGACGATAAATTGCGCGCCGGTTGTCCTGAGGTAACGAGTACACAGCTGAAAAAGAGGGGAGGGGATGAAGAGAAGATATGACAGTGAATAGAATGTGAATAGAATAGAGAAGGAGTAGAATATATAAAAAACCCCCGATGTGCTTATCAGAATAAATGATGGCGCGAAAGCAATGGGGAATGCGGGCCTCCGATTCGGCGGAGGCGCCGATGCACGTGAGGGCGGGCGGGAAAGTGGTATTACGGAGTTTGAAACGAAAGCTACAGAGAGAGACTTTCCCTTACCGGCCGGAATTTTGCCCCGAGGGAAACCAAGACAATCCACTCATTATGCACCGGCGTGCGGCTTTGGAGGTAAGTATCTCCCTAATATGTTTATTGGATATTGGTGTGCGCATTTTTGGGGTAACTGTCTAATTCTGTTCGTCTATAGTTATCCCGCCGTCATGGTGTTGACTGGACCTGCGCCGCCAGACACAGAGATGCTGTATTCTCTCCGAGGCTACCATACGGTCCCCGGCGGAGCTTCCGTTCGTCCCTCGTAGCCTTAAACGCGTCCGACTCCTCTCCGCCGAATGTAGGCAGCGAAGAATTAGAACCCGGCGTTGCGACCATAAAGCCCAAATTTGGAGCTCGATGGGGAACCAAACAAGCACAGAAGCCAGCCGGTCTCAGTCCTGCAGAACAAGCGATGCGGGACGCCTTACTAGCGAAGAAGGCCGCTGAGGAGCAAGAGAAACGACGATTGCAGGAAGAAGAACGCCGTGACTCGCAGCGCAAAGCGGCGTCGCGTACGGATGGGAACAAGCTTCCGTGGCGGAATAACAGACGACGTCCTTTAGAAGACCAAGAAAGCCGGTCTCTGCAGCCTGATAGGCGGTTTGAGGTAAACAATAAGCAAGTACCGAAACATCTGCGTGGCTTGGATTGGACCTGCCCGGACTGCCAATATTACTGTTTTGGGAGGCATCAGACTTGCCCGTGCTGCAAAGCTGTACGACCGGATCTGGCGTGGCCATCGTGGCCATCCAAGGACTCGGCACCACGAGCGGAGGTCCCGCGCAAGGCCGAAGCTTCGGGAGAAACACTGAAAATCCGAAGGCTGGGTCAGTCGGTACTGTCTGATTGGAATCGAGAACAAGATAGCCCTGCAGGGTTAAGTACGCGAGATAATGCCCTTAGGACACATATGGCAGAAAAGGGACGTTCTGCAGGAGTGCGGCTTGTGTACGACCTTAAAAATGAAGGAGCAGAAATGGAAGCCGAGGAAAAACGAATGGAGCGTCGCCGTCTTCGAGAGTCCAAACCCAAACCGAAGAAAGCAGATGCTCCAATAGACCCATGGTCTTGGGATCCGTCAGTACTCAAAATACATGATGAAGAGGGGGTGGCTCAGAACGGAAAAGCTTCGAGGCGTCGAGAAAACCGCAGGGAACGGGAGTCTGAAGTTGATGAAGATGACGAGGAAGAGAAAGACCGCCGCCGTCGCCGTGAAGAACGGAAGCGGCTAAAGAGGGAAAGGGCACGAGAGAAAGAAATACAGTCAGCCGCAATTCCGTTGTATCTACCGGAATTTATCAGTGTCAGCAATCTTGCCGATGTTATCGGTGTGCGGCCTGCGCAGTTTGTGCAACAAATGGAAGATATGGGCTTTGACGGTGTCACCTACAATCACGTACTTGACTCGGAAACTGCGGGTCTTGTTGCAACCGAATACAACTTTGAACCCATTTTCGAAAATGCGGGAGAGGATGACTTGGCACCTGCACCTGAGCCTGAAGACAAGTCCATCCTACCGTCTAGGCCACCGGTGGTGACTATCATGGGTCACGTTGATCATGGCAAGACCACCATTCTGGACTGGCTTCGAAACTCGTCGGTTGCTGCGTCAGAGCACGGAGGCATTACGCAGCATATCGGTGCTTTCTCTGTGGCTATGCCTTCTGGAAAGACCATCACATTCTTGGACACTCCTGGTCACGCTGCCTTCCTGGACATGCGTCGCCGTGGTGCAGATGTGACAGATATTATCGTCCTTGTAGTAGCAGCAGACGATAGCGTCAAACCTCAGACGATTGAAGCGATCAAGCACGCTACCGAAGCCGGAGTTCCTATAATTGTCGCCATGAGTAAGATTGACAAGGAAAATGTCAATGCTGAGAAAGTCAAACAGGATCTTTCCGTTCACGGTGTACATGTTGAAGACTATGGCGGTGATGTCCAGGCGATCGGGGTAAGTGGTAAAACTGGTCAGGGTATGTTGGAGCTCGAGGAAGCCATTGTTACTCTGTCGGAAGTTCTCGACCACCGAGCGGACGTCCACGGCAAAGCCGAAGGGTGGGTGATTGAAGGCACAACCAAAAGCTATGGCCGTGTGGCGACAGTGCTCATCAGACGTGGCACGCTACGACCGGGAGATATCGTTGTTGCGGGAACAACTTGGGCTCGTGTACGCACTCTAAGGAATGAGGCAGGCGTCGCAGTCTCCGAAGCTACGCCCGGTATGCCAATTGAGATCGACGGCTGGAGGGAACAACCATCCGCTGGTGCTGAACTTCTTGAGGCTGCTGACGAGCAACAAGCTAAAGATGTTGTGGATTACCGACTGGAGAAGACAGAAACTCAGAAGCTGGGCGAAGATACTGTAGCGATTAATGAGGCTCGACGTGAGCTTGTTGAAAGGCGTCGACAAGAAGAACTTGAGGGTAGTGAGACTTCTAGCGCTGCACAGCAGACATCTGGTCCTAAGCCAGTACATTTTGTCATCAAGGCAGATGTTGGCGGATCCGCAGAGGCTGTCTTGAACTCGGTCACTGCAATTGGCAACAATGAAGTCTTTGCTAATGTGCTCCGTTCCGAAGTTGGACCTATCAGTGAGTTTGATATTGAGCATGCGGCCACAGCCAGCGGTCATCTCATCTCGTTCAATATGCCCATCGACCCTGCCATGTCACGTATGGCAGAACTCCGGGGCGTGAGAATTATGAATCACAACATAATCTACAAACTCATCGATGATGTCAAAGCAATCTTAAGTGAACAGCTACCTCCGTCAGTGAGTCACCGTGTCACAGGAGAAGCGGAGATCGGACAGGTTTTCGAGATCACGGTCAAAGGAAGAGAGAAGACTGCCATAGCCGGATGTAAGGTGCGCAATGGGGTCATTAACAAAGCCAGGAAAGTGCGAGTAATTAGAGGCCAGGAAACCATATTCGATGGTAAGCTGTCGCTCCCACTTGGTTACATCTTTCCCGCTTCTACTTGTTGAATGCTAATTATGCTTTATAGGCTCTATCAACTCCCTCAAGAACGTCAAGAAGGACGTGACCGAGATGCGCAAGGATACGGAGTGTGGTATCGGCTTCGAAGGCTGGACTGGCTTTGCTGTCGGTGATCATGTCCAGTGCTACGAAGAGATTTACGAGAAGAGATACCTGTGATTTTTTGTTCTCCGCTCCATCTTCCTCATCCGCACGCTTTTTGTCTCACCATTCTTATTATTTTTCTGGTGAATATATTGCTATTGGCGTTTTTGGCTGCGGATCGACTCTTCGCTCTTATCGAAAGGTAGGACTACCATGTATAATTGCATCTTGGCCGGTGTGTTATTTGACCGATATGAATAGTGGCAGCGAAGGCTGCAGAGATTCGGTTCTCATGTACAATATACGACACTATTATCTACATAGATTCTATAGAAATCAATAATATGTATACTACATATGTCCAGTCTCAGCGCTGCCCCATGCTCCGGGACAAGTGATGAGATTGCTCCCATCAACTACTACCACCATGTCGGAACCAAACATCAATACAATCGCTTTGTTGAACTTCACCAGTCATCCCCAATCAGAAAATATAGCAACGGTCCCCGAAAATAGCAAGAAACCACGTCTAACCCCCTCGCATACATCATTCAAGCCACGACAATTCAATGGTAGGAACAAAAAGAAAAGAAACTCTGCGCATAACGCTAGAGAACCGCAAATCCACCACGCAGATCGGCCGCCATCTCTACAACAGGGAATGAAATCCGGCTTTAGGTACCGGCTATTGCTCAATAGTTTCGGTAGATGTCTACTAGAAAAACGCCGCGATGTGACATTGATCCACTTGGGGTGTGGTTTGAGATTAGGTATTTCTTTTGCAGGACCCATTTTAGGGTTCGGAACCGGTATCTCCTTTGGGAATGGACCGAGGTTCATCTTCACCTTGAGGCTTGTATAGGGTTTTTTTTTATGATTACCTTGAGGCGATTGCAGGATCTGGATTTTGGGTTCGCTGCGTGCCTTCAATCAAACTCTACTTTTATTAGAACGTTCGAGAATATGAAAAAATAAAGTTCAAGGAGTCATTAAAACCAGACATTGATCTCCCCACTATGCGGGTGGATTCTAACAGTCCATTTCAAGTTCAAGTCCTTTAGGGTTTCGAATTCTAGCCTGTCACATTTGCAGCCACTTATTCACACGAACTCCTCCTTGCTAGCCTAGCCCACAACCTCACTCTGGGTCACTATGGGGTCTTTTCCAAGCCCCCAAGTGCCGAGTCAGTAGTAACCTTATCCTATCTGGCCGGTCATTGTATGGCCAGTGCAGTTGAGGGTATCGGATGCCACTCCCTGAATTCTTGCTTCAGCTTTGCTCGCTACTCTGCTATCTTGGATTGGTAATGAAAAACGGTGCATATCCCATTAGATCCAGAAACATCGAGTGCCACGACTGTGGACTCTGCTTTATCTTTCGTTCATTTTTTTCATTATCATCAAGTGATGAAGTATTCTTAAGACTCCGAGGATCTTCATGGCACTAGCTAGAGCCTAATTTGGTTGGATACTATAACCCTACTGTGGTGGCAAGCCTTTCGACTCTCGGGTGTGGTTTGCGGATGTGTCACCTAATTATTCTATTGTGCATTTAATATATCAGAACACCAGAAGTAGGAAGAATTGGGGACCTGATATTTTGAAACCAAGTTGTATTTTCTAATATCCATGCGCCTTGGTTATGGTGTACATAATTGGGAGGAAGGTCACTGTTGGTTAAGGCTCTCGATTTTGGACGAAAATATATATCCGGAACGCACCCACATATAATACCAAATAGTACTGCGAGGTACTAACACGAAAAGCATCTAGCTAACTAAACGTGCCATACCTAAGCGAACACTTGGAAACTAGAAATCCCTTCCTAGCGGTACTAAAATAGCAGTAGTAGCGCCATGAATAAGGCAGATCTGAAGCCACTATATAGGCTCGATAGCAGATTGCTAAGAGAAGAGGTGTAAACGAGTGAATAAGATCAATTCGGATATTAATCTACCATGGACTATAACATCAATAAGGAACTCTCTCGGTATCTGTCGAATCTGTCCGCATAGTCATATCTTGTCGCTAATGATTCTTTCTTGTTCTTTTGACTTGATTGGCGTCGAATATAGTGCTGAGGACTGGACCGTGCGAGTGGGCTTAATGTTAGCGCCTCCCTTACTGCGTAGTTTACTGAGGTACTTTGGGTAAGGGGATAGCAGTCGAAGAGCTTGTCTTTCCTGTAACTCCATGGCCGTGGAATTGGCATGATAACTTCCACTGCATCTTTCCGTGCGTCATTTTATTTTCCCCCTATGGTTTGCGCCTTTTCTCTTTCACTTTCTCTTTTCCTTTTTCTCCGAAAGATTTTACCGAGGCACCCTGCTGGTTCGCAAGACACCGGCATAAAGCCCGAGAACAACTAAATTGGTTTTGGAGGCGTTGGGGTCATGGATTGACATGATCCTTCATTCGTCCCATTCTTCGTGGGGTTGAGACTGAAACTCGTGTTTCGCAGTCCACACTGTTTCATCTTCAAACCGAGCTCCAGATATTAATTAAGTCTTTAAATTACCCTGTGGAATCCTTTGCTCAAGAGCTTCTCAGCTTTTGCCTCAGCGTGCACGAAGGGCCAAATGATTGTCGCTGCCTTCAATATTTACGGAACCCTCACTATTGCCTGGATCCATAGCCGGAGACCTGGAACAGTGTATTAAGTGTGACAAAGTCCGTGCTTAGTCAATTGCAACACAGATGTGACTTAGTTACTGTATGTGTGACTGAATAATATGGGGGAGTGATATGAACAGCCTCGAATATTCTAGCGTGTTTGCCCGTTGAGACCAGACCATCCGAAGAAGTCGAATGCCCTTATCGCTTTGCATAATTCGGGGACATCCGTCAAGGACGGTGATATGAAAAAACTACAGTACTTGTAGCCCATGACAGCATGGTCGCATTCCTAGCCGTGGAGCCGGGATTAGACCAGTTCGCAAGGACTCTCACCGTATCAATGGTACATCTATCTAATTTAGTATTCAAGTCTATTCTTCGTTTGGGCCCACTGTCACACCAGAGAAACACTCAAGGACCATGTTGGCGTCGATGGTGCCTAGAAATTCAAAGCCGCGCCAGAGGTCTACAAAGTACGTGCCTGGCTAAGACAGCGGGAAACACATTTTGGATGATCAGTTCCAATCCGTTCGACATAATAGGGGACTCTCCACGTGGACATGAAAGTCATTTAGATTGACCGGTCCGGGCAAGGATATGGGTGGCAGTGGCAGTGGCACCGGGCCTGTGGCCGACGACGATCGTAAACAAATTTAGTAGTAGAAATTTTACATCCTATTAAGTGATGTTGGGTGTCGTCCTATAATTTGGTCCATTTACAAGTTGTGGACGTCCAGATTAGGAGTGTATGCTGATAATATTTCCAAACGCTCCACAAAAGTAAGAAGTATTTGGGGTAAGGCAGCTAGATTACTCTAACCTCCCATTTCCCCTCCAAGAGTCCATGGTGTTGTGAAACTCAGAGTGAATAGGGAGGTACGTTCAGTTTATATATATGGAAAAAGGAAAAAAGAAGAAATCTCTGAGCGGATGAAAAGTTTGAATTTATAGAGACTGCTCTGACCGCCCTGGCTATCGATAAGGGTCATGTGCTCTTGGATACATACATACAATACAAACATCCATGCATAGGCCGCAAGATACTCGTGAAATCATTACTCGCGACAAAGCATCGTGTTTGTCATCAGACTCAATACATACCATACGCTTAATCTTAGTATAATAGAACAGACCGTGAACGGTTTTAGCCTGCATTCTGATTTAGCTTGTCTCTATGGCCCGGGCGTGGGATACTTCTCGAGCTGCTTGGTTGTATCCTCTTCGCGTCAGTTACAGGCTTACTTCCTCAGTATTCTGTCTCAATCTCATATACTGACGCCTCGTCTATACAGGGTGTTTATTATTTCGCATCGCATCGCTTCCTTTGGCCTTTATTCAAGACTCGTTTAATAACGATTATTCTGCTGTCGACGTTCATTTACGTGCTTTTGTTCCTCTTTACCTACCTGCCCCAGGTCGCTTTTCTCTCTATCTTTCAAGGTGCTGGTGCTTGGATTAATGGGGCGTTCCTAGTTCTAGAAGAAGGAGCTGCAATTGTGGCTGTTCTCTTCGAGGCGTTCTTTGTCGATGAAACGCTGGTGGATATCTTTGATGCCGTATTAGTGAACGAGGGCCATGGCGAGCTGGTCACGACCTCCCGGGTCCTATATCCGCAAGGTGACGATGTCGTCAAACGGCTGGGTAAGCCGACCCATAGCGCTGTCTATGCGCCATTCTCTCTGCGACAAATCGTGGAGTTCGTTGTCCTTCTCCCTCTAAACTTTATCCCTGTGGCCGGTACGCCCCTGTTTCTCATCCTCACTGGTTATCGAGCGGGTCCGTTTTACCACTGGCGGTACTTCCAATTGTTAGACCTTTCGAAGCAGCAGAGAAAAGAAAAGATCCGCCGCCGCCAGTTGCAGTATACTACGTGAGTGGTGCTCATTCCTGTTGATCCACCGAGTCTGCTAACCGTGGCAACTTCAGATTTGGAACGGTTGCTATGTTCCTTCAGCTGGTCCCGCCTTTGTCCATGTTTTTTCTGATGTCGACAGCCGTTGGTTCGGCGCTTTGGGCGGTGGATCTTGAGAAAAGACGCAATCTGATAGGGAGGCAACGGTCCGATGAAGTGGACGATTATCATGACGAAGAGACGATGTAGTTTTCTGTTTTTCTTTTTCTTAAGTGTTTAAATTTTCCTTCCTTTTCTATTATTATTCTTGTTATTTTTCTTTTCTTGACTTTTTGGAGTGTCCCATCCAAGGGCGTACCTCCATATATATCTTTTTCCTGATTCGGATAGAAGACCGACTGGGTATTTGTCATCTAGCCTGGTCGTTATTATAGTCTCTACCAAGACTAGATACTCCGTACTCCGTACTCGTTGGCATTTAGAGTACGAGATTGAGGGGTTTCTAGGGAGCGTTCTGTCCCCACCGGTGATCCACCACCTTTTTTTCTTGGTCTCGGTGACTGAGAAGTGGCGGACTGGAACCCCTGAGTATATGCTAATGCTGCTAAGTCCAGGGTAGTAAACTCTGTTGACATTCCTTCGATTAATTCAGCCAGTCAGTGCTCGGACTTGACTCCAGAATCACCCCATCCATTAATTTGTCCTGCAGATAAGAAACCCTAAGGTGGGGATAGTCTGGAGTCAATTATTGTGTGGTTCGATCCCTCATTCGTTCTCTAGCAAGTGCCGGCTACGGATATGATGCGCTGCACGTGACCGACTCGGAACTTCAATGGGATGGACTCGATTCCTTCATATCGGCCGTGGCCTTTAAACGCTTTGAACGCACCGGGTCTATGTCCACTTTAGGGGGGAATCTGCGTGGGCCAAGCACTTCTGAATCATTCTTGGCTCCACCGCCATGGGTGAGGGACTCGCCTACTTGATTCATTTATTAGTCCCCGGAATTCCCGAGAATCGTTAGAAAGAAAGCGACCATTTTTGAGGCTTACAAGGTCTATCCGTTATATCATCCCTATGTAATCACCAAGGCACGACTGCTGCTTAATTTGTGCATCACCCGAAGAACGTCTGTGCAGATCGTCAGGGATCACTGAATCTGCAACCTGGGGATCATCTCTGGAGAATCATTACAGGCAAGACATCGCAAATCTCAATCTGCCGCGCCCAGAGAAGGCGCATGACAGGTATACTGGTATAAAGGCCAAAAACACCAATGCTTTAGGCTCATGGATTTGACCCAAGCATGGAAACGGACGCTACCTCGCCTTTATACCCATGGACCAGAGAACCCGGCTGCGCAAGGCTTGTGATGCCTGCAGTATACGAAAGGTGAAAGTGAGTATCTCAATTTGCACTCTCTCACTTAGAGGAGACCTTTCTAACGGGCATCGAATCAGTGTGATACAAGCGGGCCGCCCTGTCGGTCGTGCGCAAGCTTGGATATCCCCTGTACCTATGAGAGACCGAGCAGACGCCGTGGTCCCCCCAACCGTCACGCAGAAGCGCTTAAACGACAGAAGCTCACAGCATCACCCGTTGGCTCCCCTACCCCGTCAGACCATACGTCGCCAGAATCTACAGGGTTATTGAACAGCCAACTTATTCCGTCACCACCAGCTTTCTCTTTGGAAATGATTTGTTCTTTGCCTACGATGCGGCTTTTGGTCGATGATTACTTCACCTACATTCACCCATTGATACCCGTTCCTCATGAACCGACGTTTCGCGCTGCGCTTGAACGAAGAGAGGATATCACCAATCGTACTTTCCTGGCCCTGGCGGCCTCTATGATCGGAGCACTGGTGACTTCGTTTCCACGACGCCCAAAGATTCATCTGAAGACTTCGATCGAAAAGACAGCATTCCCGCACTCTATGGCACTGGTCCGCAGGTGTCGGGACGTAGCCGTCCAAGCCAGAGGCACTGGATATCTTGATCGCAGCGCTACTGTTTATGATGCCGCTATTAGCTATTTTCTGTCTCTCTGTTCAGGTTATATGTACAATGTGCGAACATGTCGCCTGTATCTGTCGGAATGTCTGACGATGTTACACGTGTACGATTTATGTGGCCATAGCACGCGAATGCGGACCATGAGTCCGACAAGCCCAAACTCCTCTTCGTCGCTCCTATCCCAGGATCAACCTGGTGGCTCTGGAGGTGATCAGCTCGACATAATCGAACAGGAACTCGGGCGGCGCTTGTTCTACACTGTCTTAGCTGGGTACCGAACGTTGCAGCAGATGGGGTCAACCGATTCGACCTTTCACATTCCCCCAGAAACTCACACTGAGCGGTACCCTCCCTTACCCCTTGAGATAGACGATGAGTTTATTTTTCCGACTCACGTTGAACTCCAACCGGCTAACAAGGTGTCTCGGCTCGTGGGGTTTAACCTTAATGTCCGTGTATACAACTCCTATAATCAGGTCTCGGCATGGGAAGTTGCATTTGGCTGTGGCCAGCCCTTTGACTGGGAACGGCAAAGGCTGGCTATCTGGGAAAGCTTACAGAAGGTCAAATCTGCAGTTGTTAATGTACCAAGAGAGCTCTCGCTGCAATCTTCGACATTGAGCCAGGGCCTGAGCGGCACAGAGGATCCAGATTTCTACGAGAGACGACTCATTCAATATGAGATTCAAAAGGCGAATATATACGCCAGTCAGCTGGGGACTCGGTCTTACTTGGTAGAAAAGTACTGGGCTCTGTACGCCACTTGGAAGGCATGCCGTAAGCGGACGGAACAAGCCGCCCATAAGAGCACAGTGCAGGTCAAGGTTGAGGGAGAGCCGGTCAATGCGGTCAGCGCTGACGCAGACGCTCAGTCAGACCATATCGGTGCTACCATGGCGGAAGAGCGTCGACTTGTGATTCGGGACATGTTTGTATTACTGCGGTCCATCAACGAGGTCAACATGGAGCCTAACGGACCTAGCTTTGTATGTTTTCTTTTCGCTCTACCTGACATGAGCCATGAGCCAATACTAACAATGCTGTTTTCAGACCACCAAAGTCCGCCAGGTCGCCTCTACCCTTCTCAACCTTCCTCATCCAAATATGGAACCCGCTGATTCTACCACGTTAGCAGCAGGGCCGCACCCTTTGACTGTGGCTGAAGCGGAATCTTATCTCCATGCCTTTATTGATACCCTCATGCGCCTGGAGGGAATGACAGCACCGGTCCCGGGAGTGACTGAAGCCAGTCCACAAGGCCATGGCCGATCGATGAGTTATTTGAGCGATTTAGATCGAGATGAAGAGGAACTACGCAAGTGGGCTAGCCTCAAGGAGTATCAAGCGAGGTTTGCAGCAGCTGGAGGAATGTACTCGCAACTATGATATGACCGTGTTTAATCTTCTTTTTGTATATGTATACATGCATATAATTATACTCATGGGATGGCGTATGGGTGACTCTCGATGGAGTTGTGGGTGAGGGTCCTGGTGCGTTGATATATGATTTTCTTTTTGGGTTGGCGTCATCGATATCCCCCTTGCATTCTCCAATATAAAAGAAAGACTGTCCTTTATTATATGGATCAGAACATTCAAGTAGATAAAGTATGTTTAATGTTTAGAATGGTTACTTTCGACCCTCTACATAAGGGTTAGGCTCACCCACTTCGGGCTCTCGACCTTCAGCGCCGTCGAAGTAAAAGTGGACCCCAACTCAGCAAATCGATTAATTATGCCATGCCCACCGGGCAGCAACAACATCATCTGGCGTTCCATTCTTTGTCGAGGTCTGAGGGGGGAATTGGGAGTTGGTTAAGGACGAGAGTCTACGTTGGAAAAATATGATCTTAAGGGGAGTTGAACTGGTGGAGGGGATTTGTAGACATTTGAGTGGATTGAGGTTTAGGTTTAGATTGCATTTGACTATAATTTAGTGGTGAATGTGTGGTTCATACAAATGTGCACAATGGCAGCGGTTAGATAGATGCTTACAAGAAATGAAAGAGAGATAGCGATGGTGAGAGAAAGAAAGAATCTCAATAAGAAGTAACAGTAGCCGTGACAGTCATCGTCATCGTGGCCACTGTTTTCGTCTCAGTGAGGGTCTTCGTCTCCGTCACTGTCACAGAGAGAAACATCGGCGAAACAGGATTCACCACCAATGATCCCCCTTTATCAGGAGCTTGAGTGGCCGCACTGCCAGTTGGTGAAGAGCCAGAATGAGTAGGAACCGCCGACGAAGTTTGCTTAGTTCTTGTCAGCCCGACGGTGGCGCTCGTGGTCCCGGTACTGGTGAGATGGAAAGACGTTGTCGCCTTAGACAAGCCTGTTCCTTGTGGGTTATGGGTGAGGGCTGTATTTTGTGTAGGTGGAATTGAATGAGAGGTTGTTTCTCGCGTGAAGTGAGCCTGGGTCGATGTCGATGATGCTGAGAGAACGGGGATCCCATCGCTGGGATTGAGTGGGATCGTTATGAACTGGCTTGTGGATGACCCCGGTATGATTATCACTATTCCAGGCTCTGAGACGAAGGTTCCTGTTATCTGGGGGGTAGGAGCAGCCTGGTTAGTGGGCACGCCGGTAAAAGGTGATTGTGTGATTGATGCAGTTGTCGTAGGCTTTGAGTCGGCTTTTGAATAAGATGTATCTGTGTGAGAGGCTGCAGCTCTGGATGCTGTGGATTGTGCATTGTTCCATGGATTGGGTGTGTAGGTATTGCTGGCAGTGCCTGA
This sequence comes from Aspergillus alliaceus, assembly GCF_009176365.1. Taxonomy (NCBI): domain Eukaryota; kingdom Fungi; phylum Ascomycota; class Eurotiomycetes; order Eurotiales; family Aspergillaceae; genus Aspergillus; species Aspergillus alliaceus. Next base: position 322,077 of record NW_022474723.1, read on the forward strand.
GGCCAAATGGGTGCTGGTTTGACTGTGAGACGCAGACGCCATTACCATTGAGCTTTGATACACTCCGGTAGATATACCTGATGTCCCGGCTCCAGATAAAGTTCCAATCACGCCAATGGTAGGACTAGGTGTGCCCGTAGATCCTACAACCCCAGTTGCTATGTAACTATCAGAGGGATGTGATGGCTGCCCAGAAGTAGGGCCAGATGAGCCTGTCGAGCCCATAGGCCTGGTTGCTGCTGTGGTAACGCCAAGAAGATGCGATGACTGTCTAGCCCTAGAAGACCCAGCTGGAGGAGATGCAGCGGTCACCTTCCACGCAATACTCGTAGAACTGCCAGTCGAATGAGTCGTGGAGGATAGGTGTGACGTAAGACCCGTAGCCTTCGCAGTCGATGAGCCAGAAGTAAATAAGCCGGATAACACTGATGTATGCCACTGTGCTCGCGAGGAAATGCCCGTGGATCTGTCGGAGGGAATAACCGTTGATGTGATTGTCATAGTCATGACAGTAGGCGCGGATACCTCACTCTCTGAGTCAGTCGTGGAGTCGGGAAGCATGATATGGGCCTCTGAATATGTCTCTGTGAGTAAGTGTATTGAATGTGATGTGTCTGCTGTCTTAGAAGAGGCGAAGCTAGAGGTGCTGGAACTATGAGAGTCGGAGTCGATTGCGGTTGCTTTGGATGAATGTCCAGTGGCTGTTAGCGAAACACTCGCGCCTATGTGCGACGATGTAATTGCTGTCGATGGAGCAAATCTAGAAGTGACCGATGAAGATAATGGTCCGTTCTCAGGTTCGTCCCTTTTGTGAAGTGAGCGAGAATGTGCAATGGGACCCGCCGAGGAAAGTAAGGCAACTAGATAAATAACGAAAGTTGTATATACGAAGTGCATCTTGACGAGTGGATTATAGGAGCTGAACGATATAACAGTACCCGAAACAGAAAATTTAAAGAGGGGACGCGAAGAGGATATTATCAGATCAAACTGACTGGGTTAAATGATGATCAGATGGAGTCAGTTCAGAGCAGACAATCACGCACCTTGGCTGAATTAACGAATGGATGGCTTGAAAGAATGACAGATAATGAAGACAGGAATGTTCAACAATGCAGCTCTGCATCGGGAAAGAGAAAGAACTTTTAAACAATGCCACCACTTGTTGGGCCTGACCCCCTGGGCATGAATGGCATAAACCAAGGCAACAGAATCACTTTGAAGCTCCTTGAGCGCAGCATGTCTCAAGCGGGCCTTGAGGATTCGCGATGGTTGGTTGTTTGAGTGGATGAATTGGCGCGCGACAAAGCCTTGGTTCTGCACAAAGGCGCCTATTGCCATGATTGGCGCTGATACTTCAAAGCCTCATATTCTGAAACGAGGTGGATCAGTCCTGGTTCTTTTTAGAATAAGTGAGAGAAATTGGGCCCGGGATTAGGTGAGTTGTTCTTCGTTGGCTATCATTCACAACAAATATCTTGGGTGTAGTTTGCACGTATGATCAGGGTTGGATTTGATCACACCTCTATAAATCGTCACGTCTCTACTTATATTTTATCCAATATTTTAGATGAGAAATAGAAGAATACATTTTGCTGTTTAATTTCCTTCCGCCATTGTGAATAAACCCCCTTATGAATGTGGCGCTCCTGATGATGCAGCACTGAAATGTGGCGGCGCATTTGAGCGCAAACCAAAAGGCATGATTTCTTCCTGACTATCGCTAGGTCCTTTCTGCCTTCTAGAGCTATCCCTGAGAGGATATATGTCTCTCGTTCTCGAGCCCCCGGCCGCAGTAGATCTTTCTCTCCACCCGCTGGGCCCCTGCTGGGAGGTCGAATGATGCGCGCTCGACCTCCAGAACCGCGGCGCGAATCGTGCCACCAATGAGTTAAGCGCCGTAGCCGAGGCGGTTATGATGGCTAAATTGGCTTCCGTTCCTGATACGGTATGACCGATATTGCAAGTCCGGTCTTTGCTGTGTGGACTGAATCGCTGGGCATAAATGACCAGCCGGGCGATGCTCAGCGCCGTGACTCTGCAGAACCCTAACTGTCAATGATCTTCAATAAGACATTCGGTTACATGGTATACAGACATACATTATTCCCATACTGAGAATGCCGATAATAGCCGTCTTTTTTCGCTTAGACATTTGCAGCCGCCAGACAATTATCGCGGGAATGCACAACAGCCAGATGTTCGTAACAATGGTGAAACCTGCTGACCCTAGGAAAAAAGCTATCTGGTTGATACATTGCCTACCCTTCACTAACCCTGTTTCTGTCCTGGCCTTCGTGTCGGCTCTAGCGGCTTCTGGGCAGCCAGGTCCATGGCGGGAAAATCGTAGACGTATCGAAATGGACTGCATTGGAATAGATCAGATAGGAAAATAGACAACAACAGACCTAGGTTCACGGCGGACAGGGCGTGAAGGTTCCATCGCACTATGCGTCGTCGGTCAAGAAACACGATAACGGAGGCTTTGACGATGGCTAGAATTGGATTATAGAGCAACTGGTTTGCGAGGTTATACTTCTGTCCAATGATTTTTCTCCTGTATGGATAGCGGAGACACGTCGATTGAGTGGTAGCGCGAGTAAGTTAACTTGGTATCTGGATCGAGAAAAGGGATTAGCAAGCCCTCCATTGAGCAGAGATCCTCGAAGATGTCACACATACACATCCATACTGTGTAGGTCTGTCCGATCGCAAGGATCTAGTATGTGCATTAGAATAGCTAATGGGTCAGATCAACAGAGGGGCTAGCTCTACCCAGGCCACCACAATGAATCCATCATCTAAATCCACATCAGATATTGCTCTATACAACGGGCTGGATAAAGAACAGGACTGACCCCAGCCAAATTGCCTACCGAGGAGCCTTGACCAGCAACGCAAACCCACTACCAGCGTTCTTAGGATAGGAAAGACGAGGACGATGGCAAGCGCGACATCTTGAATGTTCTCAGGCATTTCGACGCACGTCGCTCATGGCACTCAACATTGCTCCTTGCCGTCAAAAACCAAATCGACAACTCAAAACAATCCACGTCTGAGAAGCGCTTCAACTAGATAATAATTCAACCATTATACCCAAGCGAAAGAGGATTAAGCTAGTCATCCTGCTCGGAGGGCCCTGGACACGCGAGCAATTCCTTGGAGCATGTATTTACCCAGACTCTGGGCAACGGTACTAAAATCATTAAATCAACGAGAAACTAGGCCATGAAGTGGATTTAGTGGGGTTTTAACTTGGTGCCATGGAAGGGTTAGATTTAATGTCGCTGCCATCCGGCTCGGACGCTACGGGTTCTCGAGACTAACAAAGTCGGCGTTCTATCCCGTCATCTGAGGGATGGTCATGGTTGGTCCGGACTTGATACTATTCCCACTCACTAAATCCAGTCCCCGATGCGGGTCCACTCGTCTAATGACAGTCCATCGTGGCATGTTGGAATGCCCTGCAATGAGGGTTGGTCTAAAAACCCTGGACTTCCCCATCGTCCAGGTTTAACAGGGAATATACCAGCCTACTTGGGTGGCGATTGGTTCCGAGTGTTCAATAATCCTGGCATCATGCGGGTGAGCGTGCTGTTTACTCTGGCTGCTACCGTCACTGCGGACCTGCATCCCTTCGGCTTTGAGCGCTACCAATTGCAATTGCAGGATCTGCAGAATTTAGACCCGGCTGATGCAGCATTTTTCAGCTTTGCTGATTCCGCCGTGGCCATGAATCGGACATCCAACTGCAAGGTCTTTCCGGCTGATAGTGCATGGCCCCGGCTACGCACATGGGACCTTCTCGACCAATTCACTGGCGGTGCAGTCATCAAGTCGGTTCCTCGGGCTTCATCTTGCTATCATGGCCCTACATATAATGCGGCGGATTGTGAGCGGTTGACTTTGTAATAGACCAACTCTTACTTCCAGTAGGTCTTTCACATCTCATGTAGTCAAAAACACCTAACGTAACTTTAGTAACAATGACCCAATTGAGATGCTCTCACCTGTCTATCAAGGCTTGACATGTCAGCCAACCACCAATCCGAATGCTACTTGCTCTCTTGGTGGTTATCCCGCCTACGCGGTTAATGTGTCAAGCGTGGCTCACATCCAGCTGGCCATCAACTTCGCGCGTCAGACGGGGGTGCGCCTTGTGGTCAAGAACACCGGCCATGACTCCTCCGGGAAATCAGGCGGCGCAGGCGCCCTCAGCATCTGGACCCATAACTTAAAGAGGATTCAATATGTGCCCTCCTACAACGCTTCCGGAGCCGACTGGACCGGAGCCGCCTTCAAGATTGGCACCGGGATCCAAGCTTACGAGATCTACAAAGCTGCTCGGACCGGCAACTAATGGTCGTAGGAGGCGAAGGGCAGACCGTTGGGGTGGCAGGCGGTTACGTCCTTGGGGGCGGACACTCCCCGTTGAGCTCGATCCACGACATGGCTGTAGACCAGGTCCTCTCAATGGAAGTAGTGCTCCCCAACGAACGATTCGTGACAGCCTCCTTCACCGAAAATACAGAACTCTTCTGGGCACTCCGAGGCGGCGGAGGCAGCACCTTCGGCGTCGTCACCTCCGTCACCATCAAAGCACACCCAGCCATCCCGGCAACGACCTCAACCTTCACCTGGACCACAGGCCCAAAGAGCAACATCACGCACGGCTGCTTCTGGGCTGGCATCCGCGCATACCTCGACCTTTTCATCGAGCACTCAGACGCAGGCATCTACTCATATTTCTTCATCCTCCCCTCCAAAGGCGAATACACCTTCCTCATGCAGCCCTTCTTCGCCCCCAACAAAACCATCCCGGAGATCCAAGCCCTCCTAAACCCCTGGTTCCAACGCCTCCACCAACTCGGAATAACCTTCACCCCAAAGACCCAATATCTCGACAACTTCTACTCCGCCTGGGACGCCTCGTTCCCGCTCGAAGTCGTCGAAAAAGCCCACGTAGTAACCGGCTCCCGCCTCTTCCCCAAATCCAACTGGGAAGATCCCTCCCGCCTAAATGCAACCTTCGACGCCATCCGCGCCTCCTCCGAAGCAGGCCTCACTCACATCGCCTTCAACATGGCACCCACCCTTTCCCGTGCCGGGAACCCAGACAACGCCGTCAACCCTGCCTGGCGCCGCACGGTGATGCACGCTCTCTCCAGCGTAAACTGGAGCCCCGACGCTACGGCGCAAGAGATTACTGCCGCGCGACACAATTTCACCTACGGGCACATGCAGCGGTGGAGGGTTGTTACAGAGCATGGGTTGCCCACGGAGAATGTGAGGTTGTGTTGAGTTTAAGTATGTAGATGTGTTTTAATGATTTGTGGAAGATATGTCATCTCGATGTTTAAAACATATATTAAACCTATATAGGTACATCTCAACTCCACACAATACACTATGAAACTGGAGTAGATTCTCAAGTAATTCACTTCAGGTACATAGAAGAGATGACTGCGGAGGAATTCCTCCGTCGGTCAAATGGACTGATTGCTCTCTCCTCTCCTCCTTTAACCCAATAGATCAATGAAAGACATTGCCCATATTAGAACTATCTTGTTGGATCGGTTTCAGTGCTACCGTCTAATACTAATCTGGTGAGTGGGGTTATCTGCTGATCGTGATATGGGCCTTTTAGTAAGGAAATCCTAGAAGTTAGGCCATCTCTCGTACGTCCAACTTGAAGATTTGAGGTGGTGATAGAAAGAGAGACCATAATTTAACAGACGATAATAACATTTTAAGGGCTGAGGCATATCGAGACCTGGAGCTGCAGGCCTGATCGGCAATCTCCTGTCCAATCAGATGACACGCATCCTTCGAGTAAGCTGACCTCGTGAGTTGAAGGCTGCGCCACCTTTAGCAGTGAAGTGGTATGTGACTGTTGTCCAATATCAACTCCCTGATCGCGATCGCGCACCCAGCAAGCATGCAAAGTTCAAGGGCCGAGCGAGGGCCCAGGGGTCGATATGCTCGTCTGATATGTCGCGGGTGCAGATCTAGGAAAATCAAATGCAATCTGCCCAATGCCGACGAGCTTGGCCCGCTAGGCTCTTCGCAATCCCCGGAGAAGTCCTGTGAACGTTGCCGTAGCCTCAACCTTGAATGCATTGTCGAGCGTGCCACCTTGGGCCGTCCATCCCTAAAGCGCGAGCGACTTCAGAGAGCAACTCCTCTCTCCCCAAATTCGCGAAAAGATGACGACAGCCCTTCGATAATCCCGCTGGAGATCAAAGATTATCTAGCCACAGAGGCGATTGACGACCTTGGAACGACCAAGGCACTAGGCGAGCAGAGACTATTTCAGACTACCGTTGAGTTTCAGTACTTCTTCGCCTCTGTCTTGGCCAAAGACCGCATCTTCGGTGCCACCATTCCTACGAGTACTTCAGGTTGGACGACTCCACTGCCAGAACTCGTGAGCCATGAAATGGCGACCGCTCTTGACAATGAGTAAGATTATGCCCTTTTTCTTGTGACTTCCGAACAACTTTTTTCTGATGTGCGCTTAGTTTGGTCTGGCATCGGTTTTTCCTTCCAAACTTGCCAAGTTTGGTAAGCATAAGAAACCGTCTAGAGTTGGATGGACCCGACTTTGCCAGCTCCGCAACCAATTTGCTTTTCGCATTGCTCTGCTTGATTGCCCTTGATACGACGGACAAATTCGTTCCACAACATCCACGTTTGAAGTGGAATATCCAACTTTCAATTTCGTCCTATGGCCAGGAGTTCATCTTCTCCCCTCCCACACATCGCGACTCCGTCGTCGTCTGTCTTCTCCTAGCTTATTACAGGCCGACAGCAGTGGTGTCATCCCAGCATACTGCGCACAAGGCGATCAAGTCCACATTGTATCTCGGCATCGCATTCAAGATCGCAGAGCGGTTGGAGATACTGCCTTCGCAACTCAATTTGTTCGTTGGCGATATTACGACTATGAACAATACCGAGTTTGAGCATCTAATCGCCGATTCCTTGCAAGGATTGGAAATACTCAGTCAAGACCTACTTCTCGATGGGCTATTGTCAAAACCAGTTCATTCTCTACAAACCGTGCTTGATCGCATGGCACCCCACATCCAAGCTTACCGACATGTCGTCAAACATCGATCTTGCTCACCTAGGGTCATTTTCCAAATTCAATGGGCAACGTCAAGCTATATGCTTCTCGAAGCGTTGAAAGCCACGAAGCAGGGCTGGGGCAGTCCAGAAAAACTGTATCGTCTTGTGGAAGAGATCGAAGAAAAGTGCCTAAGACAGATTCAATTCTGTGATTGGGCACTCACACAAACCGGCCCTTCGGGAGCCCCTGAGGAGATATCAGCTGCTCGCTCTTTACTGGAACAGCGATTTCACGCAATTATAGTGAGGATATACGGGATTTCACTTCTCTATATATTGGTATTGAAATCCAGAACCCTCGACTGTAGCTTGCAAGGTGATCCCGAAATATACCCCCATGAGACTGTTCAAATGGGAGCGCATGTCTCCAACGCCTTGAACAACATCTCCGACAAGACAAGTGAGTTGTTATTTGCGTTTCTTAGTCGATTTGGAAAGATATTTCCCGATCGACTCCTGGCGGTCCTGGAAATGTTCATCAAATGCACCGATTTAAAACTCGGCGGTGTCCCGTTCCAGGCTCCATTCCGAGATATGGTTCTTGACATTATCATCTTTTCCCGAGCCATCGTGGAGAACAATAGCATCCATGTCAAGAATCTAGATGGAAAAATGAGGGAAGACTCCGACTATCAAATGGAGGTGATGGGGAAATGTGCGAAAAGACTCGAAAAGATGGTTGCATCTCCCGGGAAATCGATTGAGGCTGCTTTTGCCGGTGGCTGTGTCTATGCAGCTAGCACTAAGGTGATGATGGCATTCCTTGATATCATCAGGAACTTGAAAAAGAAGTCTAAATGTAATGCTGGACAAATCCTATCTATAATGTCCGTTACCTCTACAGAAGGGTTGGCCATGGGCATGCCGGAGAATTCTTCACCGGAATCAAGGGATTTATGGCCCAATGGTGCAGTATTGAACCCTTCCGACGCCGAAGGATTTATTTTTGACTGGTCTTCCATCATGAACTTCGATGGGGTGACCTTTGATGGAGATATGAACCTTGATTTGAATCTTGGTTCGTGTTAGATTTGAAGATCACCCTTGGTGAGAAAGTACTATATATAGGTTCATAGGTTCATAGGTGGAAAATGCGAGACTGGATAGACGAACCTAAGATGAATTAAATATAAGACTATTACACTGAATGCAAGTTAGTCCGCTTGGCATAAAGGTCCAAATAGCGCCCCGCCTGTTACCTCCTCCCAGCCCTCATTGCCCACGCATCGCCAGCACCAAAACACCTGATCAGGGTCATACTTTCTCTTCACCGACACAAGCCAGTCATAGTTATCCCCGAACCAGTCTTTCTTCCACTCTGGATCAAAGGGATCGGCCTCGTTCAAGTAAGTGCCCGTTCCAGGTGCCAACTTCTTCATGGCCGCCAGCCTCTTGGTAGTGAGCTGCTTTTTGATTTCTTGCATCTCCTCAGACCCCGCATTAGCGGGCCAGAAATCAACTTTTTGAAGCAGAAGATAAGTCTTTCTCCACGCTGGATTAACAGAAGTATGCGGTGCATCTTCGAGGACTTTCCCACCCGCGACAATATTCAGGAGTACGTCCACTGTACTCGTGGTGTGGACCCCTTCACTAACATCGGTCGTCAGAATCTGGAGCAGCTTGGCAAGTTTGTCCTGCTGAGCAACCAGAGACTTCTTATCAAAGAACCGCGATGCCATGATTGGCTGGTTATTTCCAGGAGTCGTGTGGTGCGTTGAGGAATACCATGCGTCCCACGAACGGTGGGTCTGCCATTGAGACTCAACGAGGTATTCGGTCCCATTGCCAGGAAGCAGGTCATTAACTATCTCCCGATTCATCATCTCCTTGGCCTGGTTAATAGCGTCAAGAGAGTCATTCGCAAGGAACTTGATGAAAGGAGCCGTATATGTCCATGGTCCATATGCCCGTGTGAGAATAGCGGTACCGGCAAACCCTTCATCAACGATAACGGGATATTTAGACATCATATGAGCAGTCGCGTTCAATATTGCAGATGAGTTTCGTTTTAGATCTGTGATTGTCAGGCTGTGGTAGAGGGTTGGACGCGTGGGGTATGCTTTGACCGTAGCCGATAAAACAACGCCATATGTGCCACCACCTCCTCCGCGGAGAGCAGTGAAGAGATCGCTGTTCTGACACGCATTCGCTGTCACGATGTCTCCCGAGGCAAGGACAACTTGGTATTCGAGAACTTGGTCTGTTGCTAGACCGAATTCGTGACTTAGAGAGCCATGACCACCACCCTGGAGGTACCCGCCAATACAACCGACAGTCTGGTATCATGTCAGCTCTCACTCTCTGTCTCTCCTTTTTTCTTTTTTTTTTTTTTTTGGCTTTTTCCTTTCTTCCTTTTTTTTCCTCTCCCCCTCTAGGTGAGATGGACTTACAGGATCACCTCCACCAACAACAACGTGCCCGTACCGGGCGGCGAAGTCGTATACATCCTGCCACACATATCCACCTGAAATAGTGATTGCGCTTCCAGTCCAATCAGACTGACAAGATCCATCGGAAGGAACATATTTATCATGATATTCAAGGCCATTTCGAATGGTCTTAATCCAAATTGACAAGCTGCCGTATCCTTGCGATCTGAACTCAGAATCCATCATCAGCGATGCAATATTCGTAACAAGGTGAAAAGATATCCCCCTAACCGCTGCGATATATCATGTCCAGTGTTTTTGATCACCAGTCTCACATCATTCTCCTTCGCGAATTTAATTCCAGCGACGACATCATCCGCTTGTTTGGCTTTGATGGTATAAAGGGGGGAATTTCCCAGTTCGCATGGTGGGTACGCAGCGACGGAGGCATTAATCGGGGGACAAGTATCAACGAGCGGATAGCTATATCCGATTGGAGAATTCGCCAGCCAGGAATTGTCGTTCCAGTCGGCAGCGATGCTTTGACACTGTTCGGCACTGTAACCAGGACCTTGATAGCATGCTTTGGCGAGAGGTTGATTGTGAATAAGCTTTCCTCCCACAGTGGAGTTGAGTGCATCCCACTTGGATACTGAGGGCCAGCAATCATCTGTTGGTATCTAATCATCGTTAACTCAATTGCGCTTGGAATATTGGAACCCATCAGATTGAAATTCTTAATGACATACGCATTTGCATTTGGCAAAAGCTGACTGGGCCCCGGTAAGGAGCAAGAGACTTGAGAGAAGCATCATCAATGAGTGTATGAGTGTAAAGGGATATTGCTGGATAACCATGAGGAAGAAACCGCTGGGGGGTGGTGTTTAAATAAGTTTCTCATTGCTCGAGTTGTCCTCGGCATATTTTACTCGAATATAGTTAGCATATACGAGAGCGGAAATATTCAATTGAAGGATTAAACGGGAACTATAGGAGAATGAGCGCTATGTAGCTAAGGGCTAGCTTGGGGGGGCCACTATGGCACCGAGCTACTGGTCTTGGTCAAAAGTTGTAGGCCTCTGTACTAGTGGGTTAACAATAGCATGGTTCATCCCATATTTAGTATATCGCAAATTCAGCGCGCAAATTTACATAGTGCGCAAATTTATAGATCGACGAGAGTGGACAGCCCACTTATTGGACACTAGCGCCCGCAGAACAACTTGTAAAGGGTGTAACAGTTAATAAGTCTTGGATAGTACAGAGGTTCTCTGAAGATTAATATGAGAACAGTAGATTATAGTAACTACACCTGCGGGGCTTAACAAGTCTCTGGATATTGGCATATTGTATAGATGGATTAACTAGCCATTAAGATGTATCCAACGGTAAGGAATTGACTGTATCCTGCACAAAAAAGCAAGGAGTGAACATGCAAAATCCACAATCCAGGATCCAATAACTCAAGCATATATCGCGCAAGTTTATGTGGCAACTTTGAAAGAGCCACTTATTCCCTCAAAGGCCCCAATATCGCCCTTGACGGTCTTGAAATCCCCATAATAATGCAGGCGATAAGTGCCATCTTTGAGAGAGGTTGGGTTCCCAACATTATAATAGTCGTCCTCTATCTGCCACTGGATTGTAACTTCGCTGTGACCCAGAACCGTGTTCGTCCTCTTCCAGTTATAAATAAGGTTCCAGTCCCGGTCAGTGCGAACAACTTCCCAAGTGTCAGTTCCGGGTTTCTGTCGCTCGACCGCCGCGAAGGTGGATTCGTGGCGTAAATTGTTCCGAGGGTTAGCTCCCACAAACGTGGCATTCACAATATCACCAGGGCCGTACGTGGAGCTGTCCACAGATGAAATGACACTTCCGAACGTTTTCCCGATGGGGCTACCATCGTACAACACGCCGGGGATAAATGTCAGAGACTTGTCTGTATTGATGGGAGGTTTCACTTTAGAATTGAGCGGCGGCAAGCCAGAGGAGTCGCCGAGATATGGAAGATATGTTAGAGTGAGGTTAACATATGCTGCGAGAGTGTTGGGACCGTAGAGGGTTGAGCCACCCTCGTAACGTTGGACATGGTACTCTTCCTCTGTTGCCACATAATGGGCGTAGCTGTTTGACGGAGCACCCAGCACCACTAAGGGATCCGCCACCGAAAGCACATCCTGTGCAGATTTTGCAACAGCCTCTTTCCAGCGTCGCCCAGACATGGTAGTGGCCTCACTGGTCGAGATAATGATAAACAGCTGTCCGACGCGAAGAACCTGAATGTCAACAATATTGGGCGTCCACGGATACGGCTGCGTTACCGCTCCCACGTCCAAGAGAATTTCCTTCGGTGCTTGGCAGGCTTGCTGCTCCTTGGATGGCTGGTGGATAAACGCACGAGCGACGTACCACAGCGGATTGGAATCAGCTGGCCCACTGCTATTCTGGGTGAAATCAAACATGCCCGGCCCATCGGTAGTACCAGCAGCAAAGGAGAACCCTAGAGCTGCCGAGCATGTTTTCAGAGTTTTTGAGTTGAACGGGGACTTGAAAGTATAATCGGAGAGATCCTGATACACGTGGAAGGAGTGAACATCGGAGCTCTTGAGGATCCGAGTGGGGTTGGAATCTAACTGGTTATAGAGCTTGCTGGCAGCTTCATACTGAAGCTTCCCAATTTCGAAACAGCTTTTAGCACCGTTGTCCTTTTCGCGGAAGTATGGGCCTCGACCGCGACACTTTTCCATTGTACCGCCACATGTGCTGTCTGAATACCGACACTGCTGCCCAGAGCCATCTTCGCACCATGCTCCTAGGACGTTCGGACTCGTATCTCCGACATTTGACTGGGAAAAGCCCGCAACAAAGTCATCGGCAAACTTCTGGTTGGCCTGGATACTTCTTTCAAACAACCATGCCGCCACTCCTTTGTTGTCACCAGTTACCAAGGTATTGTTATTATACATGGACGTGCCATGTACTGGGAAGAAAGTCAAAATGGCCGTTGTTTTGTTGTCCGTTGCCCGGTCGAACCTCAGGAGCGTCATCGTCTTATCCACATTGGCCGAGTATCGCGCCTTTTCCTCTTCTGGATTGTGATCATAGCTGTAAGGGCTTCTGTTGGTATTCGCGTTTTCAATGTCAATGGAGCCAAAGCTAAGGCGCCCTGGAGCTATACTCTCGTGAGCTCGTTTGATAGAAAGCAGGACGCCGTCAACGATCGCCTGGTAGCTCTGCTTATCAAATCCCTTGTTGGGAATTTGAGGAAGAAGATAATTCATCCATCCCCCAGGCCCAGAGTGGGAGTGGGTTCCCGTAAAGGCTACATTATGCTCGCCATAGTCCGCATATTCCCCACCGAGGCTCGCAAGGCCCTCGAGGACTCCATGCCGCACGGCGGTGTCGCCCGTCAGCGAGTCTATAATTATATAGACAAAAGTATCCTTTGGCTGCTTCGGGTTTGCGACTATGAAAGCACGCGAGTAGATTCTCTGCCGTAGGCCAGTTCCAATTTGGTCTAAGCTGGCATAGCCGCCGAACCCGAGCTCGACAACAGGGCTGATATATAGAGGTTAACGGCATACTTGATTTAAGATATCTTTATTAAATGATATAACTATACGAGAAATCAACAGATCAAGGTAGGTAGAAGGCAAAGACGACGAGAGAGAAATTACCCGGTAATATCCGCTCTGCCGGCTCCAAGGAGGAACACGCTATCATCGGACGCAAATTCGGTATCCCTGTCGGCCCATTTATACCTGCTATCGACCGTGGGCGGCTGGTTAGAGTCCGTAATGGTAGAGAACAGCAAAAAAAGAACCAGAGCAGCGGAAAAGATTCCCGCGAGTACGACATCTAACCTCGCGTTCGCCATATTAGGGAAGCTATGGTTGAGGAAAGAATATTTAGGACACAGGGTGGGCTGTCAAAGGTGCTAGGTAGGGGCGTCCTTTTTATCCGGTTAATGTTACCCCTGTGAACCTCTTCAAGCCGAGGCGAACTGATCCCTCTGAGGGCGCATGACCGAGTATAGAAATTAGGCAAGCGATCCCCCATTAAAAATTAATTGTAACCCCCGAAGCAGAAGGGGACAAAATGGCGCTATTGGTGTAGAGTTGAGCGAAAGGTGACATCGGTCTTGATGCCGACTGCCGGGACTAAACTGCTTTCGGTTGTTTTCACCTCCCCCGCTTGGACAGGTGCCAATCAAAACCCTATGTAGTAAACATCATTATACTATTATATAGCTGGGGCATCTTATAGGGCAGGGAATAGTCTCCACTAACCAGTTCGTCTTCCTTTTGGTCACTAAAAGAAACCCTCGGTTCGCTGCCGATCATATTGGCCAAGAAATCACAACCAGAGCTTGTTTCTGTTTGTGGGGGGTTTTATGAGTTGTACATACATAATTATATATGCCTATGACAGTACCATAGAGAATTTAGAGAGAGTATTTACGGGAAAGTGGTGGATACCCTTGTAAACTATTCTACGATGAGAAGGTAGTTTGGATTAGGTTTATGTGAAGGTATGCCTGGAGTATCTTGCTCCAACAATAGACAAGGCTCTAGTAGTTAACTAACCTATATCCTGCACGCGTTTATTGACTTGCATGCTATTACGCCACTGAAATCTACAGCTTTGTGATGATTGATGATAAACTCCCCCTATTTCACTTCTATTAAGAGCACAATACCCCGCTGTAGGAGGCTACATGGAAGCGGCACGGCTTCTACTTGGCGAAAGTGGTAAGGGTAAAGCACTAGATGAGATGCAGTGGTAAGAGACTGTAAGGAAGTGGTGTATTTTTACTTGGCAAATATTAACGCTCAGAATCACGTCGGGAAGACACCACCATGGCAGAAGGACTCAATCGCAAGAATTGTACGTCCCCCTACTATTATCATAGTCTCCAGTTCTAAACTTCTCAGTACTCTTTCACCCTACTAGCTATATTAATCCAGATAATTAATGCCCAGCCCCCAACTTCGAAATTGCGTCATCGACCAAGCAAGGGGTTCGCATAACAATGGGTTACAATTGCTGGAAAAGCGTAATATTGAGATAGGTTATCTATATGCATTCAATTTAGCGCGGCACCCCTTCGCATGTGTTAGGAGGGACAAAGTGAGTGCTTCGATTGTGATTAACTCTTCTCTCTTTTTTTCTTTGGTGGATAACTCCAAGGGGCACGAGTGTACACCGTGAAAACAGAGTCAAAATGACACCAGAACCAATCACTCCTCTACTCAAGAAACTCGCCCACCCCTTAGAGCCTAACGAACCAGTGCAAGCTAGCGAAGTCGCTGGAGCCCTCACTATGCTCTTAGAGGACAAATTGAATGAGACACAAGCCGCAGCTCTTTTGAGCCTACTGCACTATAAGAAGAAGGACCAAGATATTGCTGTGATCGATGAATCCATTCCCCGTATCAGCCAGATGCAGCCAAACATTGAAGCAGTCGCGTTGAAACGAGTGATTTCTGAGCGGTCAGCATTCGAAGGAAACTATCTGGGCGGATTTGTAAGTTCTTCAATATTTGGTAGTTGAGAAGAACTGTCGTGTTAAACCAAAACAAGTGTGAAATTGTCGGTACAGCTGGTAGTGCGACGCCAACTATTCCTGTAACTACTACAGCATCGATTGTTACCTCGTTTTGCTTATGATTGCTCAACATGGCTTTCTGAGTGCTACTGCGCCAAACCCCAAGTGTGGAGCCCGAGAATATTATTGCTAGCATTAAGCCAACAGCACCGGCGTTAACCAAGGTCGCACCCGAAAACGTGTCGGAGATCTATAAGCATAGCAAGTACGCTTTTCTTCCTGAATTGAACTTTTACCCGGGTACGAAATTCACAAACCCGGTGCGCCGAGAATTGGATATCCGTACGATCTTCGATTTAATAAGCACACTCTTGCACCTGGTCGGTGTAAACGGGGGCATGGAAGCGCGCGTCGTAGGCGTGTCTAATTCTGACCTTGGCCCAGTTCTAGCGCAGGCCATAAGGGACACCGGAGTAAGGAAAGTACCCATTGTCTCAGGACATGGTTTCCTGGACAGAATCAGTCCAGAAGGTGTAACATCATGCTGGATGTTCTCTGACCGAACTTACGAAGAGAATGTCGCAAAAATACAACACTTCACGCTGCAGCCATTGGACTTTGGCGTCCCTATACATCCTCTGCATACTCTGCATACTCTTAAGGCAAAATCTACCGTCAACGAAGATGCCAAGCTTCTCGTTGACATACTGCATGGGAGGTGACCGGATGATGATCCGATATTACACTTTGTGCTCATGCATGTTGCCGCTCTTTTCGTAACCTCTGGAATATGAGAGACTGAAGGCAGCCAGATTGGCCATGGGGAACATGGAAAGGACATTCCAGAGCGCGGACCTGGTGGTTGTCAATGGAAGGAGGGTCTTCGTCGGGCTAGATGGTGCATCCACAGTGGGGAGGCTCTTCGTTCGTTGGAAGCTTATATCCGCGCGACAAGTATTATATAAACAAGTGAGTGAGTCTGCTCTTTTATGAGGCAGGTAGCAGTTGGTATGAATCTTTTCCTTCTTTTATTCTCCTGATTTTCTCTCTTTCCTTGGTCCCTCCAGGGGCATTCGAGCAATAAACACTTGGCTTAAATTTACCACACGCTCATGATATCCTGAATTGGCCAAAATAAGAGGTAGCGGAGACACTTATTCGTTAAATTTATCATTATCAACAAATTTAGTAGAAAGAGGGTTAGCAGACTGATGAAACCAAATGTTAGGGCTGTCATTACTCATCAGTCAGTGGTTCACCGCCCGGCAGAAAAGATCATGGTCCGCTTCGACTTGAACTTCATCCATACCGTCAGTCAATCCTTGTTGACAAAGAGCTTCTCATCTCAATTTAGTCTTTTACAGTCTCTCTCTTAGAAGACCTACTCCACATCTCCAACCAGCTCAGAATGCCTCTCATCAATGAATCCCATGACTCTCTCCCATGTGGGTCTTGTCTCCCTTAACTAACAAGCTCTCCCCTCTGACCCTCAACTCTTTCCCAGATATCGATGCTGAACCTTCCGCCCAAGCTCGAGCTAATGCGGAGAAACTCATAGCCTCAGAGCTGACCGCAGACTATTCGTCGGCAATCCATCCTTCCATCCCCGCTTTCCCCAACCCCCAGTTTTCCCCCCTCATCCAGCAGGAGGTCGAGCGCAAGGCCGCAGGATTACCTTTGACAGGTGGCATTGACCTTTCCCGATATGAGGCTCCTGAACCACCAACCCGATCGTCCGAGGGGGGACCAAACGCGGCACCAAATCTCGAGGAGTGGCGCCAAGCCTTGCAGAAGGCCTACACAGCCAGCTCTCACTTGTCCATGAGGCGGGATAATCTGACGCTTCTGGAAGAGAATGGCAAAAACGCTTGGCTGATTGGTAACTCTCAGTTGGAGGATATCTTACGAGGACTTGAGAAGGAATTGGCCGAAACCAAAGAAGCTGCGGAGACGGTGAACAGGCAAAGAAAGATCGCTCAAGAGTCGAGCAAAGGAGAGCTTGCGGGGTTGGAGGAGACCTGGAAGAGAGGTGTGGGTGCCATCCTCGACGTTGAGTTGGCTTCGGAAAATCTACGGATGCAAATTTTAGAACAGCGACGTCAGCTTGCGCAGCAGCACGCTCGGTAGTTGCGTTTTCAGTCTACTTTTGAGGATTCACTACAGTTCCTGATGCGGGGCCCGGCGCTTCCAGGCCCAGAGGCCACATCATATTATCACAGCCAAGCGATTATCATGTCCGGATTGCCGGATATTCCAGACTCCGCCCACTTTTCAATCTAGAATTCATTCATTCGTGCACTTGGAATGCAGCTGCATCTCATGACACCGGTTTGATCTTCTCTGATGGGGGCGGGTTTCGATCTCGAGATTGACAGGAAGGGGTTCTGGAACCGTGTCAGCATATATCAAATCCCACGAAAGCAGAGACATGTGGGTCCCTTTTGGAAGCCAAGAAACAAGTCGGGGGCAGCAATGGGTGGAAAAACAATGTCTATTGCATTAGCGTGAATTATCTCCACTCGGGATTTGTAACGGTTAAAAGGGAAAGGTTATTGACTATTACAGCATTCTGAGGGTCTTGTGCGGGGAAATTTCCAAGAAAAGCAACGACCTTTAGTTTCAACGCTCTTTATCTCCACATTCTACGATCAACACCAGGGACAACCCTTTCCCATAATGTCGACCTGTATGAGAATGATTCGTGTCTGGCGTCCACATGGGTTGCACAGTCGGATACCAGTTTCCTGGTTTTCTATCCTAGCAACTACCGTTTGTCCGATAACCGCAACCATTGGTCTCTTGGGTTCGATAGTTCATCATTTGGAGGCATCGCTTTCAAGTTGGGCATTGTAAGGCATTCCGTGGCCTGATCTCTCATAGGAATTCTATCATGATCAATTGTTTCAGTTTCTCTAAGGGATTCGTCGGATCAGGAATGCATTTCTTCCAGTAATACAAAGGGGACTACTTTCTGATATCTCTTCTCAGCCTCCTATCATCTCCACTCAAGTCGTCTCTATGTTACTGAGGCAATTAGTACCGTTTATGGCCACTGTCGTAGTTACACATTAGAACGGCCCGGATAAATATCCTGTCCCACTCTTATATGTATCACTCTTATAGGTAGCACAGGTAGCTTTGGCGTGCGGGGAATTGTAGTAAACAACGTAGTGTATGGGATTCCAAATCTAATCCACCGTTCTCATTGATCAATTTGGCCTGTCTTTGGATATCTCTTGGCTCCAATAATCTCCCTCTAATAGTCCAATGTTGGATCCATCTACGCTGTACTATAGGCATAATACTTCTGCTGTGCGGGGAATTGACCACACACATGAGGTAAAGGAGGCCTTGATGCATCGGGGAGCCCTGAGAGTTGATAGAGATCCATGGATGTGAAACAGGACTTGTGGGGTCTCGGCGGAGTGTATAAATTGCTGCTGAATTTCCCCTCAGAAGTGCTTTCTTTCTCACGACAATCCTTGTAACATCTCAAGTGCAACCTCCCTTTATAGTGAAGTGAATATAAATATAGCAGCTGGTAACGATGACCATCCCAGACGAGGTCGACATCATCATATGCGGTGGTGGGAGCTCTGGGTGCGTCCCAGCAGGCCGTCTCGCTAACCTCGATCACAACCTTCAGGTGTTGCTCATCGAGGCGGGCGAGGACAACCTGAACAACGAATGGTAAGATCGACATCAACTGACCTTGCGCTGTAGAAGGTAACACTGACCATGCTAGGGTCTATCGCCCTGGCATCTACCCCCGAAACATGAAGCTTGATTCAAAGACCGCTTCCTTCTACTATTCTCGTCCATCGGAATGGCTTGATGGACGTCGGGCTATTGTGCCTTGTGCGAATATCCTTGGTGGAGGTAGTTCGATCAACTTTATGGTGCCTATACTGCATTGTGTATTCTACTTGATACAATGGCTTATTAGTTTCTAGATGTATACAAGAGCATCGGCTTCAGACTACGACGATTTTCAGGCAAAGGGTTGGACGACCAATGAGCTCCTCCCACTTATGAAGAAGCATGAGACGTATCAGCGTGCTTGCAATAACAGAGACCTGCATGGTTTTGATGGGCCTATCAAGGTCTCTTTCGGAAACTATACGTACCCTATCATGCATGACTTCCTACGTGCCGCAGAGTCTCAGGGCATTCCGGTCACTGATGACCTTCAGGACTTGAAGACTGGGTATGGTCCAAGCTAATTTGTTTCTCTAAGCTCTATACTAACATATTTATAGACACGGAGCTGAACACTGGCTCAAATGGATCAACCGTGACACCGGTAAGATAGCCTCCAAGCCATAGCTATACACCTCTAAGGTGGAACATTAGGCCGCCGTAGTGATGCCGCACATGCCTATGTCCATAGCACACGAGCCAAGTACACCAATCTCCACCTCAAGTGCAACACAAAGGTGGACAAAATAATCATCGAGAATGGCCGGGCTGTCGGCGTCGCAACCGTTCCTACGAAGCCTCTGGACGGCCGCAATCCACCACGCAAAGTTTTCCGAGCCCGCAAACAAATCATCATTAGCGGTGGCACCCTCAGCTCCCCTCTTATCCTTCAAAGATCTGGAATTGGTGACCCAGAGAAACTCCGCAAAGCAGGCGTCAAACCCCTGGTCAACCTTCCAGGCGTAGGCCGCAACTTCCAGGACCACTACCTTACTTTCTCTGTCTACAGAGCCAAGCCAGACGTCGAATCATTCGATGACTTCGTCCGCGGCGACCCCGAAGTACAGAAGAAAGTCTTCGAGGAGTGGAATCTCAAGGGTACAGGTCCGCTGGGTACGAACGGCATCGACGCCGGCGTGAAGATCAGACCTACCAAAGAGGAACTAGAAGAAATGCAGAACTGGCCCACTCCCGAGTTTTCCAGCGGCTGGGAGAGCTACTTCAAGAACAAGCCGGATAAGCCCGTCATGCACTACTCCATCATCTCCGGGTAAGAAGTCCTATAGTCATTCAATCATTATAAACGGTCCGATTCTAACCAAACCTCCACAGCTGGTTCGGCGACCACATGCTCATGCCGCCAGGCAAATTCTTCACCATGTTCCACTTCCTGGTACACAGTTCTACCTCCCCTATACATCATACCCTAAGCCAACCACTAACGTAAAAAAACTAGGAATACCCCTTCTCCCGCGGCTTCACTCACATCCAATCCGCAGACCCCTACGAGGCCCCCGATTTTGACGCCGGCTTCATGAACGACAAGCGCGACATGGCCCCCATGGTCTGGGGTTACATCAAATCACGCGAGACCGCCCGTCGTATGAGCGCCTACGCGGGCGAAGTAACCGGCATGCACCCGCACTTCCCCTTCGACTCCGCGGCCCGAGTATTCGACCTCGATCTCGCGACAACCAGGGCATACGCCGGCCCGAACCATATCTCCGCTGGTATTCAGCACGGTACGTAGAACCAACCTATCTGATCTACGGGAAGCCCGGGAACACTACTAAATATGGAAATAGGATCATGGTCTCAACCCCTCGAACCCGGTCAGTCGCCAATAGAAAACTACCTCAACTCCAACAAACAAGAGATCCGGGAACCGATTAAATATAGCAAGAAGGATATTGAGCATATTGAGAAATGGGGTATGTACATCCCTCTACTCTATCCTTTACCCCATCTATCAATATTTGTTAATATACTTACCTATCTATGCATATAGTCCAACGCCATGTCGAAACAACTTGGCATTCCCTCGGAACATGCAGCATGGCGCCGAGAGAAGGCAACTCAATCGTCAAGCATGGTGGTGTGGTTGATGAGCGTCTGAATGTCCACGGGGTGAAGGGCCTCAAGGTCTGCGATTTGTCGATCTGTCCAGATAATGTGGGATGTAATACATTTAGTGTAAGCTGTGTCGTCGCTCACTATACTAAATTTTTTGAACGGGTTTGCTAATGAGAAACTAGACTGCGCTTCTTATTGGAGAGAAGTGTGCTGTGCTTACTGCTGAGGATTTGGGCTATTCGGGCTCTGCGTTGGAGATGAGGGTTCCGACGTATCATGCTCCTGGGGAGGTTGTTAATCTTGCTAGATTGTAGGGTGTTGTTGTTTCTGTTGTTTGGGAGTATGTTTTGTGTAATGCAACACAACGAGAAATTGATTATTTTTGTTCTTGTCTTGCTGGATGATTTTACTTGACCATATCTGTACTTGAAGTGGTTTACATATATATCTTACATACCCATGTGTCACAGAGCTCTCCCTCTCCTTTCATCTTTAAAGACTGGCATATAATACGCATCGTCGCTCAGAGACTTGCGGTTTTAGCACCTTGAGTCTCATTCCATGCCTTGACTTCTTTGCACATCCCCTCTAGCGTAGTGAGAGGCGGAGAATAGCCCAGACCACCCTGCTCAGGCGACTTGCGCGCGCGCGAGTCGTCTCCAATAATATGGGCACTTGCGATAGTGAAGAGACCCGGTTGCAATTGGGCTAGATCGCCCTTGAGCTTCGGGAGCCAGGGGAGGTACTGGTGCTGCAGAAGGGAGTACCACTCAACTAGGTAGGAGAGAAGAACCAATGGGATGGCGGGAACGAAAGGAAAGTCGATGGGCGTTTTAGCGAGAGTCTTAAGCAGAAGGAAGACGTCTTGAGAGACCATTGGCGGGTTGGGGTCAGTCACTACGAAGGCTTGTCCACCGATGTTTGGAAGAGTATCTGGGCTGTTTGTATGTTCAATGAGGCGTTGTTCATAGAGTAGATGGGCGATGGAGACGTTTTCGGCATTGACAAAGCTTTGGACGACGTTGTAGGTCCAGCTGGTTGAACCATGTTAGTAATTTGGTGTTGAAAGAGTATTTTATGACTAGGTCTTACCATGGGCCACCATGCCTCATTAAATAAGCTCCGTTAACGCTCTTGTCCGTGTTTCCGATACCGTAGATACCATTGATGGGTCGAATGCAGCCCGTCCGTAAGTTGGATTTAGGGTCGTCGGCCGAACATACGATACTCTCTGCTTCAGCTTTCGCAACGGCGTAGTTTCCGAAAAAATGGTCGTGCTCCTTGGGTACTTCGCTCGAGTCATTGATGACCTGCACTAGATACTTGGGCAACCTCGTCCAAGGTGCGATCCAGAGCGGGAATCGACGGACACAGACTGAACCAGACGAGGTTGCGATTACGCAGGTTGCTCCGGACTTCTTAGCGGCAATCAGCACATTAACAGTACCGCCAACATTCACGTCGCGGGATAAAGGCAGGAAAGCCTTGAGTCGGTCTCCATGCCTGATCACTGCAGCATTGTGGAACACGGTCAATGGCAGATCAGCGACTGACTGGGCCCATGGCTGTGCAAAGGCGCTCCAGACAGCCTCCTCGTTGGCGATGTTTGTCTTGATATAGGCGATACCTTGGTCGAGAACTTCACGCGACGGAGTCTGAATGTCTAAGATACGAATAGCAGCCGGGTCTTCTCCACGCATGAGAAGGTGTGACACGATCCAGTTTCCAACGAGTCCTAGATATGTTAACTACTATCCAGTGGGGCATATTGCGTGTGCGCGGGATGAGGTATAGCTCTCGTTAAGATAATGTAAGGTCTAGAAACGTACCTGATCCGCCAACAACAATGTAGCGTCTATGCTGCCTCGGGGGGAGGCTTTTGACTACGTCGGTGGGTGAGGCTATAGCCTTTTCATAAGCCGCTTTGATCTCTTCGACTGTCCAGCGGGGAGAACTTAAACGGTGAGCTTCCTCAGGAACAGCGTTTATTGCACGATTAACATGGTAGAGGTAAATTAGCACAGCAAAGCATGCTGCCAGGGCTGTGGACAACATTGCGCTCTCAGGGCTGCTTGAGAGGAATATCCGAGGTGAGACGTCCAAGGCTGTGCGCGCACACTATGCTTATAATAATAATAATAATAATAATAATACCAAGTTATGTTAGTGGTTTGGAGCACTCATATGTCTCTCTTTGTCTGCTGACATGATATTAATCATATTTTCCTTTCATAGTTATAGGAGAGTCCTGGTACCTATTAGAAACTCAATAACGCCAGCCAGTCCACTCAGCCATATAAGGGAGTAACTTGAAGAGTGATAGCAAGATCATCCCATTTGGAAGTGCAAAAATCGAAGCCATTGCAGTGGCTCCGGAGGCAGCAATGTTAAGTCTGAGTAGGGCTTCCCCAATCCGGCCCCCAAACTAGCCCGTTCGGTTAGGTGACGAGGTATTTTTATTCGCTGATGGACGGCGGGCCTGAACGTTGGTGCCATGATCTTGTCAACAGGGTGATATTTTGTGAATAGAATCATCCATGCAATGGACATAGAAGATCGTGTCAATAGACAATTAAGTCAGTCAGTCAGTACTATTCCTAGATCTGCTGATAGGGAATCAGCCACTCGTGCTGTATTAACTATTGAACACTTGCTGGCTCTCTGATGTACTTGCGCTAACTGCTTTTAGGTATTAATGACTAAGCAAAATGGGGAATTACCGTTGGTTATGGCAACCCCTAGATAAGAGTCAAGCCAGAAGCACAACAGAGTACTAGTGGTACTACACTATCTTGGTGACCCTAGGATTCAAGCTGATTCATCGGTACATACAGGGTAATCGATGAAAAGTGCATTGCTCCATGGCTAAGCGGTCGTGTGTTAGTCCTAAAATCGAATATAGAAGCGATCTCCGATTCGCGTGCGTCTTTATATTCTTGGCACAGTCCTGTATAAAGGACTCTGTACTAAGAATAGACAGGCAGAAACATTCTAGAATGAATAGCTGCGCTGCATTAGGGTTTAGAATTCATGGCAGATCTTCTCACCACCGATCTACTCCGTCGACCGAGCCGCGGAAACATGAGAGGCTCCAAGAACCATGCTCTGTAGTAGGTAGTACTGCAGAGGGTATCCATCATCCCAGGGAGACCCACGGTCTAGTCTCGAGCAAGCCCTCTAGGTTGGATATTTGTAGCATGTGATTATAGATTTATGGATAGAAACGGCCAGTTGTCAACTGACTCGGGCAAGTTAAGCATGTATAGGCCCAAAGAATGTTTCATGACTTGTGCGCGTGTGTGGCTGTTCTCCCTCAGTTGACCAGATTATCTGGTTGGTGACTCCGTTGTTGGGAAGGATAAAATCGCTATAGATAGCATAGTGTCTGACAATCCTCACGAGTGTCTCTCGGAGACATCACCAAAGAAGATTAAGTTGCATACATCGTGGAGACAAAATTCAGGGCTGTGGTGGGTCCAAGCGCCACACCTTGCTGGATATCCGCTCGTATATCCGACCAATGTGGCCCCTTTTAAACCTCCACACGGTATAGGAATATGCAACATCGGCGGTCCCGGCCTACCGTGCCCGACTCGGTCTCATTGCTCTCGGTGACGTAGAGACTCGAATTGTTTGAAGTATTATTGGTGTAGAGCTCGCAATGCCGAGCCACAGCGACGTAAACCTACCTTTTTAAGTATGTCTGATATAGGGAGTCAAGGGAAGGGGATCAATTATAAAGCTCACACAAGCTCCGTTCCTTACTTTTTTTTTTCCCTTTTCCCTCCCATGACATGGAACACAGATAAACCTTATATATCCCCCGCTCCCTTATAATAAGAGCTTATTGCCCCACACCGACTGTTTTTTATCATCTCCTTTCAACCCCCCCCCCCCCCCCCCCCCCCCTCACAGTCA